>NC_140595.1:791610304-791956304 GCF_964204655.1 Triturus cristatus
ACCACGCTATGCCTAGTGTCGGGTATTGGAATGGGACATATCGCGATAACAGCAGGTGTTTCCCTCCTTCCAGGGGGCGCATTTCGGAATGTGCAGCCCCTGCCCCATGGTTTACAGTAGTTCTGAATATGAAATAGCGCTTCCCTCAGCCCCCCGACTTCAAGCAGCTGTTTCACTTACCGCCTGCTGTCCACACAGTCGGGCAGACCACCTTGCCCCAGGGGCAGCCGAGGCTACGTTTCTGCCCCGATATCTGGACGGGGGCAGGACAGGGCACCAGAGGGGTGCTTGGTTAAAGGTGCCACCGGGTCGTGCCTCGCCCCAGCCGTCACTGTCACTGCCAAGCGAGTCCTTCGACTTCTCAGAAAAACACAAAACAGCGCCAGGAAATAGACCAAATAGGGCGTCTGAGACTGTCGGAAACGAGGACATCAGAGACAGCCTGTCTCTAGAGATTACTCCGAAGGACGGCCCTGGGGCGACATTCCATCTAGGACACGACAGGCCGCCTCTGAGAGCACACAACTTGTGCAGACTTCAGGGCCTGTGTCTGTCGAAAGGGTTGTGTCTGTCCGACGAGCCGTTTCTGCACAAAACTTGAGACTGCAGGGCATGTGTCTATCGAAAGGGTTGTGTCTGACGGACGAGCCATCTCTCCACACAACCTGTGCAGACTGCAGGGCCCGTGTCTGTCCGACGAGCCGTCTCTGAGTGCACACAACCTGTGCAGACTGCAGGGCCCGTGTCTGTCCGACGAGCCGTCTCTGAATGCACACAACTTGTGCAGACTGCAGGGCCTAGGTCTGTCCGAAGAGAGATGTCTATTTGCGACAGACCGTCTCGGAGTGCACACAGCGTGTGGGATTGAAGGGTCTGTGTCTTGTGAGGCAAGAGACTATCTGTGACAGGCCGTCTCTGAGTGCACACAGCGTGTGAGACTGCAGGGTCTGTGTCTTGTGAGCAAAAGATGTCTATCTGTGACAGGCCGTCTCTGAGTGCACACAGCGTGTGAGACTAAAGGGTCTGTGTCTTGTGAGGCAAGAGACTATCTGTGACAGGCCGTCTCTGAGTGCACACAGAGTGTGAGACTGCAGGGTCTGTGTCTTGTGAGCAAAAGATGTCTATCTGCGACAGGACGCCTCTGAGTGCACACAGCTTGCGATACTGCAGGGTCTGTGTCTTGTTAGGCAAGAGATGTCTAGCTGCGACAGGCCGTCTCTGAGTGCACACAGCTGGTGAGACTGCAGGGTCATTGTCTTGCGAGGAAAGAGATGTCTAGCTGTGACAGGCCGTCGCTGAGTGCACACAGCTGGTGAGACTTCAGGGTCATTGTCTTGCGAGGAAAGAGATGTCTATCTGCAACCGGCCGTCTCTGACTGCACACAGCGTGTGAGACTGAAGGGTCTGTGTCTTGTGAGGCAAGAGACTATCTGTGACAGGCCGTCTCTGACTGCACACAGCTTGTGAGACTGCAGGGTCTGCGTCCTGAGGCAAGAGATGTCTATCTGCGACAGGGCATCTCTGAGTGCTCACAGCGTGTGAGACTGCAGGGTCTGTGTCTTGTGAGGCAAGAGATGTCTATCTGCGACAGGGCATCTCTGAGTGCTCACAGCGTGTGAAACTGCAGGGTCTGTGTCTTGTGAGGCAAGAGATGCCTATCACCGACAGGCCGTCTCTGAGTGCACACAGCTGGTGAGACTGCAGGGTCTGTGTCTTGTGAGGCAAGAGATGTCTATCTGTGACAGGCCGTCTCTGAGTGCACACAGCGTGTGAGACTGCAGGGTCTGTGTCTGTCAGGCAAGAGATGCCTATCACCGACAGGCCGTCTCTGAGTGCACACAGCGTGTAATACTGTAGGGTCTGTGTCTGTCAGGCAAGAGATCTATCTGCGACAGGCTGTCTCTGAGTGCACACAGCGTGTGAGACTGCAGGGTCTGTGTCTGTCAGGCAAGAGATCTCTATCTGCGACAGGCTGTCTCTGAGTGCACACAGCCTGTGAGACTGCAGAGTGTGTGTTTTGTGAGGCAAGAGATGTCTATCTGTGACAGGCCGTCTCTGAGTGCACACGGCGTGTGAGACTGCAGGGTCTGTGTCTTGTGAGGCAAGAGATGTCTATCTGCGACAGGCTGTCTCTGAGTGCACACAGCCTGTGAGAGTGCAGAGTGTGTGTCTTGTGAGGCAAGAGATGTCTATCTGCGACAGGCCGTCTCTGAGTGCACACAGCGTGTAATACTGTAGGGTCTGTGTCTGTCAGGCAAGAGATCTATCTGCGACAGGCTGTCTCTGAGTGCACACAGCCTGTGAGACTGCAGAGTGTGTCATTCCTTTACTATGCTCAGTGGTGCTACTACTAAGCACTTGTTTGTATTTTTTTATATAAAGATTATTTGGACAAGAACCTCCCAAAGTTTCTATAACAATTGAAATATATTCCATGGTGGTTCTGTGGACCTGAAATGCATAAAAATCAAGCATTGGCATAGCCAATAGGTCTCGCCTTTGGGACCTTATAAGTGTTTAGCCATGCAACACTTGATGTTGTTGCACCAAGGATATTGTGCTGGATAACTGAACACTTATAAGGTCCCAAAGGCGAGTCCTATTGGCTATGCCAATGCTTGTTTAAAAATGTATTGTATTTAAAGAGTAATGTTGTTGCAGGAAAGGATTATGCTTGAGATTTCCTCACGGCCGGTCCTTATGTAGTCTGTGAAAAGGGTGTCACTTTTGAGCTCATGCCCCACACTTAAATTAAAAAGAGTTAATGTGAAGAGTTCTCGGCCATATAAATGGTGCTCCAGATTACCATCTCCAGTATATGCTCATTTTATTTTACAGGTTCACGGCAGGAATCTTGTTATTTGTCGATTTAAAAATTAGGCATATTAATTAGATCCTATAAGAGTATTCATTAGCGTTCTGGTCAGCTGCATCCCCCCCTTCCTCCTCCTCCTTCCCTCCTCCTTAACTCCCCATCCATCCTTGAGGGTGGGCTTCAGGAGTCTGCATCATCTCTTGACCTGAATTCATGGAGCAGATTGCAGAAAGCACATGTACTGCTTCATGGGATCTTGGTGCAGTGTGGACCCCTGGCACTAGTGACGGTTGAGGTCTTTGTTGAAGGGCATCGTCACTGGAAACTATGTGGTCGTGCTGTTAAAAGTTCACTCTAAATGGTATTTCTATCGCGCAAACCTAGTCCGAGGGCAGCAGAGTACCTTATCACTGCAAATACCGAGGCCGCTAAAACAGTATTTGTTGCACGGAGCGCATTGATGGACAGCAGGCACAGTCACTTCACTCAACAAGCAGCGAAGCTGCGCCCTGCTAATCCGAATCCACCATCACCAGTAAGAGCTGATTAGGTCTCGGCTAGCGTGGGCTGCGCACATGCGCAGTCTCGCTGGCGAGATTTAATGTTTTGGGTATTTTCTGTAAAGGGCTTTAAGCCCCACCCCTCTTTTCCATTGGCTGGCGTCACTGTTTATGCTAAACGGTGGCCAGCCATTGGAAAAGAGCTCTTCGTGACGTTTACTTTTGGCCTTTTGAGCCGTCCCATTTGGACGGGCTCGTCTGCCTTCCGTGTGTCGTGAAAGCTTTCTTATCTTTATGGGGCCATGTGTTCAAAACACATGGCCCCATAAAGACAAGAGATCCCCATACGAGCGCTTGTTTTAAAGTTGAAATGCTTTTTTAAAAACTTATTTCTATACTTTGTGTTGTATTTGTATGAAAGGGTTAAAGTGCTCAATCTTTTCTCTCGGTTCTATTTTCCAAACACTACTCAATACTGTTAACTACCGCGTCGGCCCACATGATTACAAAGAAATCTATACACCACGTCCTGCCAAGGGATGTTTTTCCACTGAAGAGCAGCCGTGCCTCCCTTCAGTCAATATCAACACACAGAGCTGCGTGATGGGCTGTTACCCGTCAGACCGGATTAAAAAACACACTCACAGAATGCAGAACGTGAAAACTCTGACTTTTCAGCAAAAGCTTTGTGTAAATAAAAATATGAACTCACTAGAAATCAAAAAAAATCACAGCCCCTTTAAATGAGGAGAACTTGCTGGAATAAAGGCCCACTGCAGCTCATAAAACGGCTGTTAAACAGATAATGGTTACTAGTGGGAATCGATAGAATGGGTGTTTTGTTGCGTGGCTGTGTTGACTTCACAGACCCGTTTACTGCTGTACATAAGTACATGGGATATGGTTCTGTTATGACAGCTCATACATTAGGCAGTGCAGTGTGGCTGACAGCTGGTGGTTTGATGGCAATGTTTTAACCTCTCCGGTGAATTATCGTTGCTTGGCCTTCTGCTGTCAGTCACAGTTTGAGTTATTATGACACTTCCATTTGTTAGCCGTGACTGCTGGCTCCCGGCATTTCACCCGCGGTAATGAGGCGAGGAGGCAGAAGTGCACAGTGCTGACAAACCGTCTAATGTGCTTTCTGTGCCCACCGAAGGTGCACGTTTTCCTTGTATGTCTGCCGTGTGCATGCGCAAGGAAGCCTGCCAGAAGGTTACTGTATGAGGACTCCATTCAGCCTAAGGTCTATGCCTTCCTCTTATTTTGTAACCTCATTCCTCTAAATGTTCATGGAACTCCTCTGTGACTTTCCATATCGTGTGAATGAACAGCAGGGAATAATTTATCCCAAATGTAATTTCATAATCGAAATTGAGATTGACTTTAAAGGTGCCATTGGGACAGAATTCTGTTCAAAACATTGAACAATCAAAGGTATGTTTGAGCCTTTTTAATGAAGTGACATGCTGTGAGGAAATAGAAGACCACCAAGAGGGTTGGAAAGATATAGAATTCCAACAATATAGGAAGCACAAAGAAAACACTATAATCTATGTTTGGAAAAAATTAGATCCCCCGATAGGTACAAAAAAGCCTTTGAAATCAGGTCTGTGGCAGTACCGCTGAGATATACTAGCTTTTGTCCGACAGACATCAGTGGAACATATCTGATGTGCAATGTGACCTCACAAGTGTAGTCCTCTTAACTATTCATGACTGGCCACCAGGAGCTAGGGAAGAACTGGATTGGTAGTTGCCCTTTATGCGAAGAAACTGTGATTTTGTTGGCTGCTTGATCCAAGCCAGAGTCTGTCTCGCCTTTATATAAAAAATGCACTTTAACTAAGTAAGTAGCCGAGTGCTTCAGTGTCTGCCCTGAGGAAAGCCGCCCTTTCACAGAAGGAGCGGAGCAGTACATAACGAGCAGTGTTTTCTCAGCAATGAAGTGGGAAGGTTTAGGGCAATCTTTCTAAAGCGAAAAAAGCCTTTGTGTAATAAATTACTAAATATGTTCAGCCTCTAGTTCGCTCGTGTTTCGCTCCTGAGTGTTGTGTGCAGCAGCAATGCGTTGGGGAAGAAAAGAAGGAGCAATTCATTATTCTTGTTTACACTTTATTTTATCTGTATCCTTTTTTGGCCATTTATAACAGTGCACGGTGCTTAAAACAGTGAAGGATTCTTCCAGTTTTAATAAGAAGAGTGGCCACTTTAAATAGATTTCACAAATGTTTTCAGATTACAGGGTTTGCACTAATGCTGGTGGACCTTTGTATCAATATTTGGAGCAAACAACCTGTGCAAAATGTAGTTTTTTTTATAGCACTCAAAGCAAATTTTATTTGCCCGCATGAGGTGATGTAAAAGTCAATGTGAAATGTCACTGTGACTAGTGAAAACGTTGTAATCTGGGAATGTTGGTGCACAGTTGTACCAGCACTGGTGCCTTCTGTGTGATTCAGCCCAATGTATTCAAACGAAATACCCTTTCATAACAGCCAAATCGAGATTTAAATAGCATGGGAATAAGCAAATAATGTTTATAATAAAATTCATGTTTTTTATTTTTACCTTACCACAAATTAGTTGTTCTTGACAATTGAAGCAGTATTACACAAAGTGCACTGGGGGCGCAATGGGCATGTGTGCCCCTGGGGCACTTTGGTTTTAGAGAAGGGACGCTTCTGTAACACTGATAGCACGGGGGCACATGTAACACACGCGCTATCTCAAGAGACCACTCACTTATTTGCATGGGGCAAATAAGGGAATGCAAATGTCTTTGATTAAGTTAAAGCCATTTGCTTTGCTAATGGTATTGTATAGCAAAGCAAATGGCTTTAACTTAATAAAAGGCGAGACCTATTGCATTTTTAATGCTTGTTTAGCTAGTGGTTGTGGAGAGGAAGGACAGCCTTGCAAGCTAGCACCGGTTGGTGTCATAACTGATGATGCCCCTGCTCGAGGCTTCTTGCCTACCCCAACTATCAGAGGGTGTTCTCGCCCCCTAGAAAGAGGATAAGGCAGCCTTCGCTGCCTGTTGGTGGTCTCACCAGGCCCCGGATTAGCATTAAGCTATGTTATTTACCGTTAGGCTAATTCCTGCTGGAGTAGCCGTGCTCTTCTAACATGTGAAAGAAGCCCATAATTGCTTCATGAAAGGACCAAAGCTGCTTCCTGTGACCCTCTGCGGTGTGGATTTGGAGTAAGAATGTTAATAACAAAAAATATATATATTTTTTTAATATGGCACTAGCTTCTGCAGCTTTGAATTTTCATAGCGTCGCAGATTTCGGGTTACTTCTGCCCAACTCAAAGGCACTCATTACTTTGGGAGAATAAAAAACTAGATGTAAACAAGGGAACTCCTCAGCAGCGCGTGGTCTGCTCCCCTGTACTGTTTACAGGCTCATGTCTTAAGGATTGATGCATTCAGGCAAGCTCAAGCAACATGTGCATTTGGAAGTGTTGCACGTGTACTGGATCTTGGCGTTGTTAAGTCTGTCTTTTGCTAGAGTCTGCAAAAAGTGTTTTCTCAGATGAGGTGTATGTGCAGCGCAGGTCATAAAATATACACGTTCTTTGCAGTCAGTGCTCGGAGATGCGAAAAAAGTATTTCACAGTGCAGAGTAACAGACATAAAATCCTGGCTGAACATATCAGTCTGCAGTTACACACGTTACACTTGTGTTAGCTGCATTATGTCATAACCTATTGTCAAAGGCGACCTGCTTTGTTTAGGAGAAACTGAATAAATTCTGATTTAAATGGCGTATTCCGCAAACCTGACCCCGCTGTCTCCACTGCCCAGTGATATGATCAAATGCTTTCAGATGTGAATTCTACAGAAAGTTAAACACTCCATTAATAGGATTCTCATAGAATGGCCTGTCATTAATTTGTCCTCCAGGTTCGCGCTTTACTTTTAATGTTAAAAGTAAAGCGCGGTTGCCGCAATTATAGCAAAAGTAAAGAAATAGATGTTTTTTTCTATTTCTTTACTTTTGCTATAATCGCGGCATACGCGCATTACTTTTAATGTAAAAGTAAAGCGCGGGTGCCACGATATAAAGACAGATGGCGGCTGCGCATGTGCAGAAAAAGGAGAGGCATAGCTGTGCACACCGCGCACGCTTGTGCGCGTAATAGCAAGCTGGTGGCCGGCAAAAGCCTGTGGGTAGCATTTTTAAAACCAGCTACTAAATTTCTCGCCAGAGCAGCGCATGCGCTGGCTCTAGGAAGACCTAAAAAGCACCACTTTTCGCTTTTTAGGTCGAGCCTGGGCAGCGCATGTGCTGCTCTGCCAGGCATGCTGTATTGGAGTAAATACATGAAGCCCCGCCCACTCTCTGCCCATATTTGTCATTGGCTTGTGTCATTGTCCTTTGTAAATGTTGGCTTCTGATTCGTTTTCAGGCTTGTTAGTCCCTCCTTAGTACGGCCTTGTCTTTATTTTGTAACCTCCCATGAGGACTAGCCATTTTACTTCGGTTGTTACACAGTAGGTTTTCTTTAGTCTGTAAGCACTATTTTCTTTAATGAGTTTCTCTTACTGCAGGAGGGTTTCTTGTGCGCAGTTGTGACCACAGGGAGCACTTCAGGGGCCACGGGAGACAGAGGGGGGCAACTCAGGGGTGCCTTCAGGCATTTGGAATGCAATAGGTCTCGCATTTGCGAGAGTTTAAGCTGTGGCATTGTAAATGACAATGCATTTTATTTATGTTTTAAAAAGCAAAACATAAATAAAAGGCATTGTCATTTACAATTCCAATAGCTCAAACTCACGTAAATGCGAGAACTATTGAACTGCAGGTGCTTTTTGTTATAGGTGGCGAACCCTCCAAACCCATCATCCCTAACCACCCTTGGCCCCCCTCCAGCTGAAAATCAAAGACGGTTTACTCCAAGGACTCGGCAAAACGTGCTTCCAAAATGCACCTTGGTAAATGTTTTGTAAACCCAATTTTTAGGGCGCTAACACCCACCGCCCCAAAACTTTAGTCACAGAGGCCCATAGTCACAAACGTTGTGTGCACCTGAGCAGAACTTAGATGCACAAATGTAGCTGTGAGTTCAAATTCCTATCCATGGAGTCAGCATTAGCAGAATTTGAGGGTGGCGAGGCGCGCTTACAATTCAGGCAACTGGGTAAAGCCGCCCGGTTCTCCGTGGGGTGGAGGCAAAAGGGTTCCAGCGAAGGGAACATGAATTTGCTTTGGAGAAGAAAAGTGAAACGTCAAATGCAGATGACTGCTTCAAACTTCCTGGAGGGTGGAAACCTGCATGTGGACACATGGGCCGGCAGAGTGGACCTAGACGTGTTCAGCTGTCACAGACTTCCAGAAGCCCCCGGGGGATCAATAGTCCAAGGTCAGCTGCCAATGGTGGGAGCCTGGGTCCAATGGGGGGTCGTTCACAGACTGTCACCCACCCGGAGGACCAAAGTGGGGGATTCTCTGCAGTTCTTCAGTGTCCGTGCCAGACAGCAAAGGGCCCCTGCGAGGCGGGTGACCAGATGTCCCGGGTTTGCTGGGCACTCCAGTTCCTTGTAGCTCTACCCCAGGGTCCTGGCAGTTGTGTTTTTACTGAAATGCTGTTCTCCCCTCCTCAGAGGGCCGAGTGAGCAGGTAGAAAGGCTGCTTTTATCTGGTCCCCCTTCTCTACCAGGACCAGTATGGGCGATGGAGACAGGGCTCTGGGAGCAGGGTCTCACCGTCAGCCTGGGGGCTTCTCAACCAGGGCTTTTCAGGCGTGTAAAGAGGCTGGCCTAACGGATATCTGAGGAGTCGTTTTGCTTTTCCTGGGTCTGCACTGTACTCACAGGTCCCAAGGTCCCTTCTGCCCTAAGACTTGATGGGCACCAGAAGGCCAGCTCTGGCCAGGCGGTTCCAGGGACCACCACACACAACAATGCACTGCATGTGGGTAGAAGGAAGCAGGGAACTATCCGTTTTATGAGTTTCATTCAATGTTACGGATAATGCAAGAGTGTGCAATGCATTCACATGTTTGTGCACATTTCACACAGTCGGCATGACGAGTTTTTTATGCAGCCTTCACCAAGATGCAAAACCATTCACTTTGCCACTAACAGATTAACACCATCGCTTTGCACCAACCTCTGTTGCATCCATATTTAACACTAACAATGGTCCCGTATAAGCTATACTAGAAAGAAAAATGGGTATTCTTGGCCCCAGATAGAACTCAGCAGATGGAGTACGAAGGTGACGTTAGATCCTCATGTGTCCTCCACTTGGCGATTCCTCGCCCTAGAGACCACGCTGGTGGAAACCAGAGTTTAATTTGTACAAGTTCTAGTATGTTTGTGTGCCTCAGAAGCTCTGGCCGGTGCCACCAGGGAATGTCAGGGTTGCCGAGCACCAAGGTTTTCTAGTGTTGTGTCATGATTCATAATGTGCCCCAATATAGGCCTGGGTAGTCTCCTAACCTTTCACCTACATTTTCCTTGCCATTCTACTACATAACAGGTTTGTGCTGACCTTCAACCTAGTTAGGTACTGCCTAAATGTTGTGTGGTTTTCCCCGAAAAATAGCCTCTTTTGTTATGTATGAGGATTTTCAGAATCACAGCTGGACTACCATCTTCTGCATAATAATTATGTATACGGGTCATCCCTTTCGTCATCCCAGGCCAACATGACACAGCAAGGTAGAACCCCTGAGGGTACCTTTTGGGTTATCTAAACACCACATCTTTGCTGGGGCAGGCAGAGGAGAAAGACTTTCATACTGACACACTCACGCGAGATGCTGAGGTTCCTGTACACAGACAGTCCAGCACGCACTGGTCTGATATCCCTCGCGGGGTGTCCATCTCGAGAACAAGACGGGGTCCTTCATTCTCTTACACCAGGTAATGGGGTTGGCTCTTTCCTAGGGGGATTCTTGGCTCTACACCAACATACATGCTAGGTTCATTTAGGTACATCTAGTTAGGGTTGCATCGTAGGAGTACGCATTATTATTGTCATGTATTTATATACCTGCCTGTATTCATTGTTTTAGCACTATGGTAGAAATCTACCACCCATTTACTCTGTTGGTGATTGTAATAATTTATATCTGTTTCTGTCTTATGGTTGTTTCAGCACACCTATTTTACACTACAATGAAGCTGGTTCAATAAATTCTTATTGAAAACGTCCCCACCGTTTATTCTGTGTATCTCTGTGAGACCAAAGTGAGCACGAGTGACTGAGCAAAAAGTACTGTACTGTTTCCACGATCCCTGATGGGACAGAGTTGTCATGTTCGATAGTTGCGAGGAACTTTTCTCTCCTAGGTAAGCGGAGTTTACAGTGGTACTGTGAGCTAGCTGGTATACAGGCGAACATATCTGGTGTGGATGTCCAGAATCAGTCTGTACACCAATCTCACAGTCTATGTTGTCTAAACGCACAGATCCTATATAGATTTATAGGAACTATTCGACATGGCGCCGCCACCGATGGTTTCGTTCTTATTTAATAGTCAAATCTGAGTAGTTCAGTCATGCTTTTCTCAGAGAACCCTACTCACATCTATCCAGAGACTTCTGGAGTGGGAAGGGAAATAAATCTCCTGCAGCTGAGTAGGCATATCATATGTTTTGGCTGTAGGTTTATTCAAGCTTGGAGAATAGTTCACTATTGTGCATAAAACCTTATCTCAGTTTCCTTGAAACTCTTTTCAACAATGTCTGTAGAAGACAACGCTGCGGCAGCATTGCGCGCGAACGCAGCAAGGGAAGAAGAACAAGAAGGTGCTGTAAACATTTCAGAAAGTGTAAGGAAAGCACTCACGTTAAAATAAGCAGAATTTGGAGTCACAGCATTAGGTGGGACTGTAACATTCGTGATTGAGGCACATGAGTCATACAGGACAGAGGTATTGTATTCATGGGTTAAATTTTCACCAGCAGATGCGCGCACAAAACATTTCATTCATACACCGAAGATGAAACACCAGAGGAATACTGTTCATATGAGGACATTGAAACTCCTACCAGGAGCACATAAACTGGTTTAAAGGCGGCTTCCCACACACAACAGATAAAGTGAGACTTGGTCCGCTCGGCAGAGACGGAGCAACTTGGCTGGTCCTAGCTGCCAATACACTGCATCCAAACACTGGCAAAATGCCGGTAGCAGACTTTGGTCCACTTCACAATGAAACAATGAAACTATATAGAGTCTAGATTCCACCTTGTGCTTCCCTCTTTCCACCTTCATACACTACTTGCCCCTTAAT
Source organism: Triturus cristatus (assembly GCF_964204655.1). Taxonomy (NCBI): domain Eukaryota; kingdom Metazoa; phylum Chordata; class Amphibia; order Caudata; family Salamandridae; genus Triturus; species Triturus cristatus. The sequence goes on from NC_140595.1 coordinate 791,621,873, forward strand.
CGCACTCCTTTTATATTGCTACTTTCTTCTTTTCTTTACTATTTTCCTCTATTTTCTTCCTCCTTCTTGCGGGTGAAACTCGGATGATTAAAAAGTAATCCCAGTCCCCGAAAAAGAGTGCTGGTGGGCCACACCTGCAACCCCCTGTTCAAATCAAGCACTTCTGGAAACCTTCAATGGACTCCAATGTCTACCCTAAGCGCCAGGTCTGAAACGCCAGGAGTCAGCGCTGGAGGGTACCCTTGCCCACTTAGAGCAATGTATCCAAGTGAGTTCAGACGACATAAAATAATCACAGGTGGACAAAAAGGAATTTCACAAGCGAGCCGACAGAGGCCTCAACACCGCAGTGCTGCAGATCAGAGAATGGAGGTGCTCAAGTGAGGGCTCAGAACATACACATTCTAGGGATTGGTAGAAATGAGGGGGGGGGGGGGGTCAGCAGCATTTTATTAGGTCTTTGAGGAACCGTGGACATCATTGGAAGATCTTCTGAAGGACATCAAGAGATCTCTGGCAGCGCCACCGTCAAGCAAAGGACCAGAATCCACTATCATGCATATCCTACAAGAGGAAGATGCAGAAGACCAAATCATGGCTGAAAGTAGAGGCAATGAGGGAATGCAGGTGAGCGGTCACCACTTAGGTTTCTATCCAGATACCCCTCCCCCCAGGCTGCTGAGAAATGCAGAGGGGACATGTGAGCCATCCAAGGAGGATTCATAGCCAAAGAGGCTCAGAGGAGAATACTACATCTCGAGAAACTAGGTGTTGTAGATGGTGACAAGAGGTATATCTTCTGGAATATGGAGGATGCAGGAGCAAGAAGCCTCTCCCATTGCTGTCCTGGACCCGCTGGCACCAGACTCTAGGGAACATGCACTGTGTTGCATTTTAAATCCGGGAGCAATACTAGAGGAAGCGAATGGTCCTTATTGGGCGACACCGAGCATAGTGGATCTGAAGGACACTTCTGGAGAGCTCAAGTGGTGAGCTTAAGTGGCTCCACTGTGGCTTGTACCACCACAGTCCCACAACTATTCCTACCTGTGTGTGTTTGGTAATTGCTCTCTCAACCCACCCTCTTTTGCCCACCACCCACATCATCTTTCTGCACCAGCACTAGCCTTGGTGTTTCCTTTTTACCTTAAATTGTCCACCCAGCCTTTATATTTTATATCTTCTAATTCTAGTCTGGAACCCTCCCAGCAACGCCAGGCATGGCACCCTATGTGCTGTCCTTGCAGCGAGGGGTACCGAGCGACGGTGAGATCACTGGAGTATAGACGCGAGGTCTTATATTGGACGACGGACTACTGCTGTGAGGCAAATGTGGGATTCAGGCTGCAGTGGTGGGTCATTTGCAACCCCCACCTCACCCACCACACATTGAAGAAACTGTTTTAAAAGACATTTTATTTCTTATTTTGAGTTGCCTGGGTGACACCAGTGGTCATTCTGAGTGGGAAAACCAACAGTGTTCAAGTTAATAAACAAAGTTTTCTAATACATATTAAATCCATTGTGCATAGAAAATCTCTGTAGAAGGTAAGCCTGCGGAAAACGTTTTGCCAACATTTGCCAAAATGCATAGGAACGATTAGATTAGATGATTTGCATTAGATAAGACTAGATCAGATTACTTTAGATTTGATACGATCTAATCTAACTTTCAATGTATTCTAAATTCTTCCAAAGATAAATTTGCACAGAAATGTTTTGCCAACATTTGCTATTATGCATAGAAAGGTGCATTTATAGAAACATATTCTGCAAGAATTTTCCAGTTCAAACGTGTTCTATTGGAGTGAAATGTATCTTAGATTTCGTAATAAATTTCGTTCAAGTGTGCCCCACTCCAGCCCCCTGTGCGTTCTAACACCCAACTATCCAGTGACCTCTTCCCAGCATGCCCCATCCTGTCCTGTGACCCCTTTCCCACCAGTCCGACCCTATCCTGTGACCCCCTCCCAGCATTCCTCATCCTATTTTGTGACCCCCCTCTAAGCATGCCTCCTCCTATCCTGTGACCTCTTCCCAGCATACCCCATCCTGTCCTGCGACCTCTCTACCATCAGTCCCCTCCAATTCTATGACCTCCTCCCAGCCTGCCTGTTAGACGGACCGGGAGGGTCGGCCGAGGACAAGGGGAGAGGTCTCCGGGGAGAGCCGTCTCCAGCGATCGTACAGACAAGTAACTTCCCCCCCACAGAGGTACACCACACAAGGATAAGATTTTACTTCTTTATAGGCGATTTCTTGAGGTACGATAGAATGGTACAAGGAGGTCTGGACTCAGGGGTCCCCTCGATTATAGTCTCTTAGCTTGGGTAGAGGGGTAGCGGGACAGTCTGGTTACCAATCTGGTAGATGCGATGGTGGGTAGCTCACAATCCTCGAGCTCGGTGTTCGGGCTTGGACGGGCCGCGGCAGCGCCAGCAGGTCCCGGTGAAGGTGATAGTTCCAACGGGCCGCGGCAGCGCCAGCAGGTCCCAGCGAAGATGGTAGTTCCAACGGGCCGCGGCAGCGCCAGCAGGTCCCAGCGAAGATGGTAGTTCCAACGGGCCGCGGCAGCGCCAGCAGGTCCCAGCGAAGATGGTAGTTCCAACGGGCCGCGGCAGCGCCAGCAGGTCCCAGCGAAGATGGTAGTTCCAACGGGCCGCGGCAGCGCCTGCAGGTCCCAGCGAGGATGGAGGTTGCAGAAGGCCGCGGCAGCGCCAGCAGGCAGGACGATAGTTCACAAGGCAGGGCTACGGCAGCGCCAGTAGTCCGTCAAGGATGAGTTCTTCTCGGTGTCTCTCGACTCCAGGATACAACTGCCGTCCTGCTCTGGAGCTGCCCTAGTTATAGGTCTGGCGCTCTTTGATGTCCGGACCCTCGCACTTGGAGGTCGGAGGGTCCGGGATGAAGGTGTCCAGACACCCAGCAGGGGGTGGAGCCAGTGCCTGGGGGAGCTGGAGGCGATCGGCACCTGGCGGGGGAGAGCCCTTGACGCTTCGTTCTCCCATTGACCTGCCAAGTGGTCCGCTCACCTCCTGGGTGGATGGTGGTGCCGGGATGTCGGGGCCGGCCAGGCCCAGGGTTAGGGTCGGGTCGAGGCCACGCGGCCTCGTGGCGCAGGGCCCAAGATGGCGGCTTGATCCGGCCGGGGGAGCCGGTGGTGGCTCGGCCCCGTGATACATGGAGGTCCGGGGGCAGGAGTTCCGTCGGGAGACGGGGTGCGGGTGATTCTTGTGGGTCACGCTTGGCGGGCCGGGGCTTGGGCCCTGTCATGCGGGGAGGGAGCAAGCCCGTTGTGTGGCCTGTCCAACACTGCCCCATCCTGTCCTGAGACCACCCCCACCAGTCCCCTCCAATCATGTGACCTCCTCCCAGCCTGCACCATCCTATCCTGTGACCCCACCCCCACCAGTCCCCATCCTAGCACGTGACCTGTTCTCTAACACAGTGCTCCACCCCCCTCATGTACTGTAACACCTCTCACAGGACTCCCCCTCTCATCCTGTGCTCCTACTTCCAACCTGCGCTCCAACATCCTAAAATCATGTGACCTCTTCATGCTTGCATCCTCCTATCCTATGACCCCTCCCTCACTAGCCTCCTCCTATTCTGTGACCTCTCTCCCAGCATGCCTCCGCCTGTATTGTGACCCTTCTCCCACAAGCCTTCTCCTATCCTGTGCGCCCCCTTCCTGCTTGCCTCCTCCTATCCTGTGACCCGCTTCCAGCTTGCCTCCTCCTATTCTGTGACTCCCTCCCCTCGCTTGTGCTTCAGCTCCCTCCTATCCTGTGACTCTCTCCCCCAGCCCGTGCTCCAACCCCCCCATCAAGAGAGTCCTTCTCCCAGCCTGTGCTCCAGCCCCCTCATCCTGTGAGTCCCCCTCCTAGCCTGTGTTCCAGCCTCCTCCTATCACTTGACTGCCTTGACCACACCAGTCCCCTCCTGTCCTGTGACTCCCTCCCCCAGCATGTGCTCCAGCCCCTCCTATCCTGTGACTCCCTCCCCCAGCCTGTGCTCCAGCCCCTCCTATCCTGTGAATCCCTCCCCCAGCCTGTGCTCCAGCTTCCTCCTATCCTGTGACTCCCTCCCCCAGCCTGTGCTCCAGCCCCCTCCAGTCCTGTAACTCCCTACCCCAGCCTGTGCTCAAGCCCCTCCTATCCTGTGACTCCCTTCCCCAGCCAGTGCTCCAACCCCTCCTATCCTGTGGCTTCCTCTCCTAGGCTATGCCCCAGCCCCTCCTATCCCGTGAGTCTCTCTCCCAGCCTCTGCTTCAGCCCCCTCCTGTCCTGTGACTCCCTCCCCCAGCCTGTGCTCCAGCCCCTCCTATCCTGTGAATCCCTCCCCAAGCCTGTGCTTCAGCCCCCTCGTATTCTGTGACTCCTCCCCCAGTCTGTGCTCCAGCCCTCCCATCCTGAGAGTCCCTCTACCAGCTTGTGCTCCAGCCCCCTCCTATACTGTGACTCCCTCCCTTAGCCTGTGCTTCAGCAACTCCTATCCTGTGACTCCCTCTCCCAGCCTGTGCTCCAGCCCCCTCCGATCATGTGACTCCCTCCCCCAGCCTGTGCTCCAGCCCCCATCCTGTGAGTCCCCCTCCCAGCCTGTGCTCCAGCCCCTCCTATCCTGTGAGTCCCTCTACCAGACTGTGCTCCAGCACCTCTTATCCTGTGACTCCCTCTCCTAGCCTATGCTCTAGCCCTCTCCTGCCCTGTGACTCCCTCCCCCAGCCTGGGCTCCAGCCCCCCATCCTGTGAGTCCCCCTCTCAGACTGTGCTCCAGCCCCTCCTATCCTGTGAGTCCCTCTCCCAGCCTGTGCTCCAGTCCTCCCATCCGGAGAGTCAGTCTCCCAGCCTTTCTCCAGCCCCCTCCTATACTGTGACTCCCTCCCCCAGTCTGTGCTCCAGCCCCTCCTATCCTGTGACTCCGTCCCCCAGCCTGTGCTCCAGCCCCTCCTATCTTGTGACTCCCTCCCCCAGCCTGTGCTCCAGCCCCTCCTATCCTGTGACTCCCTCCCCCAGCCTGTGCTCCAGCCCCCTCATATACTGTGACTCCCTCCCCCAATCTGTGCTCCAGCCCCTCATCCTGTGTGACGCCCTCCCAGCCTGTGCTCCAGCCCCTTCTATCTGGTGACTCCCTCCCCCAGCCTTTGCTCGAGCCCCTCCTATCCTGTGACTCCCTCCCCAGCCTGTGCTCCAGCCCCCTCCTATACTGTGACTCCCTCCCCCAATCTGTGCTCCAGCCCCATCCTGTGAGTTCCCCTCTCAGCCTGTGTTTCAGCCCCTCCTGTCCTGTGAGTCCCTCTCCCAGCCTGTGCTCCAGCCCCTCCTATCCTATGACTCCCTCCACCAGCCTGTGCTCCAGCCCCTCCTATCATGTGACTCCCTCCCCAGCCTGTGCTGCAGCCTCATCCTATACTGTGACTCCCTCCCCCAATCTGTGCTCCAGCCCCTTTTCCTGTGTTTCCCCCTCCCAGCCTGTGCTCCAGCCCCTCCTATGCTGTGACTACCTCTCCCTGCCTGTGCTCAAGCCCCTTCTATCCGGCGACTCCCTTCCCCAGCCTTTGCTCAAGCCCCTCCTATCCTGTGACTCCCTCCCCAGCCTGTGCTCCCGCCCCCTCCTATGCTGTGACTCCCTCCCCCAGCCTGTGCTCCAACCCCTCCTATCATGTGATTCCCTCCCCAGCCTGTGCTCCAGCCCCATCCTGTGATTCCCCATCCCAGCCTGTGCTCCAGCCCCTCCTATCCTGTGACTCCCTCTCCCAGCCTGTGCTCCAGCCCCCTTCTGCCCTGTGACTCCCTCCCCCAGCCTGTGCTCCAGCTCCCCATGCTGTGAGTCCCCCTTCCAGCTTGCGCTTCATCCCCTCCTATCCTGTGACTCCCTCTCCCAGCCTGTGCTCCAGCCCCCTCCTGCCCTGTGACTCCCTCCCCCAGCCTGTCCTCCGGCCCCCATCCTGTGAGTCCCCCTCCCAGCCTGTGCTCCAGTCCCTCCTATCCTGTGACTCCCTCCCCCAGCCTGTGCTCCAGACCCTCCTACCCTGTGAAACCCTATCCCAGCCTGTGCTCAAGTCCCTCTTATTCTGTGACTCCCTCTCCCAGCCTGTGGTCCAGCCCTCTCCTATCCTGTGACTTCCTCCCTCAGCCTGTGCTCCAGGCCCCTCCTATCCTGCGACTCCCTCTCCCAGCCTGTGCTCCAGGCCCCTCCTACCCTGTGACTCCCTCCCTGCAGCCTGTGCTCCGGCCCCTCCTAACTTGTGACTCCCTCTCCCAGGCTGTGCTCCAACCCCTCCTATCCTGTGACTCTCTCCCCCAGCCTGTGCTCCAGCCCCATCTTATCCTGTAACTCCCTCCACCAGCCTGTGCTTCAGCCCATCCTATACTGTGAATCCCTTTCCGAGCCTGTGTTCCTGCTCCCTACTACCCTGTGACCTCCCCACTCCTATCCTGTGATCCCTCCCCTCCTATCCTGTGACCTGTCCCCTCCTATCTCTTGACTCCACTCCTACCTGTGCTCCTGCTCCCTACTTTCCTGTGACCCATCCCCTCTTATCCTGTGACCCCTCTCCTGCCTGTGCTCCTGCTCCCTTCTATCCTGTGACTCATCCCTTCCTATCCTGTGACCCCTCTCATGCATGTGCTCTTGCTCCCTTCACTATCCTGTGACCCATCTGCTCCTATACTGTGACCCCTCTCCTGCCTGTACTCCTGCTCCCTTCTATCCTGTGACCCGTCCCCATCTATCCTGTGACCCCTCTCCTGCCTGTGCTCCTGCTCCCTACTATCCTGTGACCCATTCCCATGTATCCTGTGATCCCTCTCCTGCCTGTGCTCCCCGCTATCCTGTGACCCATCCCCTCCTAGCCTGGGCTATGGCGGCGGCGGCTCTGTGGAAGATGTGAGGAGGGTAGGGGTCTGTGGGGGCTCCTGAGTGGGTGCTCTTTATGGTTGTGGTGGTATCTTCGGTGGGGACTGGGGTCCAGGCAGTGATGGTGGGCCGGCTGTCATCACTGGAGGGAAGGGTGGTTTCCAGCGTCTGCTCGCTGAAATTGTCCTAGAGGGCTTTGATTTTCAGGTGGAAGTAGGAGCTGAGCTTGTTGCAGAGGTCTTGGGAGGGGTGACGTCTGTGGCTTCGCTGTGGGGCTTGGTGAGTTGCTGAATGATGTTGAAGAGTTCAATTGAGTTGCTGGAGTTGGTGAGGATGTTGTTCCGGATGAAGGTCTTCTTTGTGGATCTTATGCATTGGTGGTAGTCTGTCATGGCGTTCTTGTAGGTGTTCAGGTCTTCCGTGGTTTTGCTGTTTCGCCATCATTTTTCAAGACGTCTGCAGGAGAGTCTGGCTTCTTGGAGGTCGGTGCTGAACCTAGTGGACTTCAGGGGGTGTTGTCTGTTCGTGGTGTGGAGGGGTGCGAGCTTGTCTGCGCAGTTGGTGATCCAGTGGTGTAGTTCCTTGGCTGCAGGGTTGGTGGTGGTCGAGGCGGCGCGGGGGTCGCGGCTGAGGGTGGAGTTGAGGTGCTCCTCTGTGACCTAGCTCCAGTTCCATTGCGGAGGGCAAGGAGAGGGTTTGAGAGCGGTGGCGGTGTTGAAAGATAAGTGTACACAGTGGTGGTCCGTCCAGAGGGGCTGCGTGGTGTGGTTGAAGCGCATGTTGTTTCCGCCTGCGAAGATGGGTTCAAGGGTGTGTCCTGCTTTGTGGGTGAGGGTGGTGATGAGCTGTTTCAGTCCAATGTTGGCGAGATTGTCCAGGAGGGAGGTGGAGTTGGGGTCGCTGAGGTTGTCGAGGTGGAAGTTCAGGTCTCTGATGAGTATGTAGTCCATAGAGGGGATGGCGTGGGGTGCGATGAGGTCAGCAATAGTAGTGGCGAACAAAGCGCGGGATCGGGGGGTCTGTAGGCGAAGGTGCGGCGAAGAGTGGTTCTAGGGCTGGTATAGATCTGGAAGTGAAGGTGTTCGGTGGTGGCGGATGGGTCGCTTGTGGTGGAGTTGGAGAGTCAGAGGGAGCTCCTGCGTGATGGCTAGTCATCCTCCTGGACAATTGGGGCGGTCCTTCCTCTGGATCTTGTAGGCGTCAGGAATGGCGGTGGCGATGTCAGGGCAGAGGAGGCATTGGTCCAGGTTTCCATGAGGAAGGCGACGTCTGGCGAGAGGGTGTCGAGGAGGTCCCAGATTTCTGTGGCATGTCTGTGCAAGGAGCACACGTTGAGGAGGATGCCTTTCAGGGCTTCTGTGGTGTGGGCGTCTGACGTGGGGGAGGCGGCTGTGGTGCTGCGGAGGGTGGTGAAGGTTCAGCAGCAGTGGCGGTAGGAGAACTGACCGTGGGTGGTGTTTGGCTTGGACAACTGGCATTTGTTCTTTCCAGGGCTGAGTATGTGGGGGGCAGTTGAGTTGTAGCAGTGGGTGGTTGAAAATCCAGGGTCCCTGGCGCTGGTTGTGGTCGGGTCGTGGATGGGCGCAGATGGGCTTGCCTTCGGTGCGCCAGCGGCATGGCCGCGCAGCGGCTGCCATTAAATAGGGAAGATGGAGGGAAGCTCAGCTGGGAGGCGGGAGCCCCCTGCTACCTGTGACCCCTCACCCAATACCCCCTTCTATCCTGTGACCCTTCTCCCAAGGCCCCTCCTATGCTGTGACCCTTCTCCGAAGGCCCCCTTCTATGCTGTGACCACGCTCGCAAGGCCCCCTCCCATCCTGTGATCCTTTTCCCAAGGCCCCCTCCTATCCTGTGACCCCTTTCCCAAGGCCCCCTCCTATCTTGTGACCCTTCTCCCAAGGCCCTCTCCTTTCCTGCTACCGCTCTCTCAAGGCCCCTCCTATCCTGTGACCCCTCTCCCAAGGCCCCTCCTCTCTTGTGACCCCTTTCCCAAGGCCACTCCTCTCTTGTGACCCCTCTCCAAAGGCCCCTCCTCTCTTGTGACCCCTCTCCCAAGGCCCCTCCTATGCGGTGACCCCTCTCCCAAGGCCCCCTCCTTTCCTGCGACCGCTTTCTCAAGTCCCCTGCTCTCCTGTGAACCTCTTCTATCCTGTGACCCTTCTCCCAAGCCCCTCTTCTCTTGTGACCCCTCTCCCAAGGCCCCCTTCTATGCTGTGACCCCGCTGTCAAGGCCACCTCCTATCCTGTGACCCTTCTCCCCAGGACCCCTCCTATCCTGTGACCCTTCTCCCAAGGCCCCCTCCTATCCTGTGACCCCTTTCCCAAGGCCCCCTCCTATGCTGTGACCCCTCTCCCAGGGGCCCCTCCTTTCCTGCAACCGCTCTCCCAAGGCCCCTCCTATCCTGTGACCCTTCTCCCAAGGCCCCCTCCTATGCTGTGACCCCGCTCCCAAGGCTCCTCCTATCCTGTGACCCTTCTCCCAAGGCCCCTCCTATCCTGTGACCCTTCTCCCAAGGCCCCTCCTATGCTTTGACCCCGCTCTTAAGGCCCCCTCCTATTCTGTGGCCCTTCTCCCAAGGCCCCCTCCTATCCTGTGACCCTTCTCCCAAGGCCCCCTCCTATCCTGTGACCCGTCTACCAAGGCCCCTCCTATCCTGTGACCCTCTCCCAAGGCCCCATCCTATCCTGTGACCCCTCTCCCAAGGCCCCTCCTATCCTGTGACCCTTCTCCCAAGGCCCCCTTCTATGCTGTGACCCCTCTCCCAAGGCCCCCTCCTGTGCTGTGACCCCTCTCCCAAGGCCCCTCCTATCCTGTGACCCTCTCCCAAGGCTCCTCCTATCCTGTGACCCTTCTCCCAAGGCCCCCTTCTATGCTGTGACCCCGCTCCCAAGGCCCCCTCCTGAGCTGTGACCCCTCTCCCAAGGCCCCCTCCTTTCCTGCGACCGCTCTCTCAAGGCTCCTCCTATCCTGTGACCCCTCTCCCAAGGCCCCCTCCTATGCTGTGACCCCTCTCCCAAGGGCCCCTCCTTTCCTGCGACCACTCTCTCAATGCCCCTACTATCCTGTGACCCTCTTCTATCCTGTGACCCTTCTCCCAAGGCCCCTCTTCTCTTGTGACCCCTTTCCCAAGGCTGGCCCCTTCCTATCCTGTGACCCCTCTCCCAAGGGCCCTCCTATCCTGTGACCCCTCTCCCAAGGCCTCTCCTATGCTGTGACCCCTCTCCCAAGACCCCCTCCTATACTGTGACCCCTCTCCCAAGGCCCCCTCCTATGATATTACCAATCTCCTAAGGCCCCTTCTATCCAGTGACCCCTCTCCCAAGGCCCTTGCTATCCTGTGACCCCCCCCAACAAGGCCCCCTCCTATACTCTGACCCCTCTCCCAAGGCCCCCTCCTTTCCTGCGACCGCTCTCCCAAGGCCCCTCCTATCCTGTGACCCTTTTCCCAAGGCCCCTCCTATCCTGTGACCCCTCTCCCAAGGCCCCCTTCTATGTTGTGACCCCGCTCCCAAGGCCCCCTCCTGTGCTGTGACACCTCTCCCAAGGCCCCTCCTATCCTGTGACCCCTCTCCCAAAGCCCCCTCCTATGCTGTGACCCCGCTCCCAAAGCCCCCTCCTATGCTGTGACCCCTCTCCCAAGGCGCCCTCCTATCCTGTGACCCTTCTCCCAAGGGCCCCTCCTTTCCTGCGACCGCTCTCTCAAGGCCCCTACTATCCTGTGACCCCCTTCTATCCTGTGACCCTTCTCTTAAGGCCCCTCTTCTTTTGTGACCCCTCTCCCAAGGCCCCCTCCTATGCTGTGACCCCGCTCTCAAGGCCCCCTCCTATCCTGTGACCCTTCTCCCAAGGCCCCTCCTATCCTGTGACCCCTTTCCCAAGGCTGGCCCCTTCCTATCCTGTAACCCCTCTCCCAAGGGCCCTCCTATCCTGTGACCCCTCTCCCAAGGCCTCTCCTATGCTGTGTCCCCTCTCCCAAGGCGCCCTCCTATCCAGTGACCCTTCTCCCAAGGCCCCTGCTATCCTGTGACCCCCCCTTACAATGCCCCCTGCTATACTCTGACCCCTCTCCCAAAGCCCCCTCCTGTGCTGTGACCCCTCTCCCAAGGCCCCCTCCTTTCCTGCGACCGTTCTCCCAAGGCCCCTCCTATCCTGTGACCCTTTTCCCAAGGCCCCTCCTATCCTGTGACCCCTCTCCCAAGGTCTCCTTCTATGCTGTGACCCCGCTCCCAAGGCCCCCTCCTGTGCTGTGACACCTCTCCCAAGGCCCCTCCTATCCTGTGACCCCTCTCCCAAGGCCCCCTCCTATGCTGTGACCCCGCTCCCAAGGCCCCCTCCTATGCTGTGACCCCTCTCTCAAGGCGCCATCCTATCCTGTGACCCTTCTCCCAAGCCGCCCTCCTGTGTGGTGTCCCCTCTCCCAAGGGCCACTCCTTTCCTGCGACCACTCTATCAAGGCCCCTGCTATCCTGTGACCCTTCTCCCCAGGCCCCCTCCTCTCTTGTGACCCCTCTCTCAAGGCCTCTCCAATCCTGTGACCCCTCTCTCAAGGCCCCTCCTATCCTGTGACCCCTCTCCCAAGGCCCCCTCCTCTCTTGTAACCCCTCTCCCAAGGCCCCTCCAATCCTGTGACCCCTCTCTCAAGGCCCCTCCTATGCTGTGACCCGTCTCCCAAGGCCCCTCTTCTCTTGTGACCCCTCTCTCAAGGCCCCTCCTATCCTGTGACCCTTCTCCCAAGGCCCCTCTTCTCTTGTGACCCCTCTCCCAAGGCCCCTCCTATCCTGTGACCCCACTCCCAAGACCCCTCCTATCCTGTGACCCCTCTCCCAAGGCTCCTCCAATCCTGTGAACCCTCTCCCAAGGCCCCCTCCTATCCTGTGACCCCATTCCCAAGGCCCCCTCCTATCCTGTGACCCTTCTCACAAGACCCCTTCCTATGCTGTGACCCCTCTCCCAAGGGCCCCTCATTTCCTGCTACCGCTCTCCCAAGGCCCCTCCTATCCTGTGACCCCTCTCCCAAGGCCCCTCCTATCCTGTGACCCCTCTCCCAAAGCCCCCTCTTAGACTGTGACCTCTCCCCCCTATCCTGTGACCCCTCTCCCAAGGCTCCCTCTTATCCTGTGACCCCTCTCCAAAGGCTCCCTCCAATGCTGTGACCCCGCTCCCAAGGCTCCTCCTATCCTGTGACCCTTCTCCCAAGGCCCCTCCTATCCTGTGACCCTTCTCCCAAGGCCCTCTCCTTTCCTGCTACCGCTCTCTCAAGGCCCCTCCTATCCTGTGACCCCTCTCCCAAGGCCCCTCCTATCCTGTGACCCTACTCCCAAGGCCCCTCCTATTCTGTGACCCCTCTCCCAAGGCTCCTCCAATCCTGTGAACCCTCTCCCAAGGCCCCTACTTTCCTGTGACCCTTCTCCCAAGGCCCCCTCCTATGCTGTGACCCCGCTCTCAAGGCCCCCTCCTATCCTGTGACCCTCTCCCAAGGCCCCCTCTATGCTGTGACCCCTCTCCCACGGCCCCTCCTATCCTGTGACCCCTCTCCCAAGGCCCCCTCCTATGCTGTGACCCCCTCTCCCAGCCTGCTCTCCCCCCGACGCTCTCCTCCTAGTGATAAGGCGGCTCCACAGGTCCAGGGCCGCTGACAGTGACCTTGAGTGGTTCCGCCTACTGTCTCTCGGCAGGACTCTAACCGGAAGTGCACAGGAATGCGAACCTGAGCCCCTCCTTGTCGGGGTCTGCTGAAGCGGCTCATTTCTGCATCCTCCAATCCAAAGCCTTCTTTGCTGCAGCTCGAACCTCGCGGTCCTGGGCCCCGGTGCCGCTGCACCTGCTGCACTAATGCCCCACGTCCCTGAATGCATTACTGATTTGTTACTTATGCTGTTTTCTATGCCTAGTGCTATCTGTGTTCATTTCAACAGCGCTTTAAATTGGCAAGAGGTGGCATCAGCTGGATGATGAGATTCAGCGTAAATAGGGAAAATATAGGCAGGGTGAGGAGAGAGTGTACAGCAAGAGGGGGGCGGGGGGTCTTAAACGGGGCACTGTGCACGGAGATGTATTCACCAAAATGCGAATCTTTCACTGACAGGAACGTAGAGCAGCCCCTGAGGCAGCATCTGTTCTTATAAACAGAGGAGGAAGTGCAAGCGGACCCCTCCGCCCATCAGGCCAAGTTTTCTGGAACCCGACAACAGTGTAGGGTCCTCAGAATTATGCCCTGAAACCAGAATTAATGACTTGAGTCGAAAAGACTTTGGACTACAGAAATCTAGAAAGCGCTTTGTGGTACACCCACGTGAATCCTAGCCAAGGCGCTATGAATATCGATGCTGCTCGGAGACGCAAGCCCTAGGACCTATAAGACAAGGTCATTCAACGACATGCTCTGGGACGTGGCCCGCCTTGTGCCCAACTATCTATACCTACAACGGCTGGTACAGACCCGAGCTTCAGCACCCAAATTGTCACTACGTGCGACTGAACGCCGCTGGCTGAGCGACTCTAATCCCAGCACCAAAACCCCACGGGATGCCTTAAATCACGATAACAGACACGCTATCCGTAAGGCTAAATCGGAATTTTTTACCCAAGTACTTTTCAGAGTCAGATAACCCCCCTAAAGGTATTTTTCTATTATCAAACCCCGCCCCCTAGCAGCTTCCCAGAAGAGGCCATAGGCTCAAAGGCAGCAAGCAGCTTTCTTGAGGGTGGATTTCTTTATAAGGAAAACTGAGACTCCTCAGCTTCCCCTGGACGTCTCTCCTCGACTACTCACTTGGTTTCCTTGCCAGATCCACTCTACACTATTGGCTTTTTCCCCTATGAACACACCAGTTGCACAAAATAAACCTTCAGGGTCATCTTAGGACCCAGCCCCTGCAGCCCCACTCAAGGAATGCCCCATGTGTGATCCCAGCAGGGCTAAAGCCATCCTCCCCTCTTCCTTCAGTGGAGGATATGTCCCAGATATCTTTAAAAGGGTTCGTGTATATGTGTAAATAAATCCTCTCGGAATCCTGATGACGCTTGCCATTCCTCAGCAATTGGGTGTCACTCCTCAAGTGTAACGCTGGAGTACAAGCAGGTGGCTGGCTGGGACCCCCTTCAGGTCCTCAGAATGGACCAAGCCCTTGTGGGGTGCCTCAAGGCTCCCTCTTGTCCCTACTGCATTTTTACTGTTTTTTATTTGTGTAGTGTAGCTCCTCATCAGAGTGCCTTGTTTTGCAGGCTGTCCCTCCCAGCCCGCTCGCATTCACTGCTGCTCGGCCCTGTCCCCCACCCACCTCCCTTCCGCCCTGTCTCCTTTATTCATATTATCGCTTCCTTGCTTGTCTTAGGCAGTGGTGTAAAAAAACTTGGGGGAGGGGTGCAAAGTATATCTAGAGGGGCCCCCTTTACCAGCCCACTACCTACCACTTTTTCTGGGGAGTGACCCTGGAGCTTGGGGTCCCCCGCATCACGAGGGCTGCAGGGGCTTATGTTACGCCACTGGTCTCAGGACTGGAGCCCCTCTACAGTTGTATGTTTTTTTGCCACAGCTTCCTCAAATACCCTCCTGTCACTGGCCCGTGTTTTAGACACTTGCCCCTCCCCTCGGACATCCCCTTGCACAGTTGATTTTCTGCTTCCTGCTTGTGGACTTCGGCAGTGCGGCCCACATTTCCACATTTCTAGACCTGACCAGTACCTCGCAATTCTGCCACAGGGTAAGGGGGGCATGGGGTGTGGACTCTTAGCCTTGCACCCCCGGGATATTTGAGCAGGTGGTGTGGTTGGCTCCCATGGGAGCCAGGGATTGGTGGGAGGTCCCAAGGGGGACTTTAGGAAGGGCTGTTTATACCGGCAGTGCCATACAGTGAAGTGGCACATCGGCCAGAGGGGAGGAGTTTTCCTGCCTCTCCTCTCCTCTGGTTACCATGTTTCAGGTCTGGTTGTCCAGGGGTTTTTCCATGGAGGTGAATTTGCCGTCTTTGATGAGGTAGGTAGTTAAGGTTTATGTTTCTTTTTTTGTTTTGCAATTCTTAATTGAGAAATAAGAAAAAAACAATATAAAAATGGGGGGGGGCGGGAAACATGAGATGCCATTTGTGAGGCAATAATGCAGCACAAAACAATATAATATAAAATTAAATTAAATCCTGGCCTTATGACAAGTTGAACAGAAACCCTTGAAGGGCGAGGAAGGGCAACATCAAGGCGGGCTCATGGATCCACAATTGCATACAAAAGAATCAAAGGGATGGGGGGCTGAAAGGAAGAGAAAACATTACAGAGAAGAAGGAAGGGTAAAAAAACAACCCCACAGCTGCCAAAGTTAACTGTTAACTGAAAGGGGGAGCAGGAGGTGAGCCTGCGAGTGATGCGCGCGCGCGCGCCTGGAAGAGCGACGGCTAAAGGCCCGGAGAGGAAAGCCAGATGGCGCCTGTGCGTGTTACAGTGCGCATAACCGCACGCTCTAGGCCACACAAAAAGGTGTGGTCGGCTTTTTAAAGCCCACTTACTAAAAGTCTCGCCAGAGCAGCACATGCGCTGGCTCAGCCGAGACCTAAAAATCAAGCAGGAAGTCCATACTCGCGTCCACACCCCAAGGTCACATGTCATAGGAGGCTGTCGCTGGTGAGGGGTGCTGAGTATGCGGTAGCGTGGCCAGATCTTGACAACCAAAAACCGGGACATTTTTGAAAAATAGAAGGACTGCAACTTTTAATCCACTGAATGGTACAGAATGACAGCTCTCATCAACATAGGATAAGAGAAGATGCATTAAGAAAATAAATCAAATGTATTTTCTACAACCACCATCATACCTAATAAATTGCTTACTTGTAACAGCTGCTAACTAGCAGAGCTTTAGAACACCCAAAAAACTGCCTCTCGTTATTTTCAGTCGACCCCCACTAAAAACTGGGACATGAGCCAAAATTGCCGAAATCTGCCGGGACAGCTGGTGAAAACCCTGGACTGTCCAAGCAAATACGGGACGTCTGGTGACCCTAGTATGCGGGGAGTTTGTATAGGTTCCAAGTGATTTCAAGCTGTTTCTACCAAGATTGTTGTTGGACAGGCCTCACAGACGACTTGCTCCCTCCCCGCTCGACAGGGCCCGGACTCCGGCCCACCTGGCATAACCCCGCGACAAGCACCTGTACTCCGTCTCCCGACGGACCCTTTGCCCTCGGACCCTTACTCATCACGGGGTCCAGCCCCACCGGCTTCCCCGGCCGGGTCAAGCCGCCATCTTGGGCCCTGCACCACGCGGCCGCCTGGCCTCCCCTCGACCCTAACCCCGGGCCTGGCCGGCCCCGACATCCCGGCACCACCATCCACCCAGGAGGTGAGCGGACCACTTGGCAGGTCAATGGGAGAACGAAGTGTCAAGGGCTCCCCCGCCAGGTGCCGATCGCCCCCAGCTCCCCCAGGCACTGGCTCCACCCCCTGCTGGGTGTCTGGACACTTTCATCCCGGACCCTCCGACCTCCAAGTGCGAGGGTCCGGACATCAAAGGGCACCAGCCCTATAACTGAGGCAGCTCCGGAGCAGGAAGGGAGGTGTATCCTGGAGTCGAGAGACACCGAGTGAACTCAACCTTGACGGTCTACTGGCGCTGCCATAGCCCGCTCTTGTGAACCATCGTCCTGCCTGCTGGCGCTGCCGCGGCCTTCTGCAACATTCATCTTCCTGGGACCTGCTGGCGCTGCCGCGGCCCGTCGTAACGACCATCCTCACCGGGACCTGCTGGCGCTGCCGCGGACCGTATATCTTCCGGGGACCTGCTGGCGCTGCCGCGGCCCGTTGTAACGACCATCCTCACCGGGACCTGCTGGCGCTGCCGCGGACCGTATATCTTCCGGGGACCTGCTGGCGCTGCCGCGGCCCGTTGTATCGACCATCCACACCGGGACCTGCTGGCGCTGCCGCGGCCCGTACCACCAAGCTCGAGGATTGTGAGCTCATCATCATCTCATCCGAACTACCTGATTGGTAAATAGACTGTCCCGCTACCCCCTTCCCTACCTTGCGAGACTATAATCGAGGGGACCCCTGAGTCCAGACCTCCTTGTACCATTCCACCGTACCTTAAATAAGTGCTTATAAAGAACACTGAACCTTATCCTTGTGTGGCATCTGTCTGTGGGGGGGAAGTTACTTATCTGTACGATCGCTGGAGACGGCTCTCCCCGGAGACCTCTCCTCCTGACCCCGGCCGACCCTCCCGGTCCGTCTACCTTTTCTAACATTGGTGGCCAGCGGCGGGATCCGAATCAACGCGTAATCGTACAGAGAGTAGCTCACCCCACGACAAAGCACGATGTCGACCAAAGATAGCAGCTCCACCGAGAAGTTCCAAATGGAGAAATTAGAAGAATACAACCACCGCGAACTGAGACAATTTTGCATAGAACTTGGCATTGCTACCACCGGCCTGAGTACCAAGGATGATCTAAAGCGCGCTCTTGAGTCATGGACAGAAACTGGGGTCGCAGGACCCTCCGACCAAAGCAGCGTCGCACCAGACCAAAACAGCATCACGCCAGAGGGGAACGCCACGGCTCCCGAGGAGCGGGGAACGGGCCTCTCGCAGGAGGAGATACGAGAAAGAGACAGAGTCAGATTACACGAATTAGAGATGGCACGACTCAAGATGGATGGGGAACTCAAGTTAGCTGAACAGAAACTCAACCTCGAGCATATGCGGCTTCGAGAGGAACGAGAGGAAAAGCAGAGACAGAGAGAGCTGGAAGAGAAAAAAATAACGCTCAAGCACGAGCGCCAACTGGCGGAAATAGAACTGCGCAAACAGAATAAGGAACTGGGGGTGCCTGAGCGACCACACACCCCGGGGCCACTTGAGAAAAAAGTTCACATCCCCAAGGATGTGGTCCGCGAGTATGTCCGAGAAGACGACATACAACAGTGGTTTAAAGCCTATGAGATCGCAATGACCTCCCACCGGATCGACCGGAGTGATTGGGGAGCCGGACTTTGGGGGAGATTTATCAACGAGGGTCGCGATGCCCTGCTACAGCTCCCCGATCACCAAATGTCGTCCTACGACCACATGAAGGCTGCCCTCCTCACCCGCTACGGCCTCACGCCCGAGATGTACCGCCAGAGGTTCAGAGATTGCACCCGGATCCCAGGTACAACTTGGGTAGAGTACGTGAACTATTTCAGCCGGGCCTTCGAGGGTTGGATCAAGGGAAGTCAGGTCACCACCTACGAACAACTCTTCAACCTTATGGTATGGGAGTGTTGGACAGGCCTCACAGACGACTTGCTCCCTCCCCGCTCGACAGGGCCCGGACTCCGGCCCACCTGGCATAACCCCGCGACAAGCACCTGTACTCCGTCTCCCGACGGACCCTTTGCCCTCGGACCCTTACTCATCACGGGGTCCAGCCCCACCGGCTTCCCCGGCCGGGTCAAGCCGCCATCTTGGGCCCTGCACCACGCGGCCGCCTGGCCTCCCCTCGACCCTAACCCCGGGCCTGGCCGGCCCCGACATCCCGGCACCACCATCCACCCAGGAGGTGAGCGGACCACTTGGCAGGTCAATGGGAGAACGAAGTGTCAAGGGCTCCCCCGCCAGGTGCCGATCGCCCCCCAGCTCCCCCAGGCACTGGCTCCACCCCCTGCTGGGTGTCTGGACACTTTCATCCCGGACCCTCCGACCTCCAAGTGCGAGGGTCCGGACATCAAAGGGCACCAGCCCTATAACTGAGGCAGCTCCGGAGCAGGAAGGGAGTTGTATCCTGGAGTCGAGAGACACCGAGTGAACTCAACCTTGACGGTCTACTGGCGCTGCCATAGCCCGCTCTTGTGAACCATCGTCCTGCCTGCTGGCGCTGCCGCGGCCTTCTGCAACATTCATCTTCCTGGGACCTGCTGGCGCTGCCGCGGCCCGTCGTAACGACCATCCTCACCGGGACCTGCTGGCGCTGCCGCGGACCGTATATCTTCCGGGGACCTGCTGGCGCTGCCGCGGCCCGTTGTAACGACCATCCTCACCGGGACCTGCTGGCGCTGCCGCGGACCGTATATCTTCCGGGGACCTGCTGGCGCTGCCGCGGCCCGTTGTATCGACCATCCACACCGGGACCTGCTGGCGCTGCCGCGGCCCGTACCACCAAGCTCGAGGATTGTGAGCTCATCATCATCTCATCCGAACTACCTGATTGGTAAATAGACTGTCCCGCTACCCCCTTCCCTACCTTGCGAGACTATAATCGAGGGGACCCCTGAGTCCAGACCTCCTTGTACCATTCCACCGTACCTTAAATAAGTGCTTATAAAGAACACTGAACCTTATCCTTGTGTGGCATCTGTCTGTGGGGGGGAAGTTACTTATCTGTACGATCGCTGGAGACGGCTCTCCCCGGAGACCTCTCCTCCTGACCCCGGCCGACCCTCCCGGTCCGTCTACCTTTTCTAACATTGGTGGCCAGCGGCGGGATCCGAATCAACGCGTAATCGTACAGAGAGTAGCTCACCCCACGACAAAGCACGATGTCGACCAAAGATAGCAGCTCCACCGAGAAGTTCCAAATGGAGAAATTAGAAGAATACAACCACCGCGAACTGAGACAATTTTGCATAGAACTTGGCATTGCTACCACCGGCCTGAGTACCAAGGATGATCTAAAGCGCGCTCTTGAGTCATGGACAGAAACTGGGGTCGCAGGACCCTCCGACCAAAGCAGCGTCGCACCAGACCAAAACAGCATCACGCCAGAGGGGAACGCCACGGCTCCCGAGGAGCGGGGAACGGGCCTCTCGCAGGAGGAGATACGAGAAAGAGACAGAGTCAGATTACACAAATTAGAGATGGCACGACTCAAGATGGATGGGGAACTCAAGTTAGCTGAACAGAAACTCAACCTCGAGCATATGCGGCTTCGAGAGGAACGAGAGGAAAAGCAGAGACAGAGAGAGCTGGAAGAGAAAAAAATAACGCTCGAGCACGAGCGCCAACTGGCGGAAATAGAACTGCGCAAACAGAATAAGGAACTGGGGGTGCCTGAGCGACCACACACCCCGGGGCCAATTGAGAAAAAAGTTCACATCCCCAAGGATGTGGTCCGCGAGTATGTCCGAGAAGACGACATACAACAGTGGTTTAAAGCCTGGTGACCCACTTTTTTTGGCCGAAAATGAGGAATGACGTCCTGAACCACTGCCGATCTTGCCCCACATGCCAAGCCAGCGGGAAGAGTGGCCGGAAGCTGAAGGCCCCTCTACAACCCTTCCCTGTGGTCACCACCCCGTTCGAGAGGGTGGGGATAGACATTGTGGGACCTCTGGACCCCCGCACGGCACAAGGACACAGGTTCATCTTGGTACTAGTGGACCATGCCACCCGCTACCCCGAGGCGGTGCCCCTACGGACAGTGACCGCTCCGGTGGTTGGCCGGGCCCTGATGGGGATCTTCTCCCGGGTAGGCTTCCCCCGAGAAGTCGTCAGCGACCGGGGTACGAATTTCATATCCAAATACATGAAGTCCCTCTGGCAACAATGCGGGGTCACCTACAGATTCACGACCCCCTATCACCCCCAAGGGAACGGACTAGTGGAGCGTTTTAACCGCACTCTCAAAGGGATGATTGGGGGATTGGAAGAGCCTCTCCGTCGCCAGTGGGATGTACTGCTCCCGTGCCTCCTCTTCGCCTACCGGGAAGTTCCCCAGAAGTCCCTCGGTTTTAGCCCCTTCAAACTCCTATACGGGCACCCTGTGCGGGGGCCCCTCAGCCTAGTCAAGGAAGGTTGGGAGATGGCCCCCTAACGACCCCTCCAGACGTCTTCAAATACATCCTGGCCTTACGAAACCAGACCCGGCGCTTCAGGGAGATGGCCAAGGCGAACCTCGAGGCCAGCCAGGAGGACATGAAGAGGTGGTATGATCACAATGCCTCCTCCGTTGAATTCGAGCCTGGACAGCAAGTATGGGTGATGTCCCCCACCGAACCATGTGCCCTGCAAGATAAGTGGACGGGGCCCTTCAAAGTGGTCGAGCGCAAAAGCCCCGTCACTTACCTCATCGACATGGGGTCCTCCCGGAACCCCCTTCGGGTCCTCCACACCAACCGGCTCAAACCACACTTTGTGCGCTCCGAACTGAGCCTCTTGATGGCTACAGACAGTGGCACAGAAGAAGACTCCGAGCCCCTCCCGGATCTCCTGAAGACTCAGGAGAAGGACGGCTCCGTGGACGGGGTCCGGCTCTCTGACGCCCTCACTTCGGAGCAACGCCAGGACTGCCGGGACCTCCTGCTGCAGTTCGCTGCCCTGTTCTCCCTCACCCCCGGGGTCACCCCCTGGTGTTTGCACGACGTAGACACCGGGGACAGTCCCCCTGTCCGGCACCGGGCCTACCGCGTACCAGATCGGGTACGGGCCTGCATACAAGAGGAAGTGGCCAAGATGCTCACGATCGGGGTCATCGAGCCCTCGGACAGTCCCTGGGCCAGTCCGGTTGTACTGGTTCCCAAAGCCGCTGCCCCCGGCACCGCACCTGAACTGAGATTCTGCGTCGACTACCGGGGCTTGAACGCTGTCACCCGGGCCGACGCTCATCCCATCCCCCGGGCAGACGAGCTGATCGACCGGCTGGGGGCCGCCCGCTACCTTAGTATCTTCGACCTAACGGCGGGCTACTGGCAGATCGGCCTCACACCCAGGGCTCAGGAACGGTCAGCCTTCTCTACCCCCGATGGCCACTATCAATTTAAGGTCATGCCCTTTGGCATGAAGAATGCCCCCGCCACGTTCCAACGCCTTGTGAACCAGGTCTTGGCGGGGCTTGAAGAATTCAGCGCTGCCTACCTGGACGATATCGCTGTATACAGCCGCCACTGGTCCGACCACCTCCGTCACCTCCAAGAGGTCCTACGAGCCCTCCAGCGGGCCGGCCTCACCATTAAGGCCGGCAAGTGCCAGATTGGCCAAGGGTCTGTGACCTACCTTGGGCACCAAGTGGGGAGTGGGCTGGTGGCCCCACTACAACTTAAGATTGCTGCCATCCAGTCCTGGCAGCCCCCCGTCACCCAGACCGAGGTCCGAGCCTTCTTGGGGCTCACCGGCTACTACCGGCGGTTCGTGAAGGACTACGGCAGCATCGTGGGGCCCCTCACGGGTCTCACATCCAAGAATCAACCGAAGCGGGTCAGCTGGACTCCTGATTGTCAAGCGGCCTTCGAGGAGCTGAAGGCCGCCCTGTGCACCGCCCCGGTGCTCCAGGCCCCCGATTACAGTCGGGAATTTGTGGTGCAGACCGACGCCTCCGCCCACGGCATCGGAGCCGTCCTCTCTCAGTTGAACCCCGAAGGTCATGACCAGCCGGTGGCCTTCATCAGTCGACGTCTCCTGGCCCGAGAACAGCGTTGGAGCACCATCGAGAGGGAGGCATTTGCAGTAGTGTGGGCCCTCAAAAAGCTCCGACCATATCTCTTCGGTGCCCACTTCCGGGTACAAACCGACCATCGACCCCTGCAATGGCTGATGCAGATGCGGGGGGAGAACCCAAAACTCTTGCGCTGGTCCATTTCCCTGCAGGGAATGGACTTCACCGTGGAGCACCGACCAGGCCAAGACCACGCCAACGCGGATGGCCTGTCCCGCTTTTTCCGCCTCGACGAAGAGAGTCCCCAAGGAGATGGGTGACTCTCCCCGCCTTCAGCTGGGGGGGACGCATGTTGGACAGGCCTCACAGACGACTTGCTCCCTCCCCGCTCGACAGGGCCCGAACTCCGGCCCACCTGGCATAACCCCGCGACAAGCACCTGTACTCCGTCTCCCGACGGACCCTTTGCCCTCGGACCCTTACTCATCACGGGGTCCAGCCCCACCGGCTTCCCCGGCCGGGTCAAGCCGCCATCTTGGGCCTTGCACCACGCGGCCGCCTGGCCTCCCCTCGACCCTAACCCCGGGCCTGGCCGGCCCCGACATCCCGGCACCACCATCCACCCAGGAGGTGAGCGGACCACTTGGCAGGTCAATGGGAGAACGAAGTGTCAAGGGCTCCCCCGCCAGGTGCCGATCGCCCCCAGCTCCCCCAGGCACTGGCTCCACCCCCTGCTGGGTGTCTGGACACTTTCATCCCGGACCCTCCGACCTCCAAGTGCGAGGGTCCGGACATCAAAGGGCACCAGCCCTATAACTGAGGCAGCTCCGGAGCAGGAAGGGAGTTGTATCCTGGAGTCGAGAGACACCGAGTGAACTCAACCTTGACGGTCTACTGGCGCTGCCATAGCCCGCTCTTGTGAACCATCGTCCTGCCTGCTGGCGCTGCCGCGGCCTTCTGCAACATTCATCTTCCTGGGACCTGCTGGCGCTGCCGCGGCCCGCCGTAACGACCATCCTCACCGGGACCTGCTGGCGCTGCCGCGGACCGTATATCTTCCGGGGACCTGCTGGCGCTGCCGCGGCCCGTTGTAACGACCATCCTCACCGGGACCTGCTGGCGCTGCCGCGGACCGTATATCTTCCGGGGACCTGCTGGCGCTGCCGCGGCCCGTTGTATCGACCATCCACACCGGGACCTGCTGGCGCTGCCGCGGCCCGTACCACCAAGCTCGAGGATTGTGAGCTCATCATCATCTCATCCGAACTACCTGATTGGTAAATAGACTGTCCCGCTACCCCCTTCCCTACCTTGCGAGACTATAATCGAGGGGACCCCTGAGTCCAGACCTCCTTGTACCATTCCACCGTACCTTAAATAAGTGCTTATAAAGAACACTGAACCTTATCCTTGTGTGGCATCTGTCTGTGGGGGGGAAGTTACTTATCTGTACGATCGCTGGAGACGGCTCTCCCCGGAGACCTCTCCTCCTGACCCCGGCCGACCCTCCCGGTCCGTCTACCTTTTCTAACAGGGAGCACCTGTCAAACAACTGTTTCGTCGAGCTCAGGCAGCACCTACTCGACAGTAAGCTGACTGACCCCCGGCAGCTCGCCGCAGAAGCTGACCGATGGGAAAGCACCCGAGTGGGCCGGAGGGGGCCACACGAACAGAACAGAAACAACCAAGGCCAGCACCGTCCTCGGGGAGGAGGAGGGGGCCAGGGGCGAGGGAGAGACGCCTTGCCCGCAACACCCGTGGCCAGCACCCCGGCTCCGGCCGGCCGGGGCAACCCCCCGTTGCGGCCTGGGTACCGAGCCAACGTCACGTGCCACCGGTGCCAGCGACTAGGCCACTACGCCAATGATCCGAACTGCCCGCTAAACCAAACACCCAAGCCCCGCCAGGTAGCTGCCGCTGCCCTAGGGGAAGAGCAATCATCGGAGGGACCCGAAGAGTATGAGCCGGCCCAGCAAGGGTGGGAACCGGCCGCCATGGTCCTGGCATGCTTAGGGGGAAGAGACATGGTTCCGCGGGCCCCCCTACCCGCCAACACCAGAAAATACGGTCAGTGGGTGACCATTAATGGACAGAGAGCCGAGGCCTTGCGTGACACCGGCGCCAGCGTGACGGCCGTCCGCTGTCACCTGGTGAAGCCCGAGCAGATCCTACCGAACATTCTCTGCCCCGTCCGCTCGGCAGACAACTCTGAGAGCATGTGTAAGATGGCCTGCGTCCCGTTTGAATGGGGAGGGGTCTCCGGCCTACTGAAGGTGACGGTCCGGGACGATGCCCCCGTGGACTGCCTCCTGGGGAATGACCTCGAGAGTTCCCCGTGGGCCACCGTCGAGAGAAGAGAGCACTTGGGGATGCTGGGCCTCCCGGACTGGGCCTGCATAACCACCCGATCCATGGCCGCCCGTGCCGCCAACGGATCAGAAGAAACCGAATGGCCAGCACCTCCGCCCCCGGTGGCCCCTGTAGGGGACAACGGCGAGTCCGACCTACCGGACCCGACTACCGAAGAAGACGCGCCACACCAGGACCTTCCGGATCTGGCTCAGTGGCGGCAAGAAGGGGGGCCCACCCACGAACAGTTCCGCCAGGAACAAAAGACCTGTCCCTCCCTCGAGGGACTCCGCCAACAAGCCAGCACCCAAAACGCCGGGGACACCACCGGAACCCACTGGGTCTACTGGGATAACGACCTGCTCTACAGCGAGCAAAGAATCGCCGAGCTGGGGGCCGGTCGAGTTCTGGTGGTACCGCTCCGCTTCCGAGACTTTCTGCTCAACCTGGCCCACGATGTCCCCCTGGCTGGACACCTGGGCCAGGACAAAACGTACAGTCGCCTGGTGACCCACTTTTTTTGGCCGAAAATGAGGAATGACGTCCTGAACCACTGCCGATCTTGCCCCACATGCCAAGCCAGCGGGAAGAGTGGCCGGAAGCTGAAGGCCCCTCTACAACCCTTCCCTGTGGTCACCACCCCGTTCGAGAGGGTGGGGATAGACATTGTGGGACCTCTGGACCCCCGCACGGCACAAGGACACAGGTTCATCTTGGTACTAGTGGACCATGCCACCCGCTACCCCGAGGCGGTGCCCCTACGGACAGTGACCGCTCCGGTGGTTGGCCGGGCCCTGATGGGGATCTTCTCCCGGGTAGGCTTCCCCCGAGAAGTCGTCAGCGACCGGGGTACGAATTTCATATCCAAATACATGAAGTCCCTCTGGCAACAATGCGGGGTCACCTACAGATTCACGACCCCCTATCACCCCCAAGGGAACGGACTAGTGGAGCGTTTTAACCGCACTCTCAAAGGGATGATTGGGGGATTGGAAGAGCCTCTCCGTCGCCAGTGGGATGTACTGCTCCCGTGCCTCCTCTTCGCCTACCGGGAAGTTCCCCAGAAGTCCCTCGGTTTTAGCCCCTTCGAACTCCTATACGGGCACCCTGTGCGGGGGCCCCTCAGCCTAGTCAAGGAAGGTTGGGAGATGGCCCCCTAACAACCCCTCCAGACGTCTTCAAATACATCCTGGCCTTACGAAACCAGACCCGGCGCTTCAGGGAGATGGCCAAGGCGAACCTCGAGGCCAGCCAGGAGGACATGAAGAGGTGGTATGATCACAATGCCTCCTCCGTTGAATTCGAGCCTGGACAGCAAGTATGGGTGATGTCCCCCACCGAACCATGTGCCCTGCAAGATAAGTGGACGGGGCCCTTCAAAGTGGTCGAGCGCAAAAGCCCCGTCACTTACCTCATCGACATGGGGTCCTCCCGGAACCCCCTTCGGGTCCTCCACACCAACCGGCTCAAACCACACTTTGTGCGCTCCGAACTGAGCCTCTTGATGGCTACAGACAGTGGCACAGAAGAAGACTCCGAGCCCCTCCCGGATCTCCTGAAGACTCAGGAGAAGGACGGCTCCGTGGACGGGGTCCGGCTCTCTGACGCCCTCACTTCGGAGCAACGCCAGGACTGCCGGGACCTCCTGCTGCAGTTCGCTGCCCTGTTCTCCCTCACCCCCGGGGTCACCCCCTGGTGTTTGCACGACGTAGACACCGGGGACAGTCCCCCTGTCCGGCACCGGGCCTACCGCGTACCAGATCGGGTACGGGCCTGCATACAAGAGGAAGTGGCCAAGATGCTCACGATCGGGGTCATCGAGCCCTCGGACAGTCCCTGGGCCAGTCCGGTTGTACTGGTTCCCAAAGCCGCTGCCCCCGGCACCGCACCTGAACTGAGATTCTGCGTCGACTACCGGGGCTTGAACGCTGTCACCCGGGCCGACGCTCATCCCATCCCCCGGGCAGACGAGCTGATCGACCGGCTGGGGGCCGCCCGCTACCTTAGTATCTTCGACCTAACGGCGGGCTACTGGCAGATCGGCCTCACACCCAGGGCTCAGGAACGGTCAGCCTTCTCTACACCCGATGGCCACTATCAATTTAAGGTCATGCCCTTTGGCATGAAGAATGCCCCCGCCACGTTCCAACGCCTTGTGAACCAGGTCTTGGCGGGGCTTGAAGAATTCAGCGCTGCCTACCTGGACGATATCGCTGTATACAGCCGCCACTGGTCCGACCACCTCCGTCACCTCCAAGAGGTCCTACGAGCCCTCCAGCGGGCCGGCCTCACCATTAAGGCCGGCAAGTGCCAGATTGGCCAAGGGTCTGTGACCTACCTTGGGCACCAAGTGGGGAGTGGGCTGGTGGCCCCACTACAACTTAAGATTGCTGCCATCCAGTCCTGGCAGCCCCCCGTCACCCAGACCGAGGTCCGAGCCTTCTTGGGGCTCACCGGCTACTACCGGCGGTTCGTGAAGGACTACGGCAGCATCGTGGGGCCCCTCACGGGTCTCACATCCAAGAATCAACCGAAGCGGGTCAGCTGGACTCCTGATTGTCAAGCGGCCTTCGAGGAGCTGAAGGCCGCCCTGTGCACCGCCCCGGTGCTCCAGGCCCCCGATTACAGTCGGGAATTTGTGGTGCAGACCGACGCCTCCGCCCACGGCATCGGAGCCGTCCTCTCTCAGTTGAACCCCGAAGGTCATGACCAGCCGGTGGCCTTCATCAGTCGACGTCTCCTGGCCCGAGAACAGCGTTGGAGCACCATCGAGAGGGAGGCATTTGCAGTAGTGTGGGCCCTCAAAAAGCTCCGACCATATCTCTTCGGTGCCCACTTCCGGGTACAAACCGACCATCGACCCCTGCAATGGCTGATGCAGATGCGGGGGGAGAACCCAAAACTCTTGCGCTGGTCCATTTCCCTGCAGGGAATGGACTTCACCGTGGAGCACCGACCAGGCCAAGACCACGCCAACGCGGATGGCCTGTCCCGCTTTTTCCGCCTCGACGAAGAGAGTCCCCAAGGAGATGGGTGACTCTCCCCGCCTTCAGCTGGGGGGGACGCATGTTGGACAGGCCTCACAGACGACTTGCTCCCTCCCCGCTCGACAGGGCCCGAACTCCGGCCCACCTGGCATAACCCCGCGACAAGCACCTGTACTCCGTCTCCCGACGGACCCTTTGCCCTCGGACCCTTACTCATCACGGGGTCCAGCCCCACCGGCTTCCCCGGCCGGGTCAAGCCGCCATCTTGGGCCCTGCACCACGCGGCCGCCTGGCCTCCCCTCGACCCTAACCCCGGGCCTGGCCGGCCCCGACATCCCGGCACCACCATCCACCCAGGAGGTGAGCGGACCACTTGGCAGGTCAATGGGAGAACGAAGTGTCAAGGGCTCCCCCGCCAGGTGCCGATCGCCCCCAGCTCCCCCAGGCACTGGCTCCACCCCCTGCTGGGTGTCTGGACACTTTCATCCCGGACCCTCCGACCTCCAAGTGCGAGGGTCCGGACATCAAAGGGCACCAGCCCTATAACTGAGGCAGCTCCGGAGCAGGAAGGGAGTTGTATCCTGGAGTCGAGAGACACCGAGTGAACTCAACCTTGACGGTCTACTGGCGCTGCCATAGCCCGCTCTTGTGAACATTCGTCCTGCCTGCTGGCGCTGCCGCGGCCTTCTGCAACATTCATCTTCCTGGGACCTGCTGGCGCTGCCGCGGCCCGTCGTAACGACCATCCTCACCGGGACCTGCTGGCGCTGCCGCGGACCGTATATCTTCCGGGGACCTGCTGGCGCTGCCGCGGCCCGTTGTAACGACCATCCTCACCGGGACCTGCTGGCGCTGCCGCGGACCGTATATCTTCCGGGGACCTGCTGGCGCTGCCGCGGCCCGTTGTATCGACCATCCACACCGGGACCTGCTGGCGCTGCCGCGGCCCGTACCACCAAGCTCGAGGATTGTGAGCTCATCATCATCTCATCCGAACTACCTGATTGGTAAATAGACTGTCCCGCTACCCCCTTCCCTACCTTGCGAGACTATAATCGAGGGGACCCCTGAGTCCAGACCTCCTTGTACCATTCCACCGTACCTTAAATAAGTGCTTATAAAGAACACTGAACCTTATCCTTGTGTGGCATCTGTCTGTGGGGGGGAAGTTACTTATCTGTACGATCGCTGGAGACGGCTCTCCCCGGAGACCTCTCCTCCTGACCCCGGCCGACCCTCCCGGTCCGTCTACCTTTTCTAACAATTGTCAGTTGAAGACAGAGTTGGAAGTTGCAAAGGGGCGGAAGAGGCAAAGGGAAGGAAACAAGAAGGCAAGTGTTTGGGAGACACGGAAGAGTTTTGGGTGGGTGAAGTTCGGAGTGAAGAGAGACTGGAGAGTGTATGTTTTGACAAGGGCATTTGAGTTGTTCTTGGGGGAGGTGGGAGGTGGACGGTTAGTCGTTACAATGTCTAGTAAGGCCGAGTTTTTATGGTTTGTATGGCGAGACTGACCCGAAGCTGGACACAGGTCACCTTTGTGCTTTCGAGTATCGACAGTCTAGCAAAGTGTGAATGACTCATTCAACCACAGACGTGGTGCCCCCTGGTGTGTAACCTTACTCGCCGCCACATCTACTCCACCGGACACATCACGCCTGTTGGCACCCGCAGTTGGGTGTATGTTTCTGCTTTGAGCTTCCAATTAGCAGCACGCCTACCTAGCAAGATGCGGTGTGCCGTAAACCCTGTTTAACTTCGCACTTGCAGCTTTTCCTGTTTTGCCGGTCGTGACGTGCAATAGTAATCTCCTTGCCTATTTACACGTGAGGATTGTTTTTGTAGCCTTGTTCTCTGGCCCTCGGCCGCCTCTCGAAGCCAGCTCTCCCCGATGTTCTCTGTCTTCATGTAATACTGGACTTTATTGTAAATACGCTTTCCACTCAAGCTCAGTTTGCGTTAAAATTGACTTCAGTGTCATTCATTGTCTAGTGAGTTCGCTTTCTATGTTTAGAGTTAGAGCCTGCCCCACCTCCGCCGAGCCCGAGGCCGGTCCGGGCGAGTCACCGGTGCCTGCGCCCCACTGGGAATTGCTGAGCAAAGTAATCGGGACTAAGCTGATCTACCAGGGAAAGCTACCCTGCGCAGCAGCCAACGTGGCTTCAAGTTAAAAAAAAAAAACAAAGTGCCATGACACAGCCTGCACTGATCACGTCATAGCGCTATTTTTGTGTTTTTACTTCAAGCCATGTTCCACCCAGCTCATGCTGCTATGTTGTAGTAGTACTATGTAATCTGGAGACACTGCAAAACCAAAGGGGATGATGGACGGAGTGTTGGCAGTTCGGGCTGGACTGTTCCCATGAGGCACAGGGTCAGACTGATTTGCATATGGCCGTGTCTGAACTGGGGTGGCGGAGTGAGCTAAAGAATGATGATGGATTAAGCCCAGATCAGTTGACTGGGGGTGAGTGCTTGCAATGTTCAACACTCCGTCCATCATCCCATTCGGTTTTGCTTTGTTCGCCCTAAATTGGCAGGGTATGCCCAGACGCGGGTCCCTTGCTCACTTTGCCACAGGATTCAAGCTAGCCTGGCTGCTGACGGCTGATTAGCCAGAAACCGGACCCAGGATGCGCCCCAGGGAAGACATGGCTTGGCAGTTCGGTCTGGTCTGGACTGTTCCCATGAGGCACAGGGTCAGACTGATTTGCATATGGCCATGTCTGAACTGGTGTGGCGGAGTGAGCTAAAGAATGATGATGGATTAAACCCAGATGAGTTGACTGGGGGTGGGTGCTTGCAATGTTCAACACTCCGTCCATCCACGCATAGCGAACCACATATCCCCGAGAAATGGCCACAGTACATGCCCATCCGCGAAGAATTGAGGGTACAAGACCTCATCTGCCACTGGACTACCATCCAGTTTTGGCCAACATGTCACCAGTTTGATGAACCCCATCAGCATCAAGGGCGCCTTTGCAAATGGTGGTTGTTCCAGTCTGTAAACAAGCATTGATAATTCCTATAGGTCTGGCTTTTGATGAATGTTGTATGATAACATGAAGTATCACAAGCGAATCACGTGGGAATGGATATCTATTTGCGTGGAAACAAAGAACTGTAGAATGATATTGGTGTGGGGTTTAAAAGATCAGGTGACAATTGCACTGTCAAGCCAGACCTAAAACTCCATGTAGTTTAATGACTGCCCTATTTATGCTAGAGAAAAACACCATATATTTAAACGTTATCTAACACAATTGAGTAGCTTTAAAGTGGCATTCGTATGCCCTAAAAGTTCAAGCCCAGGCAGCTGGATAAATACATTAAAATGAACAGTGCTGTGTGGAGGCCAAACACTGGTTTTGTAGAAGCATGCAACTTCTGCCCAATCAAAACACGTACTTCTA
Source organism: Triturus cristatus (assembly GCF_964204655.1). NCBI lineage: Eukaryota > Metazoa > Chordata > Amphibia > Caudata > Salamandridae > Triturus > Triturus cristatus. The sequence goes on from NC_140595.1 coordinate 791,652,816, forward strand.
GCTCCCAACATGTGGGTGGACCAAGGCCCCTCTCGTGGTGATTCTCACATAATTGTCTGGGTACAGCTACAATGTCAAGCCAGAACATAAAAACCTGGTAACATAAGACAACAGCATTCCCCATTACTCATCATGCTTGTTTTCTGGCTTTAGGCCTGCTCAGTTGGCTTTTGACCCTCCTGGTACCCTGTGACCCAGCTACACTGTTAAAAGAGGAGTCCCAGCTAGCAAGCCCCTGCAAGCAGCAGAAAAGCAAAGCCTGAATTATAAGGCCCAGGAGATGTTTAAAGAGCATTAAAGGATGGTAGCGAACTAACGCTGGTGTCAGGCAAGTGAATGTTGGGGGAGATCGTGTTCATTCAAAGTAAAGGAACAGGGTGGGAGAGGACTAAGCAGGGAGAGCAAGTACAGAGAGAAAGAGAGGGAGGAAAGAATTGCAAGTAATGTAAGGTCCTGACATCATTCAAATCACAACACACTTGGACCAACATGCTCCTATGTGGGACAAACACAAGAATAGGCAGGAAACACACTGAACCACGAGCAAGGACAGATCCAAAGTCCACGCCAAGGAAATGTGGGATACAAGACAGGTAATGCTGTTTGTAGGCGAGAACTATACTTAGAACAGCTGTAACTCTCACCCTTATGGTAGCGTCGAGAGAAGCAGCAGCACCAGAAATGTTACTGAGTTATGTATATGTCAATGGTGTGGAAACTGAATTATTTTCACATCATTAAAATGTGTTCATGCTACCTCCACTCCTTGTGCTGTGGCCTTCTGAACCACGAAACGCTGAGAACATTGTGAGGACTGGAATTTTGGACAGGGGCAGTACACACCTCTCAGGGGCAGTACACACCTCTCAGGGGCAGTACACACCTCTCAGGGGCAGTACACACCTCTCAGGGGCAGTATACACCTCTCAGGGGTAGAGCACACCTCTCAGGAGCAATGCACACCTCTCAGGGGCAGTACACACCTCTCAGAGGTAGTGCACACCTCTCAGGGGCAGTACACACCTCTCAGGGGCAGTACACACCTCTCAGGGGTAGTACACACCTCTCCGGGGCAGTACACACCTCTCAGGGGCAGTATACACCTCTCAGGGGTAGAGCACACCTCTCAGGAGCAATGCACACCTCTCAGGGGCAGTACACACCTCTCAGGGGCAGTACACACCTCTCAGGGGTAGTACACACCTCTCAGGGGCAGTACACACCTCTCAGGGGCAGTATACACCTCTCAGGGGTAGAGCACACCTCTCAGGAGCAATGCACACCTCTCAGGGGCAGTACACACCTCTCAGGGGCAGTACACACCTCTCAGGGGTAGTACACACCTCTCAGGGGTATTACACACCTCTCAGGGGTAGTACACACCTCTCAGGGGTAGTACACACCTCTCAGGGGTAGTACACACCTCTCAGGGGCAGTACACACCTCTCAGGGGTAGTACACACCTCTCAGGGGTATTACACACCTCTCAGGGGTAGTACACACCTCTCAGGGGCAGTACACACCTCTCAGGGGTAGTACACACCTCTCAGGGGCAGTACACACCTCTCAGGGGTAGTACACACCTCTCAGGGGCAGTACACACCTCTCAGGGGCAGTACACACCTCTCAGGGGCAGTACACACCTCTCAGGGGTAGTACACACCTCTCAGGGGTTGTACACACCTCTCAGGGGCAGTACACACCTCTCAGGAGTAGTGCACACCTCTCAGGGGCAGTACACACCTCTCAGGGGCTGTACACACCTCTCAGGGGTAGTACACACCACTCAGGGGCAGTACACACCTCTCATGGGTAGTACACACCTCTTGGGCAGTACACACCTCTCGGGGTAGTACACACCTCTCAGGGGCAGTACACACCTCTCAGGAGTAGTGCACACCTCTCAGGGGCAGTACACACCCCTCAGGGGCAGTACACACCTCTCAGGGGTATTACACACCTCTCAGGGGTAGTACACACCTCTCAGGGGTAGTACACACCTCTCAGGGGCAGTACACACCTCTCAGGGGTAGTACACACCTCTCAGGGGTAGTACACACCTCTCAGGGGTAGTACACACCTCTCAGGGGCAGTACACACCTCTCAGGGGCAGTACACACCTCTCAGGGGCAGTATACACCTCTCAGGGGTAGAGCACACCTCTCAGGAGCAATGCACACCTCTCAGGGGCAGTACACACCTCTCAGAGGTAGTGCACACCTCTCAGGGGCAGTACACACCTCTCAGGGGCAGTACACACCTCTCAGGGGTAGTACACACCTCTCAGGGGCAGTACACACCTCTCAGGGGCAGTATACACCTCTCAGGGGTAGAGCACACCTCTCAGGAGCAATGCACACCTCTCAGGGGCAGTACACACCTCTCAGGGGCAGTACACACCTCTCAGGGGTAGTACACACCTCTCAGGGGCAGTACACACCTCTCAGGGGCAGAATACACCTCTCAGGGGTAGAGCACACCTCTCAGGAGCAATGCACACCTCTCAGGGGCAGTGCACACCTCTCAGGGGCAGTACACACCTCTCAGGGGTAGTACACACCTCTCAGGGGTATTACACACCTCTCAGGGGTAGTACACACCTCTCAGGGGCAGTACACACCTCTCAGGGGTAGTACACACCTCTCAGGGGCAGTACACACCTCTCAGGGGCAGTACACACCTCTCAGGGGCAGTACACACCTCTCAGGAGTAGTGCACACCTCTCAGGGGCAGTACACACCTCTCAGGGGCAGTACACACCTCTCAGGGGTAGTACACACCACTCAGGGGCAGTACACACCTCTCAGGGGTAGTACACACCTCTCAGGGGTAGTACACACCTCTCAGGGGCAGTACACACCTCTCAGGGGTAGTACACACCTCTCAGGGGTAGTACACACCTCTCAGGGGTAGTACACACCTCTCAGGGGTAGTACACACCTCTCAGGGGCAGTACACACCTCTCAGGGGCAGTACACACCTCTCAGGGGCAGTATACACCTCTCAGGGGTAGAGCACACCTCTCAGGAGCAATGCACACCTCTCAGGGGCAGTACACACCTCTCAGAGGTAGTGCACACCTCTCAGGGGCAGTACACACCTCTCAGGGGCAGTACGCACCTCTCAGGGGTAGTACACACCTCTCAGGGGCAGTATACACCTCTCAGGGGTAGAGCACACCTCTCAGGAGCAATGCACACCTCTCAGGGGCAGTACACACCTCTCAGGGGCAGTACACACATCTCAGGGGTAGTACACACCTCTCAGGGGCAGTACACACCTCTCAGGGGCAGTATACACCTCTCAGGGGTAGAGCACACCTCTCAGGAGCAATGCACACCTCTCAGGGGCAGTACACACCTCTCAGGGGCAGTACACACCTCTCAGGGGTAGTACACACCTCTCAGGGGTATTACACACCTCTCAGGGGTAGTACACACCTCTCAGGGGCAGTACACACCTCTCAGGGGTAGTACACACCTCTCAGGGGCAGTACACACCTCTCAGGGGTAGTACACACCTCTCAGGGGCAGTACACACCTCTCAGGGGCAGTATACACCTCTCAGGGGTAGAGCACACCTCTCAGGAGCAATGCACACCTCTCAGGGGCAGTACACACCTCTCAGAGGTAGTGCACACCTCTCAGGGGCAGTACACACCTCTCAGGGGCAGTACACACCTCTCAGGGGTAGTACACACCTCTCAGGGGCAGTACACACCTCTCAGGGGCAGTATACACCTCTCAGGGGTAGAGCACACCTCTCAGGAGCAATGCACACCTCTCAGGGGCAGTACACACCTCTCAGGGGCAGTACACACCTCTCAGGGGTAGTACACACCTCTCAGGGGCAGTACACACCTCTCAGGGGCAGTATACACCTCTCAGGGGTAGAGCACACCTCTCAGGAGCAATGCACACCTCTCAGGGGCAGTGCACACCTCTCAGGGGCAGTACACACCTCTCAGGGGTAGTACACACCTCTCAGGGGTATTACACACCTCTCAGGGGTAGTACACACCTCTCAGGGGCAGTACACACCTCTCAGGGGTAGTACACACCTCTCAGGGGCAGTACACACCTCTCAGGGGTAGTACACACCTCTCAGAGGCAGTACACACCTCTCAGGAGTAGTGCACACCTCTCAGGGGCAGTACACACCTCTCAGGGGCAGTACACACCTCTCAGGGGTAGTACACACCTCTCAGGGGTAGTACACACCTCTCAGGGGCAGTACACACCTCTCAGGGGTAGTACACACCTCTCAGGGGTAGTACACACCTCTCAGGGGTAGTACACACCTCTCAGGGGCAGTACACACCTCTCAGGGGCAGTACACACCTCTCAGGGGCAGTATACACCTCTCAGGGGTAGAGCACACCTCTCAGGAGCAATGCACACCTCTCAGGGGCAGTACACACCTCTCAGAGGTAGTGCACACCTCTCAGGGGCAGTACACACCTCTCAGGGGCAGTACGCACCTCTCAGGGGTAGTACACACCTCTCAGGGGCAGTATACACCTCTCAGGGGTAGAGCACACCTCTCAGGAGCAATGCACACCTCTCAGGGGCAGTACACACCTCTCAGGGGCAGTACACACATCTCAGGGGTAGTACACACCTCTCAGGGGCAGTACACACCTCTCAGGGGCAGTATACACCTCTCAGGGGTAGAGCACACCTCTCAGGAGCAATGCACACCTCTCAGGGGCAGTACACACCTCTCAGGGGCAGTACACACCTCTCAGGGGTAGTACACACCTCTCAGGGGTATTACACACCTCTCAGGGGTAGTACACACCTCTCAGGGGCAGTACACACCTCTCAGGGGTAGTACACACCTCTCAGGGGCAGTACACACCTCTCAGGGGCAGTACACACCTCTCAGGGGCAGTACACACCTCTCAGGGGTAGTACACACCTCTCAGGGGTAGTACACACCTCTCAGGGGCAGTACACACCTCTCAGGGGTAGTACACACCTCTCAGGGGCAGTACACACCTCTCAGGAGTAGTGCACACCTCTCAGGGGCAGTACACACCTCTCAGGGGCAGTACACACCTCTCAGGGGTAGTACACACCACTCAGGGGCAGTACACACCTCTCATGGGTAGTACACACCTCTTGGGCAGTACACACCTCTCGGGGCAGTACACACCTCTCAGGGGCAGTACACACCTCTCAGGGGTAGTACACACCTCTCAGGGGCAGTACACACCTCTCAGGAGTAGTGCACACCTCTCAGGGGCAGTACACACCTCTCAGGGGCAGTACACACCTCTCAGGGGTATTACACACCTCTCAGGGGTAGTACACACCTCTCAGGGGTAGTACACACCTCTCAGGGGTAGTACACACCTCTCAGGGGAGTACACACCTCTCAGGGGCAGTACACACCTCTCAGGGGCAGTACACACCTCTCAGGGGCAGTATACACCTCTCAGGGGCAGTAAACACCTCTCAGGGGCAGTACACACCTCTCAGGGGTAGTACACACCTCTCAGGGGCAGTACACACCTCTCAGGGGCAGTACACACCTCTCAGGGGCAGTACACACCTCTCAGGGGCAGTATACACCTCTCAGGGGCAGTACACACCTCTCAGGGGTAGTACACACCTCTCAGGGGTAGTGCACACCTCTACAGGGTAGTGCACACCTCTCAGAGGCAGTACACACCTCTCAGGGGCAGTACACACCTCTCAGGGGTAGTACACACCTCTACAGGGTAGTGCACACCTCTCAGGGGTAGTACACACCTCTCAGGGGTAGTACACACCTCTCAGGGGTAGTACACACCTCTCAGGGGTAGTACACACCTCTCAGGGGCAGTACACACCTCTCAGGGGCAGTACACACCTCTCAGGGGCAGTACACACCTCTCAGGGGCAGTACACACCTCTCAGGGGTATTACACACCTCTCAGGGGTAGTACACACCTCTCAGGGGCAGTACACACCTCTCAGGGGTAGTATACGCCTCTCAGGGGCAGTACACACCTCTCAGGGGTAGTACACACCTCTTAGGGGCAGTACACACCTCTTAGGGGCAGTACACACCTCTCAGGGGCAGTACACACCTCTCAGGGATAGTGCACACCTCTCAGGGGTAGTGCACACCTCTCAGGGGCAGTACACACCTCTCAGGGGAAGTACACACCTCTCAAGGGCATACACACCTCTCAGGGGCAGTATACACCTCTCAGGGGTAGTACACACCTCTCAGGGGCAGTGCACACCTCTCAGGGGTAGTGCACACCTCTCAGGGGCAGTACACACCTCTCAGGGGAAGTACACACCTCTCAGGGGCATACACACCTCTCAGGGAGAGTACACACCTCTCAGGGGTAGTACACACCTCTCAGGGGCAGTATACACTTCTCAGGGGTAGTGCACACATCTTAGGGGTAGTACACACCTCTCAGGGGTAGTACACACATCTCAGGGGCAGTACACACCTCTCAGGGGTAGTACACACCTCTCAGGGGTAGTACACACCTCTTGGGTGTAGTACACACCTCTCAGGGGTAGTGCACACCTCTCAGGGGCAGTACACACTTCTCAGGGGTAGTGCACACATCTTAGGGGTAGTACACACCTCTCAGGGGTTGTACACACCTCTCAGGGGCAGTACACACCTCTCAGGGGTAGTGCACACCTCTCAGGGGTAGTGCACACCTCTCAGGGGTAGTACACACCTCTCAGGGGTAGTGCACACCTCTCAGGGGTAGTACACACCTCTCAGGGGTAGTGCACACCTCTCAGGGGTAGTGCACACCTCTCAGGAGAAGTGCACACCTCTCAGGAGTAGTACACACCTCTCAGGGGTAGTACACACCTCTCAGGGGCAGTATACACCTCTCAGGGGTAGTAGACACCCTCTCAGGGGCAGTGCACACCTCTCAGGGGTAGTGCACACCTCTCAGGGGCAGTGCACACCTCTCAGGGGCAGTACACACCTCTCAGGGGCAGTACACACCTCTCAGGGGCAGTACACACCTCTCAGGGGCAGTACACACCTCTCAGGGGCAGTATACACCTCTCAGGGGTAGTACACACCTCTCAGGAGTCGTACACACCTCTCAGGGGTAGTGCACACCTCTCAGGGGCAGTACACACCTCTCAGGAGTAGTACACACCTCTCAGGGATAGTGCACACCTCTCAGGGTCAGTACACACCTCTCATGGGTAGTACACACCTCTCAGGGATAGTGCACACCTCTCAGGGGCATTGCACACCTCTCAGGGGTAGAACACACCTCTCAGGGGCAGTACACACCTCTCAGGGGTAGTACACACCTCTCAGGGGCAGTGCACACCTCTCAGGGGTAGTACACACCTCTCAGGGGCAGTACACACCTCTCAGGGGTAGTACACACCTCTCAGGGGCAGTACACACCTGGGGTATTCCACACCTCTCAGGGGTAGAACACACCTCTCAGGGGCAGTACACACCTCTCAGGGGCAGTACACACCACTCAGGGGCAGTACACACCACTCAGGGGCAGTACACACCTCTCAGGGGTAGTACACACCTCTCAGGGGCAGTACACACCACTCAGGGGCAGTACACACCACTCAGGGGCAGTACACACCTCTCAAGGGCAGTACACACCTCTCAAGGGCAGTACACACCACTCAGGGGCAGTACACACCACTCGGGGGCAGTACACACCACTCAGGGGCAGTACACACCACTCAGGGGCAGTACACACCTCTCAAGGGCAGTACACACCTCTCAAGGGCAGTACACACCACTCAGGGGCAGTACACACCACTCAGGGGCAGTACACACCACTCAGGGGCAGTACACACCTCTCAGGGGTAGTACACACCTCTCAGTTGGCAGTACACACCTTCTGGGGTATTCCACACCTCTCTCCAGCGGGTGCTCAAACCACTGAGCTATTTTACATGTGGTTGAGCATGTGGCCTGTGGGCTGCATATGGATATTTGTAGCAGGTGCTCACACTCCGATTGTCTGTCACCAGGAGGCAAGACCAGAGTTGTGTCAGTACCTCTCCTCTGCTCCAGCGAGGGCCATTTTCATCCCCCGTGCCCAGCACATTGGGATATTCCGCCATCCAGAACTGCAGTTTGTACAAATATTAATTTTCTCTTTTGCATGAGATGGACCCAAGGTTACCAGGTGAGTCGGTGTCACCGAGGGCTCAGCGCTTTAATCTTGGAATTCTCTTACCAACCATGCGCATGCTGGGTCACCTCAGCAGATTCCACTGAGCCCGACAAATGCAAAAAGTCCAGGACGGGAGCCCTTCATCATTAGTTACCTGTAGTCATCTGGCAGCCTTAGGTGTTGAAAGACACTGACTTACAGGACGAGCTCAGAAGACGCTTGCCCACGGGCTCAGATTCAATCCCCTGAATGCCACCAGTCAACCCCATTCCAGTTCCATGTTCCTACCTCTCCACACTCGCCTTTCACATTCTGCATCCCACTTAAAACATCGCCCATAGTAATAAAAATGCAAGATGCAACAGGAGTGCACAAAGGGTATGTGTAGGTCTGGACAGAGGGCTTTCGCGGTTTGGAGGGCCGCATGTCATCAGATCTCCAAAAGGGGGCAGCACAGAGAGCGGACGCTTTGTGTCAGCCTCCTCCACCCATTGGTTTTCAAGTGTTTTTCAGGGCTTGTTATTGCTTAGGTGGGCTGTCAATCACAACCATGGGCTTTTGGGGATAGTTACATTGTGTCGTGCATTCCCATTTGGTGGTGGCGCTCAAGCACTCTCTTGCTAAACTAGCACCACCGCGCGCTATTTCACGTATTTACTTTAGCGACAAAACAACACTTTAACCGCTAGCAATGGCTTTTATGTTTAGGAAGTGCTTGTAGTTTGTATGCCTTAGCCTGTTATATAACTAAATATAGTGATATTCACTAATTGCCCTTGTACATACATTTGTTTTATTTTACTGTCATGATAACATGTTGGATTTACAGATTTATTTGTTCACATAGCAACAATATGTGAGCAAAGAATTTCTTGAAGATGCAATGAAAGTAACTAGACCTTTGTCAAAAGGAGCTTCCATGCAGTGTTTTTCTGTGCAAGCCTTTTTAAGTTCAACATTCAGAACGCAAACTTCATCTTCTCTTTCCTTTCCAGAATACTCTTCTTTGCTACTTTGCTCTGCCACTGCCACGTGTTCAGGAGAAAGGACCTACTCCCCGCTTCCATACTGTTGTAACTCAGGACATTGCTTCATTATGGGATTTTCTTTTTGCGCTACTTGTGGGCTTTGCTGCCGGCTACACACACAAAGTTGCCCAAGTATTACCAAACGCTTCCCGTAAAAACAAGCCAGATATATCGGTTTTGCCACTGCTTGTTTTTTCTGCCTCAGCTGGCGCATATGGATGGGCACAAGGGTGTCCTGAGGACCCCCACTGCGTATTTGAAAGGATGCAAAGATGTCCAGTACAGGGCTCGGGAAGCTTGCACCTTCCCTTCTGAGAAGACAGGACTCCAGAGATGGAATACAACTGGGTCCTATGCAGGTGATGTGGGGGTTCACCGGGAGCCCATCTTAGGTCCACCCCTATAGGATATCTAGGTCCTTCCTTCCTTTAAAGAAGCCATTCAGTGAATGATGCCACAGGAGAGCTTAAAATCCAACCAGATGGAATCAAACAAAGGGACATTCTAAAATCCCTACTGTGGGAGGAGCAGGGTTGGAAAAGAGTTTTCTTTTCACTGGAACCTCCTTTAAGACTTTAAGTTATAATAACCTGCTTATGCTAATGGGGCTAAGCTTGTACTGTGTCTAACAGGATCAGCTGGTGAAGATCTAACACACATGCCTGTAACACACACACCCTGGTCCACCTCAGAAGGTGCGAAAATTGGATGCACCAACGCGGGCAGGAAAGAGAGCGGTGGCGGATCCTAACACGCGCTGCCCCTATTACAAAACACTATCCATCCTTCAAGACCAACGGGCATGGCGTCCCCCGGTCTCCAATGCTAAATCACAGGGGATGGTGCTCAATGTGGCCGTCTCCTTGGGAGCCCGCGTAAACAAGACTGTCCCTTACCGCCACTTCTGGCGGAGAACCCTCCGCGGGATTAGCCTCTTCCTGTCTGAGCAGGACAGTGTCGGCTGTGGAGGCATCATTGCATCAGACTCTACTTCTGTAGAGCTCAGGGTGTAGGAACAACAGCAACACGGATGCAGCGTCTACAGGGCGTCTATAAAACGCGGGCCGCAGTGCGTCAGGTCCATATGAACCTAGGGAGTAACTTCAGTAGTCATCAGTCCCATCAGAGCAGACCGCATTTCCTGCATAAAAGTACAATTCATGAATAAATAGCTGCTCTGTTTTGGTTGAAAACTATTAGTGTGGCCACCGTAGTGATACAAGAATCTCTATGGCATTTGTCCCGCAGAGTCAAAGCTCCCGAGTGCGGCGTAGGTGACACGGGGCAGGTCAAGAGGAGTGTGAAAGACTTGCACAGTCAAAGCAAATCCTACCCTCCTTGTCAGGTGTCCAAAACCTTCAAAAACGTGGTACTCCTTGAAAATGGACAGTTGTGGAGTTGTGACAAGATTTTCAAATGTAACAGTGATTTTCGTTAGGTAAATAAGGGAGGTGTGTTGTAATCTTACTTTCATCCTTTTTTCCTTCCCTTGGAACATCCCTGCCACCCCCTTCGCTTTTCCCCTTTTGGACTCTCCCGCTAGAGTTCACCTTGGAATGTTGGCAGTGCTCGGCAGTTGAGGAGAGTGGATGGCCAATAAACAAGTTCTGGAGCTTACCTCGGTTTCCTCCTGATTTGTACTTCCAACAACGACTTTAGGTGTTTGCCAGAGCTCATGTCATCAACACACATTAAATACACAGAGAGTGGGCTTTTGGTCAGCCCTACAGACAATGCTTTGAGTCCGTCCCTTGAGCCATTGCATGGTTGACATGTTTTTAACACCTTGGATCATCCTACAGCAGTGTCGTGCATGGTTACATTTTAAAATAAATTTGTCTCATGATCACAGTGAGGTGTCACGTGGAGCCAGTACTGGAGAGACAGCTCTTTGCATGTAGCTGATGCTACGCGCTCTGCTTTGGGAGCTGCGCATTCTTGGCATGTAGCTGATGCTCCGCGCTCTGCTGTGGGAGCTGCGCATTCTTTGATTATAGCTGATGCTCTGCGCCCTGCTCTGGGAGTTGCGCGCTCTTTGCATAAAGCTGATGCTCCACGCTCTGTGACCTGCGCGCTCTTTGCTTTCTAGTGATGCTCTACGCTCTGCTATGGGAGCAGTGCGCTTTTTGCTTATAGCTGATGCTCCACGCTCTGCTCTGGGAGTTGCACGCTCTTTGCTTATAGCTAATGCTCCGAGCCCTGCTCTGAGAGCTGCGTGCTCTTTGCTTATAGCTGATGCTCCATGCTCTATTCTGGGAGCTGCGCACTCTTTGCTTATAGCTGATGCTCCGCGCTCTGCTCTGGGAGTTGCACGCTCTTTGCTTATAGCTAATGCTCCGAGCCCTGCTCTGAGAGCTGCGTGCTCTTTGCTTATAGCTGATGCTCCATGCTCTATTCTGGGAGCTGCGCACTCTTTGCTTATAGCTGATGCTCCGCGCTCTGCTCTGGGAGTTGCACACTCTTTGCTTATAGCTGATGCTCCGAGCCCTGCTCTGAGAGCTGCGCGCTCTTTGCTTATAGCTGATGCTCCGCGCTCCACTCTGGGAGCTGCGCGCTCTTCGCTTATAGCTGCTGCTCCGGGTCCTCCTGTGGAAGCTGCGCGCTCTTTCTTGAAGCAGCCGCTCCATACTGTGCATGCAGGGTCTCTGCTGAGTCCAGTGCCTTCATGAAATAGTACAGATAACCTGACATAAAATGCACAGAAAAGGGATTTTCTATGTACTTGGGCCTCGCACCACCTATAAATATTAGGATGCCTTCACCTGCTTCTTCCAGAACACACAGGAGGTAAACTCAGAGCCGCAATAATGACCGTCTCCATCATAGTGCAGCACTGGCATGTGTGTCCAGTCAAGGGATCCAGTGGCACTAAAATGTCACTTTTCTGTGACTTCCTGACTGGAACCCAATGCCCAGCTCCATAGAAGCCCAACTGTACAGGTGCCCATATCTTCGCCAATCGACACTAACTCTTGCTTCGCTTCAACTAGGCCATGGTGGCACATTTGAAGCAAAGCAAGGAGTTGGTTTCTGTGTGCTGTAAGTCAATAAGCACACCGTCAACAAAATGCATAACAATATACGTTGGCAGAGTATCCCCTGCAGATGTGTCATTATTTCCCTCTGTGTGTCACTCACTCAGCCAGCCTCCTCAGCCACAGATCGATGGCACTGATCACGTCCGCGAGCAAGGTTGATTGCTGGATAGCGGGGCACCATGTTAATTTTATGGAGACAAACATATCTGTCATATTCTCAAACCCTCAGCTGTCATTGCCAATATTACAGCAGCATTACTGAAAACAAACATAGTCAAAACCAATATGACTGGCTTCTATGTGATAGAGCCTCTTCAGTGACTGGTGATTTTGTTTCGGTTATTGTGGATGGGTGAGTGACTGAGTACAAGAAAGTCAATGAATGTAAGGATGAGTGAGTCAATAAAGAGTCATACAGTGCAGAGATCAAAGCATGCATTTATCGGCCCATTGACTCCTTTTTACGTTTGCCTTTCCACAATACCACACCCCCAAACACACACAAACTCACCAATCAACAATAAATAGGCACTTTCAGTTATCAACCAAATATATTGTCTTTGCCATTGCGCTGTCAGTAAAACATAGCAGGCATTTTTAGGTCTTGTCTTGAAAGTGGATGCACTGTATATTTAAGACCTTTTTTTTTCTACCAGTGAGCTCAGAGGGCCCCCTTTGCCTACTATTGGCTGGATTGATTGCAAATCCCATTTCCCTACTCCTTAGTGGTCAGCTGCCATAGGTTTCCTTCCTCTTTAGGTCTCGCACAGGCAGCGCATGCTCTGCCTGTCCGAGGCATCAAGTAATCAGTATTACTAGTATAACTCCACCCATTGCGTTTCTCTTTGTTCTGTAGCTTGCCATTGGTGAAATTTGGCATTGCTTTTCTTATCTCGCTCATTGTTGGCTAGTGGTTCCATCTGTAACTTCCGTTTTTTTCAGTTTCTGCAGGAAGCAGCATCGACCAACTACAGTAAACTTACACTGCAGGGCGGTATCTTTCAATGCAAGCACTACTTCATTGTTTTTTGAGTCTCACAAAGGTAGCGCATGCACGCACCGCTGATTGTCCTCTGTGCCTTGAACCGCAGCCCCCGGGCCCTGTGTTACTGCCCTGTCGCACCGCTCGTGTCTGGCCTGCCTGCGGCAGTACCTGCGCATTGAGATCACCGAGAGCCGCATGCACATCTGCTGCCCCGAGTGCGCTGAGCGCCTGCAGCCCCCACCACGTCCAAGCCGCAGCCTCCGGGCCCTCCGTTACTGCCCTGTCTGCACCGCTCGCAATGCTTTCCCCCTCCCGCTGTCCGTGCTCTCTCGCCCCTCTCTCCCCTGCACTCCCGCTGTCAGTGCCTTCTCAATGTGCAGGTACTGCCACAGGCAGGCCAGACACGAGTGCTGCTTGATTCGTGTTGACCCCGACCCGCAGCAGCTGGAGGATCGCCATGTGGGTGCACTTTGGGTTGCAAATGCTTGTAACTGTGTTCGCGTACTAATGTTTATAAATATTTTTTTCCATTCAATGCGTATATGTAGAATACCAGCCATTGGCGGAAAACAAATGCTGCTTGGTCAGAAACTGTCCATTCTATACGTGTATTATTGTCACTGTAAAAACTCGGTACAGTTCGGTGTCATCACAGCATGGCTACCGAATTTAAAGTGCAGGCACAGAATGTGTCACCGATCCTGACATGAAATGAGTGACGCTTTATGAGTAGATGATACTTTTCAGATTTGTGGCTTCCTCCACAACAAATACAGGCCTAGACCTAGACTCCATTGCTTATTACGTCTGATAAAGTTGTCTATTTTAACACTGTATAACTACTCGTGAATGCCGGCGGTGGCGGTGATATGATAGGAGCATCTTTCTAATAAAAGCATCTCTTTCCTGATTTTAGCAGTAGGGCAGACAGATCCTGTCATCCTTTCTTATTGTTTACTATTTCTCTTTATGCGCCATTTCAGTTTCACTCACAGTGCGGGCAGAGACGACGCACACCTCCTTGTTGGTTCATGCCCGCCATCAGAGGGAGTTGCTAAGTGTTTGAACGTGGCTCACATTGCCTGCAGTATCTCTGGTTCTTCTGGTCGACAACACCATTTACTAGACAGAGAGAACAACCGACTGTTTTTGCGCGCACTCTGAATAAAATACAATATTTTGAGGACTATTTACATGCTGTCTGCACTGCCTTTTACATTTAAGTAGTGTAAACTCAGGCCAGTCAAAGCAGCTTTCATCAATATGAAGAGATTAAAACCTCCCATCCTAGCCCAGGCAGAAGGGAGCGGGGCATTAGCAGAACAAAGGATTCTTGGCAGGGCCTTTAACGAGCTATCACTGGGGCGTTACTCATACAGCGCCAAGAAAAGGCAACCCGCACTATCAATCTCTAGGAGAACAGGGCACTCGGAAAGCAAACACCGACACCCACAGAGAAGCCGATGTCCCCTCATTGTTGCGGTTTGTGATCCCTGTTTCCAGAGCAGCAAAACAATTTGTGTAAACTCAAGTGTTAAGTTTTAAAATGCCACTCACGCCTTACTGGGTGCTGTTACCTTGGACCGTGCAGTGAATGTCTGAGGGTGGTTCCATGAAAAATGAAGGGCCCGCTTTGATACCCACAAAGTCCCAATATTCCAAGATGGGGGTGAGTGCTAAAGTGAAACATGATCATACACACTTCACTTCACCAATGTTCCCCCTCACAGACTCCACTAAACCACCTCGTGCACATCGGGGTGAATAGGGTCTTGACTCCACCTACATAAGGCCCGCTAGCACACATCCAGTGAAAGCATCAGCAAAACCTGCAAATCAAGACAACAAGCATTTTCAATGCAATAGGTCTCGCATTTGCGAGAGATTGAGCTATTGGCATTGTAAATGACAATGCCTTTTATCTATGGGTTTTGAGAACCTGCAAGCAGTGCGTAAACACGCACTTTGCACTTATAGCCCTTGCTTACAAGAAGCAAGGCTGGCAGTAAAAGAGGCGCAGTTACTGCCAGCCTTGCTTCTTGTAAGCAACAACTATAAGTACAAAGTGCGTGTTTATGCACCACTTACAGGTTTTTAAAACACATAAATAATAGGCATTGTTATTTACAATGCCAATAGATTAAACTCTCGTAAATGCAAGACCTATTGCATTGCAAATGCTTGTTGTGGGTTTGTGACTCCCCTGGAGCATGGACGCATTACTTGTATCCCTCCACGGTTCATTTTTTAAGGTGCTACTTTCTTCTTTGTCTTTGAGCACTCTACAAGACTGCCTCTTTTTGAGGAGTCTCCCTCATGTTCCTACCCCCCCCCCCCCCCACTCTGTGTTTCTCCCACCTGCCAGTCCTTGGCTGTCTGTTTGCTTACCCACAGTCCCTCCCTGCTGCGGTTGTCATTTGCCTGCCCCAGCCCTTTCCTTCCACCCTGCCTTGTCGTCAGCTAGCCCTAGTTCCTTCCACCTTCATATTCCGTGTGCTTGCTCCAAACCCCTCCCTCTCACCCTCTGTTGTCACCACCTGACTCCCCCTCCCCCTGTTTCGCCGCCCACTCCCTCCTTCCCTCCATGGTGTCTTCTGCCCCCCCCTCCCTTCCTCCATATTTCATTGAGCCCACACTCTTCCTTGTCGGGTTGTCCCGTTCCCCACACGCACTACCTCCTTAGTGCCTAAACCAGCAATAAACAAGCATTTGACAATGCAATAGGTCTCGCATTTACTAGAGTTTGAGCAATCGGCATTGTAAATGGCAATGCGTTTTAATATATCTATGTATGTAATCACTATGGCTACAGAAATAAACATAGACGTTGTTTTGGGAAATAACGGACTAAGGTTTAAACATGTGTCAGGCATACGCAATTAATAAGCGTCATACATTAAAGCGCTTAAGCTACAAAATTAATGTTCAGCATAGTATAACGCCTAAGTGGCATTTTACGAATCCTGCTACTGCACCCAAACAGTTTACAGTAATAGCCTACCTCCCAAAACGACGTAAACTTTATGTTTCTGTAATATGACTAGTGGCTATATACAACAATGTTATACTTTAGGACTAATTTAGCGCTATATAAAATGGCCCAAAAAGCAAATACATTTTTAAACTATAAAATGCTACAAAGGTAACATCAATTTTCCCCCTACAACTACGGTACAAACTGTGAGCCCTATTGGCACCCCTTCCAAGAACCTGCGTGGACCAGGCCAACTTAAAGTCCAAACTAAAGTGTAGTAGTAATAGTAGTTTAGCATATATAAAGCATACGCAAATAATGTTCTCCCTAAAGTAACCACTGCTTAAAGTTTGCCCTTCTGTATCATTTTTATTTTCAAAAGCTTACTCGCCCGCTTGGAGCAGATTCAGTCTCCAACAGCCTCTTAGTAAAACAAGTAAATCTGTTTTTAGAATACTCATGTTCCAAATTACCGGACCGCTTGTTAACATGCATCTCCCTCTCGTCTATCTACTAAGGCACTTGTACATAATGTGGACGGTACTGATACTATACACAAATTATTAATCCAATGCCAAGCAAATTACAAAATACAGAAGGCCTCTCAGTGGATCTGCATCGCTGCAGCTCATATGACAGTCGAGTCACGTAAAATAGTCACCTATAATAATAGTAAAAAAAATGCACAGCCCCATTAGCCCCCGTTGCAGTATCTGCTTGGACCCGGCCCAATTAAAGCAGTAAGTAAAGTGTAATGCTAATAACAATTAAACATATAGAAAGCATAATAAAAACGGGCTAGTCATTACGGGCACATTTCTAGCATAAGGAAAACGTTTCCGCCTTTGAAGTTTGCAGAAAGCTGGTTCTAGTCACAGCGCTACACGTAAGCTCAAAATCAGTGTTTAGCATAGTGTCCCGTTCAGAGCCACCGTGATCAAAAGAGAGCAATAATAACGCGGGAAAAAGTCCTCCCGCTACGGTGTTTTAATACCCAAAAAATGCTGGGGCAGACATTACAGTTCAGTGCCAGCGTGCTCAAAACACGGCAATAATAAACATCAAACTTATAACGCGGTAAAAATTCCGCCCGCTACAATGTTGTAATCATTTATTGCTCTGTTTGGAGCACAGTAGCTGTGAACTGTAATGTCTGCCCCGGCATTTTGTATAATTACAAGACTGTAGCGGGAAGATTTTTTACCGCGTTAGAAGTTTCATCTTTATTATTGCCGTGTTTTGAGCACGCTGGCTCTGAACTGTTATGTGTGCCCCAGCATTTTTCACGGGAAAAAGTCGCAGACATAACACTTCAAAGCTACCGTGCTAAAAAGAGAGCAATAATAACGCAGTAAAAAGCACTCCAGCTACAATGTTGTTATACAAACAAAATGCCGGGGAACACATAACAGCTCAAAGCCAATAATAAATATCAAACTTATAATGCGGTAAAAAGTCCGCCCACTACAGTCTTGTAATCATACAAAAGGCTTGGGCAGACATTACAGTTCAGAGCCAGCGTGCTCAAACAGCCTACAACCTCTATCAGTGATAAAAGGAAGGTAAATAAACAACATGCATTAAAGTCTCCAATTACAAAGGCAGAAGGCAGGCTACAGCGTGCTAACCAGATAGCAAGCAAAGTGAAAGGACACTGTAGTTAGAAACCGCTGCATCGGAACTACACGGAAGTTAGACAAGCAGGATGGCTCTGTCTCCCTTCACGCCCAGGGAGGAGGGAGATGCGAGCAGAGCATCAAAGGGCTGGGTGAGAAGGGAGGGGGGAATGCAAGGGTCAAAGCGGCGAAAGTGAAAGTAATCGAGCAGAGCATCAAAGGGCTGGGTGAGAAGGGAGGGGGGAATGCAATAAGCAGAGGAGCAGCTGTGCACGTGCATGTGATCGTGCACTCAAGGTTTAGGCCAGCCAAAAGACTGTGGGTAGCACTTTGAAAATCCCACATACAAAATGTCTCTTCGAGCCTTTGGCTCGCGAGACCTAAAAATGGCTATAAAGCGATCAGCGCTGACTGCATCATCGCACCTTTTTTCACTTTCAGCCACGCTGCACAGCATGTGCACTGCTGTACAATATGGCTAATAAACATTGACCAAGCCAATAACTTTCTTCTAGGCGCGGTCGATTGGCTTTGCCAATGCTTGTTAATAGCTCCAACATATATGCGAATATCACTCGGTTGTAGTATCCCACTTTTGCTCTCAAAACAAATCAGTAAACTGGATGGGGATTGATCATATTAGGCCAACTTTTGGAAGGGATCCATATACATAAAAGACAGAGAAAGTCTCTGTCTCAAATCAAATCCTAGCATTTTAGGTTTTATTTAACTTCACCAAAACCGTCCCTAAGTTTGTAAAACATCATAGGTCTGATGAGTGGCTGCAGCCAGGTGGCCTCTGATATTTACCAAGCACTTGTTTGTTTGCCAATAGTTACATTATTTTGAAGCAGCCGTAGCCTTCAATGGTGCTCTGGGGAAAATAAAATGCATCTGGATTAAATTTCACCTGGCAGAAACAGAAATTGCTATGAAAATTGTCCCCATTTCATCCTGCGTAAATACTATTTCAGTGTGTTCACTTTCATATAAGTGCATGTTCTTTTAAGGTTATCCCCAAACAGAAAAAAAACTTCTTTGCCCCACTTCTCATCCATCATCCCTACTTCTCATCCCTACTTTTCACGCTTGTGGCTTGCACAGTTCCAGTCCACGGACTTGTAGTCGGTGAGAAGGTGGCATGGGCAAACCTTCTCACAAAGCACGGCAGTATGTGAAGCAGTTCGAAGAGAATCATGCAGCTGAGACAGAGTTGGGCTGGGACACAGAATAGGCCCGGGCACCAAAATAGAAGTGGGCCACAGAAGTGATTCAGATGGCTAAATAAGTGACAAACTACAGCATCCATTTTAGGACATCCCCATTCCTCACTTCTCATCCCTACTTCTCATCACCATTTCTCCTCCATCATCCCTACTACTCACCCCTGCTTCTCATCCCAACTTCTCATCCATCACCCCTACTTCTCATGCATCACCCCCCCTACTTCTCATCAACTTCTGATCCATCTTCCCTACTTTTAATCCATCATTCCTACTTCTCATTCATCATCCCTACTTCCCATCACTACTTCTGATCCATCTTCCCTACTTCTCATCCATCATTCCTACTTCTCATTCATCATCCCTACTTCACATCCATCATCTCCAGTTCTCATCCATAATCCTTACTTCTTACCCATCATCCTTACTTATCATTCATAATCCCCACTTCTCACCCATCATCCTTACTTCTCACCCCTACTTCTCATCCATAACGTCTACTTCACATCCCTACTCCTCATCCATCATCCTTGCTTTCCATCCATCTTCCCTACTACTCATGCTTACTCATCATCCATCATCCCTACTTCTCATTCCTCATCCCTCAGTCATACCAACACACTTTCAATGTTGTGTAACACCCTTCACATTGATTGGTTGGCAACAGTCAATTAGAGTTAAGTGGTAGAGCTGAACAGTTCATCTAGAAACCTTTTCAGGTTCATATGTAACAACTCTTTCTAGGCCTTACTCTTCCTGGCTTCCTATACATCTGACTCCGAGCCCCCGAAATATGCAAACCGCAAAGAAAGAAACAAGCATTGGCAAGGCCAATAGGTCTCGGGAATCCAAGAGCTATTGGAATTGTGAATGTTAATGTGTTTTTTTAACTACAGGTATGAAACATGCCTTTACAGCTGTCTAGTATGATACATATGCTGCCGGATTATAACTGACGCTTGTTGCAGCTGAGCTTGGCCAATCGCATAGCGGAGAAGTGTATCATACAGAGATAAATGAAATAAAAGGCAGGGAGATGAGTGGGGAAAGCCAAACACAATCAAGGGCAGGGGTGGGGGTGGGGGAGGCAGGGTAGAGAAGAAACAGACGGGGTATAGGGGTGAAAGAGCAAAGCAGCAACAAGTATAAGGATTAGGGAGACGGCAAAACTGGCCTTACAACTGTGACTGCAGCTCCCAGCCTGCTTGCAGCTCTACCTTGAATGCACAGCCCGGAGCGACAAACTTTCTTGAATCTCTGAAAAGGCTGCAGCTCGTGGAGAGCTGCTGAGGCGGCACTCAGACAATGCAACAAATCACTGCTAATAATCTGCTGTAATATTCCACTGTGATAAAACAGAAACAAGAAGAAAAGCGTCAATTACACCCACACATGCCTGAAAACTGCGAGAGACACACGCACCAGGAAGCATGTCTGGACAAATCAAACATCATTCTACATAATGCAACCTGGCACGCCGTTCCCTTGAAAACCCGCTCTGAGCAAATGCGGAATTGTTGGAGGGGTTTTGGAACGTTTTATCACTGAAGCCAAACTTTGTAAGTGGGTGCTGTCAATAACAACCATCAAATGAGAACAGTTAAACATTTCTATTCAGGTACCTGTGTGTTCTTTGTGACATTTATCTTGCCTTGTGATTTTGTGGCAGCAAGTGCTGTTTACGATTCAACCACTTTTTAAGAAATGAATTTATTTATGTACACACGCATGCATTTTAATGGTATGTATGTATACACATATGCATAGTTTACTCTCATGGGATGTGTGTACACATGTATACAGGTATGTTCTACACTTTTGGGAAAAAGCGGAGGGAGGGTAGGGAAGAAGCAGGTGGCGGCAGAAGGGTTAAGGAGAAAAGCAGCATCCCGGCTAAGGGATAGGCCTTAAAACACAAGTTCTCCTATGGAGTGCTTGAAAAAACAGAAAAATAGAGTTGTGAAAACCGGGAGCAGTGGAAGAAGACATGTACTTGCACCATGAGCTATGGGAGGGCCAAACACAAGACGAGGGCGTAACCCCCACATGCCATGACAAATAGCATCAAAGAAAATAAAAATGATGCTAAAGTTTACCAATGGTGGGAGATGGGCGGGCTGTTAGCCCACAGATAGAAAACAACACGTCTCGTTGAGACGCTGTCTAGCCGAGACCTAAAAATGCAGCTCGCAGAGCTAAATGCAGCCTAAAACTAAAAACAAATTCTTTGTTATAAAAAAAACTGAAATCATTAAAGGATTCTGATGAACTGTATTACCATGTCTCCAAGAATTGATTTTAAACCTTTTTTGTTACAATATTAAACTGCAACCAGACACCAAACGAGGCTTAGGATGGCCTGTATCCCCTGTCTCCAAGTCATAATTTATGGCCCAAGCTGAGGACATGTGTCTTTCCCAAACCATCAGAGCTTTCTGCAGAGGCCTGTGGAAATACAAAAGCAGCTGAATGAAATGAAATGCTGAACAGCTTTGGATTCACTGGAAGCAAACTGCACAGTGTGCAACGAGAAGGCTGTTCTTTCAGTGGCGAGACCGAGAGAATGCAGCCCCACTCCAATCAGTGTGAAGGTGTTTCACAACATTGAAAGTGTGCTGGCACGTCTGAGGGATGAGAAGTAGGGATGATGGATGATTCATGAGAAGTAGGGACAAGCATTAGGGATGATGAATGATGGATGAGATATCGATGCTGGATGAAAAGTAAGAAAGATGGATGAGAAGTAGGGATGATGGATGAGAAGTAGGGATCAGGGATGATTTATGAGATGTAGGGAGTCAAAGTAGGGGGTGATGGATGATTCATGAGAAGTAGGGAGAAGAAGTAGGAGTGATGGATGAGATCAGTGATGATGGATAAAAAGAGGGAATGAGATGCAGGGATGATAAGTAGGGATGTGAAGTAGAGATGATGGATGAGAAGAGGGGAAGAGATGTAGGGATGGGAAGTAGGGATGATGAATGAGAAGAGGGGAAGAGATGTAGGGATGATGAATGAGAATTAGGGATGAAGAATGATGGATGGGAAGGGGGGATGACGGATGAGAAGTAGGGATGAGGAATGAGAAGTAGGGATTAGAAGTAGGGGTGATGGTTGAGTAGTAGGGATGTGAAGTAAGGATGACTGGTTACAAGTAGGGTAGAGGATGTCGTCTAAAGGCTTGAGTGGTCAACCTAGAAGCTAGGGGACCAGGTTTGAGTCTTGGCATGGGCGCTCAACATCCTGTGATTCTGGGCAAATCACGTAATCTCCCCGTGCCTAATAAAATGAATGTGTCTGTCTGTAACGCAACTGGTGCTCATGTAAAGCGCTCTAATACCTTTCGGTCGAGTTTGAGCTACATGAAACTCTATAAAAAAAAAGTAGGGATTATCGATGGGCAGCAGGGATAAGAATCAGAGATGAGAAATAGGGATAATGGAAGAGAAGTAAGGATCAGAAGTAAGGGTGGTGGATTAGAAGTAGGGCTGTGAAGTAAGGGTGATGGGTTAGAAGTAGGGATTATAGATGAGAAGTAAGAATGATGGATGCGCAGTAGGGATGCGAAACAAGGATGAGAAGTAGGGATGGCGAATGAGCAGAAGGGATGATGGAAGAGAATTAGGGATGATGGATGAGAAGTAGGGATTATGGATGAAAAGTAAGAATGATGGTTGAGCAGTAGGGATGATAGATGGAAAGTAGGAATGATGGAAGAGAATTAGGGATGATGGATGAGAAGCAGGGCTGTAAAGTAAGGATGATGGGTTAGACGTAGGGCTGTGAAGTACGGTTGATGATTAGAAGTAGGGATTATGGATGAGAAGTAAGAATGACGGATGCGCAGTAGGGATGTGAAGCAAGGATGAGAAGTAGGGATGATGAATGAGAAGTAGGGATGATGGCTGAGCAGCAGGGATGATGGATGAGAAATAGGTAAAAGGTTGGTGTCCTGCACAGCGCCTTGGCTGCCTCCATTGGCGGTCACCGCACTGCCCGGCTGAGCAGGCAGCAGCCACTCTCACTCAGAACTGGAGTACAGTTGTTGTGTCCCCAGGGATGAGAACCCAGAGTAGGAGCTAGTGGGAGCCAGTGTCTTCTTGTTCCAGGATATTTCAAGGGTTTATTCAAAATAGATTCTTGTCCAAGGCACAGGTGATTCACAGGTCTACTTCTCAGGTCAAAAAACAAAACACCTGTGCCATTAAGTATCATATAATGATGTCAATAAATCAGAGGTGTGATAACAGCGCCTCTAATTATGCCAGAGCGCTCATTAATTCAGGGGTTGGATTCTGGCGAGGCTCTGATTATGGCACCGCTGTGATTGTCCTCGACTCTGAACATGCCAGGGCTCTGCCCGTGTCAGATCTGTGCCCTGCACCCAAACTGCACAGTCAGCAGCTCTGTTTATGAATGAGCTCTGTTTAATGCAGCTTTCTGGGCACCAGAAGGCTTTACGTGTGCCTGCTATGCATTGGGTCACAATTCTATTTAGGTCAGAGGTCAGGATATATGGTCTTATTTATATAATTTATGTTTATATGTTTTCTAATTCTACCATTGCTCTTTCTTGTGTTAGTCTCTGAGGAAGTCTCTTGTGAATTACTTTAACAAATTTACTTTCAAGCCTTCATTTTATTCACAAACTATTCCTAAAAATCCCCTTTTATTCTATGTGCCTTCCAGTCCCTCGCTTTCCAAACAAGGACCCAAAAGAAACCTACAGTCTCACCGGCCCAGCTGGACCACAGTGTATATATATTTGGGCAAATCAAATCACTTCATCTCAGCATGCCTCAGCTCCTGGGGGGGCCACAATAGTGAGCGTGGACTTGGCGCTATATCCGGGGCCTGACATTTGCATTTTGCAGGTGGGTGAGGTTGTAAGGTTGGGGTCAGAATGTTGTGGCCCTCATTCTCTGGCTATTCGGGTCTGTAAGTTTGGCACGCGCACAAAGGCGTTGGCTTTGCCCTCATTGAAGAATTTACAAAGCACTTGAGTGAGTCAATCTACTCGTGGGGGGATGGGGTGCTGGGAGCAGATGAGATGGGGTAGTTGTAGGAATGGAATGCTCTGTGAGTTTGTGCACACTCACAAACTTACAGGTACTCACCAACCCCCTCCCTGACATGGGCAAGAGTAAACCTTTACCAAGGGTGTGAAAGAAGCACACCCCCTCCTAAAACAAGCATTGGCATAGCCAATAGGTCTCGCCTTTGGGACCTTATAAGTGTTTAGGCATGCAACAGTTGATGTTGTTGCACCAAGGATATTGTGCTGCATAACTAAACACTTATAAGGTCCCTAAAGCGAGACCTATTGGCTATGCCAATGCTTGTTTGGCTTAGTATCCAAATAGAAAGCATAATTCCACTCAGAAGAAAAGAAAAAACCTGCTGAATGGGGTACTCTGTTGTCATCGCAAAGGAAACAAGCATTGGCAATGCCAATAGATCTTGCCTTTTAAAGGCTGAACTATAGACTTTACAAAAGCTTCTTTGCATTTGCTGAAGGAAAAAAATAAAGAATTCCAAATTGATGGTTGGCACATAGTGACGTAGGCATAGTGCATCATTCGAGTCAGTGGTTGCCGGTGGGGGACACCGGTTCTCATTTTTGGGGACAGGCATATGCATGTGCAGACTTGACGGGCCATCCTGGAATGTTTTTTTATCGAATAAAGAATTCCGAGATGGCAGTGAAGCTTGTACATTGGCGCACCTGTAAGCACTGGCAACTGCTGTGGCATTTTATTTGAAACTTGTAGTTACCATTCCAAAACTTCTGGTGCTCACTTCAGAATGGTGAAATGGCAAAATAAGTATTCATGATACCCTTTAAAGTAACAAAAGGCTTGGTATCTTCAATATATATTAAAAAAAACAAAATACAGTTTTACATAAAAGAAAACAATAAAGTCAAAGGGGCGGGGGGGTGACCAGGGAGATACAGATGAGCAAATGCATCTGGAGGAGGGGGGAGAGACAGAGAGAGACAGAGTTATGGGTGTCATGACAGCAAGAATATGGAACACTTCCGTAACCATCCGGCTGCAACCAAATCTCCTGAAATTCAGGAACTTGTGTAGACATAACATAGGGAATTCATCTGGATCTTTTCCCTGGTCTAAACCCTCTTTTTGATTTGATTCAGTGGGTAGCAAGGTCAGGTGGTACCGCATGCGGTTCTTGTCACCCCCTCCCCCCCACATTGAAATGTCACCCCCCCACATTGAAATTATTAAAAGAAGGAAAAATATATATATATTTTTGTCACCCCCCTCAGTGATGACACCCGGGGTGGCCCAACCCAGCGCAACCCCCTTCCTACGCCACTGATTTGATCACTAACATATATCTACCTCAAGCACTGGGACACTACTTAAGAAGTAGCTGTCTGCACAATACAAATGTTACAAATCTAACCAGATAGAGAGGGAAAAAACAAGAGAGCGAGAGAGAGAAAGAAAGCACCAGAGAGAGAGAGAGAGAGAAAGAACGAGAGAGAGAGAGAGAGAGAGGAGCAGGCGTGTGCTCACATGGAATGCTAAAAGTCTAATGAAAAATAGTCACATGACATGATGTCAGCAGGGTAAGCCTATAACTCGACCAATCAAAATGATAGAAAGGAGAATTTGGATTTACAGTTATCCAAGTATGAGAAAGGAAACCCCCCAACGCACATGCCATGTTTATTGGTCTTCAATTATATTGGCGCGAATAGGTCTTGGACAACAAACAGTTAATGCTGCCTGTTGGTGAGAACGATAAATCAAGTGCAAATAAATCACAGCTCCATTGGCACTGATGGCAGACTGTGAACATAGGTAGAAGGTGGTATTTACAAGTCACGAGCAGAACTATCCGCATACCTGGATATGCCTTGGCTGAATACACTTCTTACAAAACAAGGGTGCTCAAAACGGAAGTCAAACAGAGAAGCGCGGTGTGAATAATATCTATACCGTCAGGACGAAGTTATGTGTCAGTGTTTCGCTGATTTCAGTCTGTGGAAGATGGAATCGCTGGTTCCATACGATCTATTCATTCGGATGGAGACATTTGTAATTCGTGATTCCATTGCCACACCGGAAATTGTGCTGCTCATTAAGAACGCACTAAAGTGTGGAAAAAAGGAGACGTGGTGATTTTACTCAGACGACATATCAAATGGCCGATACAGAACTCTTCCGTTACACACAAATTAAGCATGCACTTACAAGGGCAATACCTAGAGGCATGGCTCTTCCTGAATCGTCCCCGCTCGAGGACCGTCTTCTTACGGACCACCTTACCAAGAAAGCAATTTCCTTCACCTACCGCAAACTTATTAATAACCAAAAAGACCCCACACTAGCTCTGCGGGATAAATGGCGGGCAGACCTTGGAGACATAGATGAACAGGACTGGCAGGAAGCACTAGCGTCCCCGAGGGAGGTGGCGATCCCGTCCCGGCTACGGCTGGTACAGCTGAAGGTCCTACACAGGACATACTACACTAGGGCTATGCTCCACAAAATCGGTCGAGCTACAACACCACTTTGTCTGCGCGGCTGTGGGGCAAGGGGTACATTCTACCATACATTCTGGGAATGCCCACACATAGCATTTTTTGGGGAGGAGGTGATGAACACAATTACGCGTGTGAGTGGTTTCCCGGTTCCTCCGGAACCAAAGCGGTGCCTCCTCAATATATGGGAACCGACTGACCTGAATCATGCAGCACAAGACTGGGCAACTTTGGGGATCATGCTGGCAAAATATAATATTGCACAACACTGGGGGGTACCGACGGCTCCCCAGAGGGGACGATGGTGTCAGGACATGGATAGCTCAATGGTGGCCGAAAAAGCAGTTTTCATGCGCAGAGGGTGTCCCCAAAAGTGGGCACGGGTATGGGGTAGATGGAACTCATTCCGTGGTAACATCTGTGCCCCTCCAACACCAGACTCGGACCTTGACCGGAGCGATTAACCCAAGGGGTCCAACAAGGAGGCGAAGCAATGGCCGGGATCGGCGCTCTGAAAGTTTTCTTTTGCTACATCTTAGTATGTAACTTACAACACTTTGTGATATTATTATGCCTGTGTAACTGACCCGCACTGGACTCATATGACGTAGGCAATGCCTAATGTACCAAGCTATTTCTTTTGTATTATTTTATTTTTGTTACTGATAATAAAATGTTTCCACAAAAAAAAGAACGCACTAAAGTGCCAATCAGTAGAACAAGTACGCACACATTAAGTGACTCACAAAAGTAAACAGAGCATTGCTGTGCGATTTGATTTGTAAAGTCGACAGATTATAACATGGACATTGTGGGACAGGTCGGCATCTCGCAGCGAGTGCTATTTAAGGGGAGGGAACTGTCAAGCTTAACAACAAGCATTGGCCACGCGGCCGTGAACGTGACACGGCCGCGCGGCCCGCAAAAGTGAAAGTGATCGCGATCAAAGACAGATGGCGGCTGCGCGCGTGCACGCTCGCGTGAACGCAAGCGCTAGGCCACCAAAAGCCTGTGGCAGCACTTTGAAAACCCGTACACTAAATGTCTCGCAGTGCAGCGCATGTGCTGGCTCAGCGAGACCTAAAAAGGTGGGGTGCAGCAAAAGGGGTATCTGATGGAGGAATTATGTTCCTCCTGGAGAAAAAATACAAACAAATTGAAGCAAATTTACACTTACTGTGCAGATTTTCACACGAGCAGATCTGCGTTTGCATAGTTGCTCATGCGTATGAAAGTCACACATGTTTGCTAGGAGTAAACCTGGAAACCTGAAACTTGGTGAAATAAAATATTTGCCTAGGATCACACAGTTCGGTCAAGCAGGGAGATGGAATTGATCTCAGGTTGTCTGGTTCCACACTGTACAATTCAGCCACTAGACGGGTATCTGTTTCTTGCCCCTGTTTTCCCATTAAACGTCACCGCTTTGTTTTGAATGATTGTGCATGAGGTGAAAGCGTGGGCCGGAAGCCGAAGCCACATGAAAGCTCCGCGGTTTTGGCATGGACGGTCCAGGCGGACCCGGTGCTGAACCAGGGCCAGCTCCCACCTAGGTTCACACGCAGCATCCTCTGTGTTAATGTAATTGCTTTCATGTTAGGGCTGCTATATACAGCTGCACTGGAGCACGTAAAACCTTCCCTTCCTGTGCTCAGCGGCCCGCTTTGGTCACACGTGCTGTCCCGGCGCCCCCGGGCGTCGAGTCACCGCACACCCGTGCTCCAGCGTAGGTGTCAGTGTTGTCCCCACGAGCCTCGTGTAGCAGGACTGCTGGGGCGTGTTCCAGAGGCGGCTTCTATCCCCACGCACTGCGTGTTCTTGTTCTACTGTAGGGAGTCGTTATGTGTCTAGAGTTCATCTCTGGCGGGAATGTGGGAGACCCACTATTTGTGCAGATCACTGTGATGTTCCTGAGGGTGCAAACTCTGTCATCTCAGCTCCTGTGCAAGACTTGTCGGAGCAACAGGCAAAATGATATTTTGCTGTTGGGTGCTCCCACTTCCACAGCAATAAGGACACTTTTAGTTTTAGTTTTTTCAATGTAATGCTCTCCTTTGGCTGCACTGTCAGGCAGCACCCTCTAGCGCCCTGAATGCTGCAGTCAAGCTGCGAATTCTCATAGTGCCAATATCGGCAACAGTTATCACAAAGCACATAAGACATAAGTGCATAAATAAAAACACACGACACTGTAATGTAAGTGGAGAAATATTGCTGCAGGTTTATTAGCATAACCAATATGCAAACAAGGTGGGTTATCTTACAGGCGATCCCAGGGCAGGCCAGCCCTATGCCGCCTGCCCGTCTGATAAGCCTAGAGTCACCATGGCAACGCCAACTGGTGTATACCAAATATTGGGAGGGTCCACCCCTCCCATCCGTGGACCACCAGTCCACATGCTTCACACGCCCCCCCGTGATGGGTGGGCGGAGCATAAATGGCAGCCCCCGGTTGCTCAGACCCACAACCGCCTTTCGGTTAACGGGGCGCCGTCGTTCTTCCAGGGGACCCGCTAAACATCCCTGGGTATCCTGGCTTAGCACCCCATGGTGCTGCTGCATGCTGTACCCCTTGGTAAGTGCAGACCCTGGATCGCCCTGTAACTCCTCCTGCAACACAAAGTAACATTGTTAGAAAAAACCTGCCCCCCCCCTTCTGTCCCTCCGGACGCCGGGTAAGCGGAGGGGCGGGCAAGGCGAACGAGCGGACAAGAGGACGAGGAGGGGGCGGAGACAGTATAAGTACCCCTGTCTCCTGCCCGCCCTCGCCGGAAACAGCCATCTGTTGGGGTCTCCCCCGGACTAGCCCAGGGACTCGACCTCCCACCCCTGTGCCTTCCTGTGGCACCGCTGCGCGACCCCCCCCCGGGCAGCCTTACATAGTGCCAATATCGGCAACAGTTATCACAAAGCACATAAGACATAAGTGCATAAATAAAAACACACGACACTGTAATGTAAGTGGAGAAATATTGCTGCAGGTTTATTAGCATAACCAATATGCAAACAAGGTGGGTTATCTTACGGGCGATCCCAGGGCAGGCCAGCCCTATGCCGCCTGCCCGTCTGATAAGCCTAGAGTCACCATGGCAACGCCAACTGGTGTATACCAAATATTGGGAGGGTCCACCCCTCCCATCCGTGGACCACCAGTCCACATGCTTCACACGCCCCCCCGTGATGGGTGGGCGGAGCATAAATGGCAGCCCCCGGTTGCTCAGACCCACAACCGCCTTTCGGTTAACGGGGCGCCGTCGTTCTTCCAGGGGACCCGCTAAACATCCCTGGGTATCCTGGCTTAGCACCCCATGGTGCTGCTGCATGCTGTACCCCTTGGTAAGTGCAGACCCTGGATCGCCCTGTAACTCCTCCACAGCCTTGGGAGTGGCCACCGTCACTACCAGGGCCCCCCACCAAGGTAGACCTGTTTACTTACAACCT
Source organism: Triturus cristatus (assembly GCF_964204655.1). Taxonomy (NCBI): domain Eukaryota; kingdom Metazoa; phylum Chordata; class Amphibia; order Caudata; family Salamandridae; genus Triturus; species Triturus cristatus. The sequence continues at coordinate 791,682,768 of NC_140595.1, forward strand.
GCTGCAGCCCAAGCTTCCCCTAGGTCCAGTAGGAAAAGGTCTAAACTAGAGAGGTGCACCCCATCTCCCTCCAGGCACCCTGTGTGCTTGGTGTGTACAAGACCATGCCTGATGAAGCCAAGACCTCTTTGCTCTGCGCAACTGCGCATGGCTCCCGGTAGGCCTTCATACCTACAGCATACTGATACCGGGCTTCTCCCAGGCCCAGCCAAAACAAGTCTACGCCCAACCGAGCCGGCGGGCACAATCAGGACAGGTTCCCCCATCCTTTTTAACTCCCCCGTGGATTTAACTGGAATGACTTTAAACCTAAAATTAGGCGGTGGTCCAAGGTTGCCTTTGCATGGCTAAATAACAATCTCTTTGCCAAGGCACTCCTGCCTGGCAGTGCCCATGCGGGAGGAGGTAAGAGTTGAGAAGCCTGCCTTCCTTCCTCCTTCACTCCAGTGGAGTACGCCCATCGTATTCCATCAGTCACCACCAAATGTAAAGCCTTGGCCTCCCAAAATTCTGCTAGTATACCAGGGAGAGACAGATCAGGGTGACCGCAGAGGAGAACAACCCAATTGTTCTCCTGCATATTTGTAGCCCAAAGTGTTGCCCCGTTGTTTCCCTTAATCGTATGGACCAAAAGCCACTCCCACAACCTGCGTAGCTGCCAGCCAGTGCTGAAGGGCGGGAGAAGTTACCCGGTACTAATACTTGCATCAAAGGTACCTGTTTCATCGAACTCAAGGGAGGGCTACCAAGTGAGCAACCAGGCTCCGCCCTAGTATCCAGAGGACAAACCCAAGCCCCTCCAAGTTCTGCTGCTTCACCTGCCTGTTAACACGAATCCCAGGGCAGGCCACCGGCCTATAACCCATGCATGGCCATGCCTGAGCTAAAATACCTCTGGACAGCATGACAACAGGCTAACCACCAGCATTGCGTTCTGAATGTTTCTGACACTGCCAAGCAACATGCGCATAACTAGAGCAACTGGCACCATGCCATAAAAGTATCAATTCAGCCTTCTGTGACACAAAACGTGCCCTTGTGGCGATCCGAGTAGTGCTCCCTCCAGGCCAGCAGCCCTACTCAGGCAACCCGCACCCTCTTGGCACTGGCACACCCCCGCCACAGCTGCCCTCGAGTGCCTGGTCGTGTGTAGCCACAACCTAGGTTTCATCACTGCGTCATACCGGGTATGATGACCCATCTAACTCGACTGCTGAGTGCCCATTGCACCATCGCAAGTATGCCTTTGCCTGCTCAGAGTCTGGCTGTAAAGTTGGAAGGCATTGACCCCCCAGCCCAGGGTGAAGATGGCAGCATTACAGTACCTGGTGCTATGGACGGTCCCCGTACCCTGATGGGACAGAATGCAAATCCCTTGCTCCTGTACAATTTACGCGAAGGAGTGCAGGCGTGTAGGAATCAGAACCTAACAGTGACTGTGCACAGGAACTTGTATTCAACTGCGACCTATAGAAATGCATGGTGCTATGCAGCACAGCTTGGCCCATCTGATCCACTTTACAAACCTTGGAAGCAAGCCTTTGCTGGTTACCCTCAGATCCTAGCCGTGCGCACCTAAACCAGGGGGTTCCCTTTACTAACGAAGCATTAGTCCTAATGCTAGCAAGCTTACCGCTCAGTGTCCCAGGACATAAAATGCTAAATCTACCACATAATCTACATTCTCCGACCGCAAGTGAAAGGATGTGTTCACCCAACGAACGAGCGGACAAGAGGACGAGGAGGGGGCGGAGACAGTATAAGTACCCCTGTCTCCTGCCCGCCCTCGCCGGAAACAGCCATCTGTTGGGGTCTCCCCCGGACTAGCCCAGGGACTCGACCTCCCACCCCTGTGCCTTCCTGTGGCACTAAGGCGGCCGCCCTCCAAGGGGCGGGCCGCTGCGCGACCCCCCCCCCGGGCAGCCTTACATTTGCTAGCAGTACATGCGGACAGTATTTTATGTAGCGCGGATTGATATAATATCCGGACGGGCGACCTACCTTCAGTGCAGTTACTGGCCACGTCTCTTGCCCTTCCCGGGGGTCATCCCACTGGAGAATAGAGGCTTTGGGGCATTGTTACCCAGCACCGTTCCATCGATCGGACTTAGGAAGTGTGCACGACAGACTCAGCCCTCCCAGGGCTTACACCTGTCCCCTGCAGGTAGCCTCTCCCCAGCAGGTGCTTTTCTCACTGAGCCATCCTGGTGCACAGTGCAAGGTGTGTTCCTTTGGTGTCTGTTCCTCCGTGCAGTGCAGCGCCGAAGAACACATAAATTACGGTGGTAGAAGGGGGCGGGGTCATGAAGGGCGGAGTCACGAGGAACTGAGCCAATGGCAGGTAGACTATGCAGTGGCAGGGACAACCTCGGAACACGCAGGGCTTTAAGTGAGCCGGGTCTTGGTGGTGTTCAGCACCGGCAGTTCTAAAAAGCAGGTGCTGAGACGAGTCCCTATCGGGCTCTCCATCTTTGCTCTCACCCTCAGCGTGAAAAAAATCTTAACTCTGCAGCCCTGGCACCTCCACTGCCTTTCATGTAACTTCAAAGAGACCCGACATAGTTATTTCACAGTCTCATCATTTCAGAACTGAAGCATTTTCAATATTATGTACAACAGAGCCATAGTTATTGCTTATTAATCTTATGCCATTTACAACCATTGACAAAGCCAATAGTCCTGGCTTGTTGTAGGTGTAATCTCACGTGTATTATATATCTGGATGAATGGACGGAAGCAGCACAATACCAGCGGGGAGGCACACTATGCTCAGCACAGATTTTTAACAAGTGTTTTAAGCCACACCCTTAATTACACAGGTCACGCCCCTTGGAGAGACCCACCCCAGTTTGTTCATCCCCCTGGGAACAAGGAATAAGGTGCCAGTAAAGCTGGTCTGGTTGTCTCATCCAGTTGCATGGAGAGGTAGAGGTAGAGGTAGAGGGAGAGAGAGAGAGAGGGTGAGGGAGAGGGTGACGGAGAGGTAGAGGGAGAGAGAGAGAGAGGGAGGGAGAGGGAGAGGGTGAGAGAGAGAGCGAGAGGGTGGGAGAGAGGGAGAGGGTGGGAGAGAGAGAGAGAGAGGGAGAGGGAGAGGGAGAGGGTGGGGGAGAGAGAGAGAGAGAGGGGGAGAGGGAGAGGGTGGGAGAGAGAGAGAGAGGGGGAGAGGGAGAGGGTGGGAGAGAGAGAGAGAGGGAGATGGAGAGGGAGAGAGAGAGAGAGAGCGTGGGAGAGAGGGAGAGGGTGGGAGAGAGAGGGAGAGGGGGAGGGAGAGGGAGAGGGTGGGAGAGAGAGAGAGAGAGAGGGGGAGAGGGAGAGGGTGGGAGAGAGAGAGAGGGAGATGGAGATGGAGAGGGAGAGGGAGAGAGAGAGAGAGAGAGAGGGTGGGAGAGAGGGAGAGGGTGGGAGAGAGAGAGGGAGAGAGAGAGGGTGGGAGAGAGGGAGAGGGTGGGAGAGAGAGAGAGAGGGGGAGAGGGAGAGGGTGGGAGAGAGGGAGAGAGAGGGAGATGGAGAGGGAGAGGGAGAGAGAGAGAGAGAGAGAGAGAGGGTGGGTGAGGGAGAGGTAGAGGGAGAGAGGGGGAGGGAGAGGGAGAGGGTGAGAGAGAGAGAGAGGGGGAGAGAGAGAGGGTGGGAGAGAGGGAGAGGGTGGGAGAGAGAGAGAGAGAGGGAGAGAGAGAGAGAGAGAGAGAGAGGGTGGGAGAGAGGGAGAGGGTGGGATAGAGAGAGAGAGAGAGGGAGAGGGTGGGAGAGAGAGAGGGAGAGGGAGAGGGTGGGAGAGAGAGGGAGAGGGTGGGGGAGAGAGAGAGAGAGAGGGAGAGAGAGAGAGAGAGGGAGAGGGAGATATATATATATATATATATTACCTACTGGCGGTCGCCAGTAGGTAGTTATAGTTAGGACCCTGTTTCCATAGGAAAACCGCAACATTCTATTTTGAATAACTTTGGCGCCGGTCAACGAATCCTCGCGAAATTTTCAAAACTAATGGGGCGCTACGCTCCGCTCCTACCCTGAAAGTCTCGGGGGGATTCGTCAAGCAGGGGCTGAGATAAAAGGGGGGTCCCAAAACGCGTTTTTCCCATGCATTTTTCCATAGGACCTTTAGACACAGCTACAGCCCGAACGGCTGAACAGAGTTCCTTGAAATTTGGCAGAGAGGTAGTCTACAGGTCAAGGAAGTGCCTTTTGTAGGTTTGGTGTAAATCTGTTCAGTAGATTCTGAGAAAATAGCCTTTAAATCAATATACCTTGCTGCTTTTGTTTCTGCCCGTTTGGAATCGCCTGTTGCCAGCCTACTTCTTGCGGAACCCGCTCCGCGGGTCCCGCTGCGTGAGGAGTGTTGACCGCAGCGCCTTGAAGGGGACACCGAGGGAAGTACTTGCACGGGGCTGCGAGCGAGTGCGTGAGCTCCTTGGGACTGCATTTCCCAGGAGCACCCGCCAGCCCTGATCAGCTACACCTGGGCCGCTCTCCCCGACCCCTCCTACCCTTCCACCGAGCCCTTATCATCTGCTCTCGCTGAGACGGCGAGTGGGACGCCTTGCTGCTTTTGTTTCTGCCCGTTTGGAATCGCCTGTTGCCAGCCTACTTCTTGCGGAACCCGCTCCGCGGGTCCCGCTGCGTGAGGAGTGTTGACCGCAGCGCCTTGAAGGGGACACCGAGGGAAGTACTTGCACGGGGCTGCGAGCGAGTGCGTGAGCTCCTTGGGACTGCATTTCCCAGGAGCACCCGCCAGCCCTGATCAGCTACACCTGGGCCGCTCTCCCCGACCCCTCCTACCCTTCCACCGAGCCCTTATCATCTGCTCTCGCTGAGACGGCGAGTGGGACGCCTTGCTGCTTTTGTTTCTGCCCGTTTGGAATCGCCTGTTGCCAGCCTACTTCTTGCGGAACCCGCTCCGCGGGTCCCGCTGCGTGAGGAGTGTTGACCGCAGCGCCTTGAAGGGGACACCGAGGGAAGTACTTGCACGGGGCTGCGAGCGAGTGCGTGAGCTCCTTGGGACTGCATTTCCCAGGAGCACCCGCCAGCCCTGATCAGCTACACCTGGGCCGCTCTCCCCGACCCCTCCTACCCCTTCCACCTATTGTGTTCAGACTCCTTATTAAGGCACAAGTACTCCCGCAGCGCGGGAGAGCGCGCGGGAGAAGCCCGGGACAAGGGCGGGACCGTCTGTGGCCGTCCGGGGCCGAAGGAGGCCGGGCTGGGCCACCCCCCTTACCAGTGACATACAGTATCACCTCCAGTAAGTGGCTTAGGAAAGTTGGATTTGTTTAGTGTTTAACATGGCAACGTCTACATCAACAAACTCTGTAAATAGCCATCAAATAACTCCTCTTGTAGAGTCTGGTCCACTGGCAATTGGCCCCCTAGATAAATTTTTCTTTAATCGTTCACTGGTAATAGACAAAGAGTTGACCTTGGCAGAGAAGCGCGCAGAGCGTAGGCTGTCAATCGAAATACTTAAGAATTCAACGGATAAGTTTTCAAATCTAGCTTACCCCACCCTGGTAACTCCTCTGTCATCAGTGAACTTGCCAGTTGTAAACGACCATTTTGAGGTCCTGGCCCAAAAACCAAACAAGGATGTTGTGATAGAACTAAATAATCCTTGTGGCGGCAAAATCCTACCAGCACCGCTCACTGATTCTGGCGCCCAGGTTACATTGGCCCAACCCAAAATCGGGTCCAAACGGAAACGACCAGCATCTGTAAGAAAATGTAAAAGGGTGGTCAAACCCCCTCAAAAACTCAGGAAGTTACATAAACTCGTGAACACAGGAGAGGTAGCTACTAACGAAACTCAAAGCACAGAAAGTGTTACACCTACTAATCTTGTCTCCTTGAACAGCCAGGACGGAGATGACAATCCTTGTACCGACTCCACTGTACCATGTAAAGATAAGGAGCAATCACTTGTAACTGTTCTCCCTGAACTGGAAAAATTGTTTAGATCACTACTCACCCCCATTGAGGATAGAATTGCAAAGCTTGTAGATAGGCTAAACCATTTTGAACAGACTACCTTAGACAATTTTTATTCCACAAAATCACTGATTAAAGCGAATAGGGTGGAAGTAAGCACAAACTCTCAGGTCCTAAACAACCCTGTTATTCAGGATAAGGGAAGAAATCCCCGAAATAGCTCTCCTTTACCTCCCAAACTGAGCAAACCTACAGTTAAAGCCATTACAAAATCCTCAGACAGAACAGAGAGAGCAAACGTTGGCCCTGATTTACCTCAGTCGACCATAATACACCCTACACAGCCCACAATCCCCCCGACACAAAATCCACCAATCGCAACGAGTGCTGAGGCTACAGTGCGTCATCAAGCGGGAATAGTACCAACAAACGCAAACTTAACTAATAGTACGCAGAAAGCTCAGAATATTCCGGTGGGAGGGAATAGGGCTAACACAGGTTTGTTGGTAGGTAAAACTTCAGTACCGTCCCAAATAAATAACAAACAACAGGCGCTGAAGCCTGTCCCCCAATATGTCCCCCAAGTTCCCAAATCTATCCCACCGCCCGTGGCAAAACAACCCTACAGAAAACCACCAATTAATCTCACCCCAGACTCCTTTCCCTATGTAGCAGTTCTTATAAACGTCCCACCATTACCCCCAGGACAGAGAGAAACTTTCCAGATGCTCAAAAATAAGATCATGCACTGGCTAAAGGAAAACCGTCCTCTGCCTGGTGACATCGACGGGCTAATCATAGGGGTAAGGAGAATAGATTGGATGGGATATACATCGAAAACCTTGGGTGGGGATTGCATAGTGGTCAATTTCCAAGACCCAAGGGTGGCGGGATGGATAACAAGGCAGGGATGGGGAACAAATAAGGGAGGTATCGGAATTGTAGACCTTACCTTTTTTTACCCCCGACCGACTAGTGTAACGACTAGTTTACTCAATGAACCCCTTATTCCCCCTACTGTATCATGGCCAGTCAATCCCTTACCACCTCCTCCTGTAGGTCATAATCATACCACTTACACATATTACAACCCTCATGTAGGATGGCAGGAGCCGGGATGGGGATATTGACAAACCAGTACTGACAGTTTAGGAGGGAACACTAACGAGCCAGAAGGGCAATGTGATGTTCATGGTAATACAACTGTTACAAACTTATTGGTCAATTACATCGAGACGGGGGGTTTGGTCGAAGAAGGTGGTTTTAGACTGGGAACCCTAAATACAAATGCCAAGATAACATACCCAGCCAATACGACAATGGATCCGACAGATGACCAAGAAAGGCAGACTAATTCTACTGAAAGCCCTATGTTAGCCCAAGTATTTCCATTGACTAACACCCGAGATGGGCTAGATGCTAGCATTGGTACGCTTTTATCTTGGAATGTCGCTGGGCTGGCAAGTAAATTGGATTCCCAATCCTGGGTGGATTTTATAAGTGGGTATGACATCTGTTGCTTCCAAGAAACCTGGGCTTGTGATCCCCTTTTCTGTCTTGGTTATTTGAACTATTGTATACCAGCGTCAAAAGGGGGAAGAGGGCGGCCCAAGGGAGGCTTAACTGTTTGGGTTAGACAGGACCTGCAGGTCAACATCAAAATTGTGATTTGCAATTATTAAGAATCTCCGTAGCAAAGGGTCAACTAATAGATTTGTACAATGTCTACGTGAGAGGTAGCAACGTAACCAATTTACCCACCATTGAGCTGTTGTCTACTGCCATTGAGACCAAGTCCCAGGAAAGTGTAACGATAATTGTAGGGGACCTCAACAGGACTTTTGAACCTCTGGACTGTACAAATGACCTCTTGGAGAGCGAAGAGGACAATCTCTGGGGAGTACCACCTCTATGCCTAAAACCTGTAAGGAGATGGACAAAAGAGATCTTATCACTGAATGGAATTTGTATGGAACATGGCTTAAGAGCACTGAACGGGAGGACACCTGGGGACAAGGAGGGCAGCTACACTTTTGACAATGGCATCAACAGGAGCCGAATCGATTACATTTTGTGCAGTCTCCAACTGTGGAAAGGGGTTGTTGACATGACAGTTAGGTCCCGGGTTGAAAGTGACCACAACCCCCTCTGTGTGTCTCATAGGTGGTGGAATACTGGTGCGGGCAACCCTCTAGTGATATACGATGAAACCCCTGTTATGAGTAATGATGAACGCAGGTTAAAATGGCCCAAGGTACTGGCAAACGAGGCCACTATGACTTACATCAATAATGCTGTTGATTGTGCAATTTCCGCGATGGAAACAGCGGTTCCAGTGGTTCCAGGGGATAGTGGAATCACCGAAATCCACAATAAGTTATTCTCCCTCCTGAGACCATGCTTCTTCATTAAAAAAAGGAAAGGGAAGAAATCTAAAGAAGTGGGAAGGTGGTTTGATAGTCATTGTAGATCAGCACGATTAGCCCTGGGACAAGCCATAAGGAATAGGGACCGCGCCGCTGTGACAAAGAATAGGGAACTGTACAAGATGGCCATCTATCGTGCAAAAAAGAATTGGGATGAAGGCCACTGGGCCGAACTAAAAGAGGCCTCTGATAGTAAAGACTCCAGGGCATTCTGGAAAATCATCAAGTGGGGTAGAGGAGCCGGTCCTGCGAAGCCAGACAACAATGTAGCAGAGGAAGCTTGGGTTGATTACTTCAGACCTCAGTACGCGGAAGTTAACCATCCTGTGGCAGCTGATAGTATAACACCGGTTTATGCAACCGACGATTTGTTCTCCCTTAGAGAAGTGGAAATTGCCATTGGTTCCGCGAAATGTGGGAGGGCGCCAGGTCCAGATGGCATTCCACCTGATATTTTTAAACACGATATGACCAGATGGGCGAGATATACCCTCCTTGTAGCGAATGCCCTAGCCAAGGGGGAAGTGGTCCCAGACCTCTGGAAAGGCGCAACCATTATCCCCATCCACAAGAAGGGAGATTGTTCACTGCCTGCAAACTATAGGCCCATAAGCTTAATAGCCACCTTACAGAAAGTAGTTGGGAGAATGGTAACAAACCAGCTTATGGACTGGGTTGAAGACAACAACGCCCTTTCTCCATACCAAGCGGGATTCAGGCGAGCAACCAGTACCATCGATCAGGTCTTCCGCTTTACCATATTAAGGTGGAAGACTGTTGTACTGGGAAGGGGCTGCCTGTACGTCGCGTTCGTCGACCTGCGGACGGCGTTCGACCTAGTCCCCCGGTTTAAGTTATGGTTGGTTTTGCAAAAGTTGGGGATCCCTGCTGATCTGCTAACATTAATTATGCGACTGCACGAATCCAACTTCGCTAGAGTCCAGTGGGGTGGAAGTGGAGAGACAACAGAGGATTTCCCAGTGGAAAGGGGTGTTCGACAGGGCTGTTCCATGGCCCCTTTACTTTTCTCGTTATTTATTAACGGAATCGTTGAGAGGATGCTGAAGGCTAGTGTTGATGCCCCATCGTTAGCGGACACCAGGGTTCCGATCCTGATGTTCGCTGACGACACTCTTATCTTGTCTAAGACCCCCATGGGGCTGCAACGTGCATTAAACATTTTTGATGCTTTTTGCACTGAGCATGGGCTAGAGGTAAATGTGGGAAAAACAAAACTAATGGCTTTTTCCCCCGGACGCAGGAACTACCCCAAGGTAACCTTAAACAGCAGTAGGTTAGACATTGTCAAAGAATTTACGTACCTGGGTGTACAGATCGCAGAGGGCATTGGCTGGACGCATCATGTAGATAAAGTGGTCTTAAAGCACCAGCAGCTTTCTGGTGCTTTAAGGGGGGAACACCGCAAATCCAAAACAAAACCCATAAAACCCGCATTAATAGTGTATGACGCGAAGGTTTTGGGTGCCACATTATATGGCGCGGAGCTATGGGCCTGGGATGGTTTAGCGGCTCTTCAGACTTCAGAGAACAAGTTTATGCGAGGGATTACAAGACTCCCACAGAGTACCCCCTTAACCCCACTGTTTTTGGAGTTAGGTAGACGCACCATTGTAGATAGAGCCCGATTGCGCCCAGTCCTTTACTGGAGACGTCTCTGGACGACTCCAGAAATAAGACAATATGCGGAGGGTTTTCAATGGATTATCAAGGAAGATACCTTCCATAAGATAAAATGGCTAAAACATCTGAAGTCCATGTTAGTAAACTTAGGGTTTTCAAATCTTTGGAATAACCCTGAGGGAGAGATCTTCCCTAGCAAAGAAGCCCTTAAAGAACAATACTGGGATTGGGTTGGCGGTAAGATGCTGAATGACACCAGGGCCGACTCTATGACTGGTCGCTTCCTGGAGATAAAAATTTTTCCTGCCCTGGAAAATTACTGGGACAACATCACGGTACCAATGGACAGGAAACTTGTATTTCAGCTAAGATCAGGATCTATCCCCCTCAAGAAACTGACATCTGGCTGGCACAGACCCACCAATAACTTATGTCCAGCATGCGAAAATGCCGAGGAGAGCATAGGCCATTTTCTTTTCGTATGCCACGCTTATGTGAATCCGAGGAGAAAATGGCTCTCGCCGGTATGCAAAAACTTGGGGACACGAGACAGCACAGTGGCTCTAAGAATCCTACGTACAACAACTCAGGATTCGATAGTCATAGGGGTAGCTAAATACCTGGGTTGGGCATGGGCAATTAGAAGACAGTCCCTGGGGGGAAGCAGGTAACAAGGTATTCCTCTCAACAATGATTAATGTAATACTATTTGTAAATATGGTTTTTACATGCAAATGTTGTATGAGCTGTACTCTATGTTTAATGAATTTTTAATCCGTAATAATGTATTATTGTATAACTGTGTTGATTTTATGTGCTTTTATGAGAATTGTCTCGAATAAAGCTTATACAATATATATATCTGAGCCAGCTTACGGTGCGCTTACCGTGCGCTTACCGTACGCGTACGGTGACGTGCGCGAGCGCGATTCTGATTGGCTGTTCGAATCGGTCGAAACCAGGAAGCAGCGGCCGCCATTTTCTATCTCGCACTCTGAGGGGGTGGAAGAAAAACAAAGGCAAAAAACATATAAAGGGGCTGTTTAGACTGCTCGAAGCACACCGTGCGCGCACGGAACGAACTGCGTTAAGTGGGCGCGCACGCCACGAATGGCGTAAAGTAACTTAGCATTTAAAAAAACGTACAAATTCACTGAAAAAACCATAGGTTTCACACACGTTATAGTTAGGAATTAGCATTTAAAAAACCTTGCAAATTCACTGAAAAAACCATAGGTTTCACACATGTTATAGTTAGCTGGACATTTTACTGATAAAAAACCAATGAAATTCCCCCGTTATAGTTAGTGCAGGCAACTATAACTCACGCGACCGCAATCCTCTGCTGATGACATATGTGTCTTTATGAAAAAAAAATATTTGTAATATATGTATAGCTAAAATTTAATGGAAGAAGACATGGGCAAATAAGTGTCTAAATACAGTATTAGCATCAGCAGAGGATTGCGGTCGCGTGAGTTATAGTTGCCTGTACTAACTATAACGGGGGAATTTCATTGGTTTTTTATCAGTAAAATGTCCAGCTAACTATAACATGTGTGAAACCTATGGTTTTTTCAGTGAATATATATATGTCGGTCAAGCAGTGCTTGAAGTGGGGTGAGAAATGTGTGGGGGATCTCGAGAGAGGCTGAGGCCTCAGCAGAGTAACTAAGAATTGTTTCTAAGAGGCGTGGCCTCTGTAACTAAGGGCGTCTCTTAAACACGTGGCCTGGTATCACATTGTTATATCATCAACAATACTGCACTGTGGTAACAGTTTGCAAAAACAATATTAGCAATTCCAGAGTGTTTCCCAGATAACACAATGATCCATTGGCAGTCAATGCATTTTCGGAAACACCTAACCACAGAGGTTCATTGCATCACAGTGTCATACGTAATGAAATCACTGTGTGGACAGAGCACACAAATGCTATGCGGCCTCATTCACTGGTGATACAAGCGAGACAACTATTAGATGAACACGTGTGCCGGTACACCACAGCACAAACACAACACAGCCGAGGAGGCTCAAACAGGTCTCATCTAAACGCCAGTTCTGGACTGAATGTTGACGTGTCGGCACAGTTGCGGGTTTAGAGTCATCATCAGGGCAAAGGAAGGAGTTGCTTGTCACAAAAAACTGTTTAATAGGCCAAGAGAAGGGAGGTTATCGTGCAGCACAATCTTATCGGGAAGTTACATGTCGCTACAGTAGATCCCAGGTATCAGGGGTTCACTAAATCCAGTTGGTTTAAAAAAAAGAACCAATCCAATAAAGGAGCAGAGAAGTTGTAAAGTTGTTGGCAGTTGATGAATAAAGGGTTCATCATATGTGCACAGTACATCAGATGGTATAGAATGAATGCCCATGAATCGAAAAAAAGAAATGCCACTGGCCTCTTCCTCCTTCCCGGTCCTTCCTGGCCCTCGTGCTCCTTCTTCTGTTTCTCCTCCTCTTGGTCCTTTTCCCCTTCTCGTCCTGTCGCCCTCTTTGTCCTCCTACTCCTGGCCGTCTTTCTCTTCTCTTGGCTTTCCTTCTAGTGCTCCTCCTGCCCCTTCTCACTCCTGGCCCTACTCTGGCTCCTTGTGCCCCTTAACTCTCCTGCCCCTTCACACTCCTGCCCCTACTCTGGCTCCTTCTGCCCTTCACGCTCCTGGCCCTACTCTGGCTCCTTCTGCTTCATCACACTCCGGCCCTACTTTGGCTCCTCCTGCTTCTTCACACTCCTGGCCCTACTCTGGCTCCTCCTGCCCCTTTACACCCCTGCCCCTACTCTGGCTCCTCCTGCCCCTTCACGCCCCTGGCCCTACTCTGGCTCCTCCTGCCCCTTCTCACTCTTGGCCCTACTCTGGCTCCTCCTGCCCCTGCACACTCCTGGCCCAACTCTGACTCCTCCTGCCTTTCACACTCCCACCCCTTCACACTCCTGGCCCTGCTCTGTCTCCTCCTGCCCCTTCACACTCCTGGCCCTACTCTGGCTCCTCCTGCCCCCTCACACCTGGCCCTGCTCTGGCTCCTCCTACCCCTTCACACTCCCGCCCCTTCACACTCCTGGCCCTGCTCTGTCTCCTCCTGCCCCTTCACACTCCTGGCTCTACTCTGGCTCCTCCTGCCCCTTCACACTCCTGGCCCTGCTCTGTCTCCTCCTGCTTCATCACACTCCTGGTCCTACTCTGGCTCCTCCTGCCCCTTCACACTCCTGCCCCTACTCTGGCTCCTCCTGCCCCTTCACACTCCTGGCCCTACTCTGTCTCCTCCTGCCCCTTCACACTACTGGCCCTGCTCTGTCTCCTCCTGCTTCATCACACTCCTGGCCCTACTCTGGCTCCTCCTGCCCCTTCACACTCCTGCCCCTACTCTGGCTCCTCCTGCCCCTTCACACTCCTGGCCCTACTCTGTGTCCTCCTGCCCCTTCACACTCCTGGCCCTACTCTGGCTCCTCCTGCTTCATCACACTCCTGGCCCTACTCTGGCTCCTCCTGCTTCTTCACACTCCTGGCCCTACTCTGGCTCCTCCTGCCCCTTTATACCCCTGCCCCTACTCTGGCCCCTCCTGCCCCTTCACGCTCCTGGCCCTACTCTGGCTCCTCCTGCCCCTTCTCACTCTTGGCCCTACTCTGGCTCCTCCTGCCCCTGCACTCTCCTGGCCCAACTCTGACTCCTCCTGCCTTTCACACTGCCACCCCTTCACACTCCTGGCCCTGCTCTGTCTCCTCCTGCCCCTTCACACTCCTGGCCCTACTCTGGCTCCTCCTGTCCCCTCACACCTGGCCCTGCTCTGGCTCCTCCTACCCCTTCACACTCCCGGCCCTGCTCTGTCTCCTCCTGCCCCTTCACACTCCTGGCTCTACTCTGGCTCCTCCTGCCCCTTCACACTCCTGGCCCTGCTCTGTCTCCTCCTGCTTCATCACACTCCTGGCCCTACTCTGGCTCCTCCTGCCCCTTCACACTCCTGTCCCTACTCTGGCTCCTCCTGCCCCTTCACACTCCTGTCCCTACTCTGTCTCCTCCTGCCCCTTCACACTCCTGGCCCTACTCTGGCTCCTCCTGCCCCATCACACTCCTGCCCCTGCTCTGGCTCCTCCTGCCCCTTCACACTCCTGGCTCTACTCTGGCTCCTGCTGCCCCTTCACACTCTTGACCCTGCTCTGGCACCTTCTGCCCCTTCACATTCCTGGCCCTACTCTGGCTCCTCCTGGTACTTCTGTTCTTCTTGGTCCTTGTCATCCTCATTTCACGTTTCTGGTCCTGGTGCTCGCAGTCCAAGTCCTCCTCCTCATCCCTCTGGTCTGCCTCCTGGTCTTCTGAGCCTGTATCCCCATTCGTAGTCTGCCTGGCCTTGGTCCTCCTGATCCTGCTTCTCCCCCTGAGCCTGGTTTTCCTGGTCCTGAGCCCTTGGCTTTTGTGCTCCTTCAGGTGCAGGTTCTTCTCTTAGTTCTTCTCTAGACCTGGTTCTCTTACTAACCCCTTCTGATCTCAGCCCTTCTGGTGCTGGTTCTTCTCTCAGTCCTTCTGGCCTTGGCAGAGATGTTGGCCCTCCAAGGCCTGGTTCAGGTTCTCCTTCTAACTCCTTCTGGTGCCAGTCCTTCAGGCGCTGGTTCTTCTCTCAGTCCTTCTGGCCTCGGCAGGCATGCTGGCCCTCCAAGGCCTGGTTCAGGTTCTCTTACTAACTTCTTCTGGTGCCAGTCCTTCAGGCGCTGGTTCTTCTCTCAGTCCGTCTGGCCTTGAGAGAGATGCTGGCCCTCCTAGACCTGGTTCTGGTTCTCTAACTAACTCCTTCTGGTGCCAATCCTTCAGGTGCTGGTTCTTCTCTCAGTCCTTCTGGCCTTGAGAGAGATGCTGGCCCTCCTAGGCCTGGTTCTGGTTCTCTAACTAACTCCTTCTGGTGCCAGACCTTCAGGCGCTGGTTCTTCTCTCAGTCCTTCTGGCCTTGAGAGAGATGCTGGCCCTCCTAGGCCTGGTTCTGGTTCTCTAACTAACTCCTTCTGGTGCCAGACCTTCAGGCGCTGGTTCTTCTCTCAGTCCTTCTGGCCTCAGCAGGCATGCTGGCCCTCCTAGGCCTGGTTCTCTTACTAACCCCTTCTGATGCCAGCCCTTCTGCTGCTGGTTCTTCTCCTAGTCCGTCTGGCCTTGGCAGAGATGCTGGCCCTCCAAAGCCTGGTTCTGGTTCTCTTACTAACCCCTTCGGATGCCAAAACTTCAGGTGCTGGTTCTCTTGGTCATGGTTCTCCTGCTCCTCCTGGTCCTCTAGATCCTGATGCACCTGTTATCATTCACCCTGGTCCTTCTTGGTACTGGCCCTTCTGGTTTTCTCAATCTTGGTTCTTCTAGTCATGCCTTCTTCAGGATCCTGGTCCAGTTCTTGACCCCCCCTCTGGTCCTGGTTCCCCTTGTCTTCCTGGTTCTCCTCAACCTGTCCTCTCTGGTCTTTCTGTCTTTCAGGACCTAGAAGTCCTGGTCCTTCTGGCTCTGGTTCACCTAGACTCTCCTGCCCTGATTCCCCTGCTCCTCGTCCTCATGCTGCCACAGTTCCTGCTTGTTATCCGGGTCCTCCTGCCCATCTCCCTCCTATCACTCCTCCTCCTCATGATAAGCCAGGTACTGCCTCCCAGCCTGTCACACAAGTTTTAGTTTTTCTGTTCTTTGGATCAGTGGAGGCAGCCACAAACAAAGGGTGGCCCCTGGAACAGACTCCTATCCAATCACCATGCTGCAGAGCAGCGGTGGGATTGGCCTGAGTCGGCAGGAAAGATGCTCCGCTCAGGCCAGGGAATCTGTGGTGTTCCTCCAGCCCAGCTGTTCAATGCAGCCGGGCTAGAGAAACCTAAGTGCACATGTGTGGTTGATTGGCTTGAGACGGCCGGCCAAACACATATGCGCACTTAGGGAGTAAGCATAGCACTCCTCCTCCCGTGTCTGCCTGCACCTCCTTGCACAAACTGACTCAGAGCCGGCAAATGAAAAATAAAACAATGCTAGAACATCATTTTATTTTTCATTTGCTGGCTCTGAGCCAAGCAGTGGGGCAACACTCCTCCACCATTGCAGAGGAGCCGCCACTGCTTTGGAAGTGAATATTAATGGCAGGAGAGAGAGGATCTGTGGAGGACAAAAAACAGCCCTTGATCAGTGTCTGAACAGCAGCAGGACTCGCCCAATCAAAAGATGGGCTTAGGGCTGAAGAGACCAAAGGGCATCCAGTACATTTCAGGATAGTATAAGGAGAAGGTAAATCAGGAGCTTAATGCACTTGCCGGAGAGATATGTGACCGCTCTGGTCACCACATAACATTGCACGCAGGGTTAATGTGCCTTCTTCAGAGCATACAGACTAATGTGTAGGTCACAGATTTCTGTTTTACGTACGATAGCTCAGTGAGTTAATGATATTGTAACAAAGATCCTTGTGTTACCTGCAGGTCACAAGTTGCAATGCTGGTACAATTTCAGACACATCATACAATCATGCATGTCACAGATTTGAACCATCGCAGATTTTAACTCAATCTTCTATTATTCTAAGATTGATAAAATGGCCCGTACTAAGCAATTATTATGTCTAAAAATTCCACTTGTACTGTTTGGTATATAAATGGTTATTTTGAGCGTACTTAAACGTATAGATTTAGCTGACATTATCACAGAGCACGGGTAAACCTATGCATCATGTGTACGTAGGGGCATTTTTATGAGATTTGTACCACAACCGCTGCGCTACGCAGGAATGCACTGTATTTAATGCAATACGGCGCATTCCTGTCTTTTCCCCATGGCTGGTGCACAATGGGCTGCCTAGCGCCATCGCAGGCACCTTTGCAGATGCCTGCGTTGCATGTAGGTTTGGTTTTTTGCAGGAAGGGACACCTCCCTGCACAAAACAATCCCCTGAGGCATATTCCTCTTTCTACGTGTTATTTCTCCTCGTTACACCTCCCCTGAGAAGGTGTATATTTTTGGCGCATTTCCAGGTCAACGACTTTTGGTAAAACTGGGAATGTGAAATAAAACTTGGAAGTTGCGAGGGAACACCCACGAAACGCCCATGGAACGCTTTCCCAGGGCAGAGTAACCCAACACAGCGATTTGCGCTGCGTCGCGTTACTTCTGATTTAAAATGCCAGTCTGGGCCACGCAAACAACTTTATCACATGCATGTTGACTGCTTCCTGCCAGGGCAGTGATGGGGACATTCAGTGGAAGCGACTGGTAGTTCAGATGTTGCTTAAAATAAGACTATCTGTTGGGTGTTGAGTCTGGCTGGACCCCCTTCTATTCCAGCGCTGCTCAGTTGAGACAGAGACCCCACTCCTGTTTACCCTGCACAGCACCATAGTGACCACACCGTCATCCGCTCCACTCAACACGCATGCACAGACGTCACCCAAGGATTACACTGACACTTTCATTGTGGGTGAAGAACTGCTGCAGGTTTATTTCATACAACATAAGTATGACGATAAATGGGTTATCTTACGGGCGATCCAGGGCAAGCAGCCCCTCGCTGCTCCGCCCGCCTGGTGAGCCAGCACGCACGGTGGGTCGATGCCCGGCAGTGCGGCACATATTTCATCCACTGGGTCACGTGATCTGTCTCCTACTCCCGCCCCTTTTGACAGGGGCGTAGCGTGTTGTGGCACACCCCCGGTTGGTCAGGCCCCCCAACCGCCCGAAGGACTAATGGGGCGCCGTCGCGGTCTTCCCAGAACCCCCTTCGGCTCCTGGACCTTGGCTCGGGCACCCTTACTGTGCCGGACAGGGGTACCCTTACTGTACCGCCTGTCGCAGAGGTACCCTTACTGTACCCTTCTGCCTCCAGATCGCCCTGTAACTCCGCCTGCAACGCAAAAGAGAAACATTAAAACATTCCAATAACGCGCTGTCTCCGCCACGCAGGGTAAGCGGAAAGGGTGGGAATACGCGTGGCCAGGCAGGAGCGGCGCGCAGGAAGCAGAGGAGGAACTGGGAGAGAGAGACGCCTAAGTAGGGGGGTCTAGCCTCGCCCCCCCTATCGGCCCGCCTCCTAAAGGCACACTCATTGGGAGCTCCCCTCCCTGGGCGCGGCCTCGCTCGCGAGGCGGAACAGGGGGGGGGGGGGAAGGCTGCGACGGGCGGCCACTAGAAAGCTGCCCTGCTGATGTCCCACTGCGTGGGACGCGGGCAGCGGCATAGTGACCACACCGTCATCCGCTCCACTCAACACGCATGCACAGACGTCACCCAAGGATTACACTGACACTTTCATTGTGGGTGAAGAACTGCTGCAGGTTTATTTCATACAACATAAGTATGATGATAAATGGGTTATCTTACGGGCGATCCAGGGCAAGCAGCCCCTCGCTGCTCCGCCCGCCTGGTGAGCCAGCACGCACGGTGGGTCGATGCCCGGCAGTGCGGCACATATTTATTTTCAGATCATCCACTGGGTCACGTGATCTGTCTCCTACTCCCGCCCATTTTGACAGGGGCGGAGCGTGTTGTGGCACACCCCCGGTTGGTCAGGCCCCCCAACCGCCCGAAGGACTAACGGGGCGCCGTCGCGGTCTTCCCAGAACCCCCTTCGGCTCCTGGACCTTGGCTCGGGCACCCTTGCTGTGCCGGACAGGGGTACCCTTACTGTACCGCCTGTCGCAGAGGTACCCTTACTGCACCCTTCTGCCTCCAGATCGCCCTGTAACTCCGCCACAGCTCTGGGGAGGCTACCGTCACTGCCAGAGCCCCCCTCCCTCCATAGCTGCTACTGATGCCCTGCCCTTGCTAGCGCCTCTTGCACGTCCAGCAGGAACATGTCCATCCCTACCCTGGACAGGTGTACCCCATCCGTCTCGTAGTACCCCTCCACCTTCTCTTGGATCAATGCATGTCTGATGAAGCCCATGCCCCTGTGCTCCATGAATTTTTGCATGGACCTATTGACCCTTCTGCGTGACCGCTCTACTGCTGCCGGGGACCTGGCCCCCCTCCAAATCCTGCGGGGGACAATCTCCGACCACCACACTTCGCATGACCCCCCAACCTGGCTAATGGCTGGCAGGTCAGTTTGCATGGACATGAGCAGGGCCCTCCTTCCCCTGGAAACAAGGTCATTTCCCCCAAGGTGTAAGATGATGATCGAGGGCTGTACCCCCCCAGCAGCCAAATGCTGTTCAATTGTGCCCCGTGCTTCACTCCATTTCATCCCCGGGGAGCCCAACCACACGAACTGTGTGTTAGCAAAATTCTGCGACCAGTTCCTGTGTGCTGCCCAGCGTTCCAACCTCGTGATGTAGGAGTGTCCCATCAACCAAACCTGGTGACCTGTCAATGAAACGATGAAGCAGCTTTTAGGTAGTTGTATCTTTATTTGGACACCAAATTACGCGGGGGGGGGATACCCGTTGTAGAACACAGTTTAAAAAACACTTAGATAAGTTCATCCGAAAGGAAAACTAGAGTGGGAAAACTCAGAACTGCACATGCAGCATCAAGGTCGAACATATCTCTTAAAACAATCGGACTCCCAGCGCCCCACCCCCTTCACACCCTCTGGGCCCAGGCCGGCTTTGGCCGCTGAAGTGGCAGCGCCAATTCGGAAGGAGTGCGAGGAGAATCTGCGCCCACTCCCTGATAAGCCCGCCTTGTCAAGGGTGGCACCCAGAATGCGGTCAAACTGAAACCTGGTGAGGGGGGACCCATCCGCATGAATCAGGAAGGGGCCCGGGGCCCCTGGGCGTAAGGCCAGGTATTCCCTGACCGTGTGGACCGGGCAGTACCTGTTGTCCCCCAAGGCTTGTAGAACAACTGTCTTCCCCCTCCCCGCCTGGTCTGTCTTGGATTTGCGAATGCGGAGCTCCAGGGATACATTAAGGGCCACATCCGCGATACCCAGCGCTGTGCCAGACAGGTCAACCTTTGATTTTGCCACCAGCTCGCTAACCCTAAAAGCGCCAAAGAATGCCAGGCAGAATGCCGTTGAAAAGAGCCTTGCTTCGAACGGGGCGAAAGTAATCAGGGGTACAGTGTCCAGGATGAGCTGTAGGTCCATGAATTCAATGGGTGCCCTGGTGTCCGGTTGTCTAACCTCCTCCCTGGCCCAGCCCTTCAGGGCCGCCCTGATCTTGGATGACCCCGTTGGGTCGACACCCCCATCTAGCTTGGCGTCATGGCGCACGGCTGCCAGGTGACCACATGTCCATAAGTGGGATCTGCCGTTCTCCTTGGCCCACACCACAAAGGTCTCTACCTGATCCTCGCTCCCCAAGGCTAAGCCACCCTGCGCCTCCACTACTGCTCTGAACATCGCTAACTGGGAGCCGTACTTCCTCCGCGTCGCCGGCGCCAGGGACCTCTCCCCCATCCTCCTCAGTCTTTCCCCCACTGAAGCAGGCGCCAAAGGTGGTCTGGGAATGGTGTCATCTCCACCCTTGCCCGCGGCCAGGCCTCTCGAAACCGGAGCCACTGAAAGCGAGAAAGAGCGTCAGCTGCCACATTCCGTACACCCGCGATGTGCCGCGCCCTAAACTCAATGTTGCTGCACAGACCCTCTTTCACTAAATCCCTCAGCAGACTTAGGACTAGTGGGCACGAGGCAGTAAGGCCGTTGATGGCGTGCACCACCGCCATATTGTCTGACCAGAAGACTACCTTCATGTTGCTTAGGGTGGCCCGCCATAGGTGCAGCGCTACAAGAATAGGAAAGAGTTCCAACACTGCAATGTTCTTTGTCACCTTCTTTCTACGACATGCATTAGGCCACCTCATAGCGCACCACTCTTCGCCCAGGATCACGCCAAAACCTTCCCTTCCAGACGCATCAGAGAACAAGCAAAGCTCCTGGCTGGCTATCCACGGGGCCCTCCAAATCACAGTCCCATTGAAACCAATGAGGAATTCTGCCCACATTGCTAGATCCGCCTTCAAGCCGGCGGTCAATCGTACAAAATGGTGCTTCTGTATTACATTTGCCGTGGCCCCTGCCAGCCTCCTTGAGAATACCCTGCCCGCTGGAATCACCCTGGCCGCAAAGTTCAATTTGCCAACCAGGCTCTGGACAGCCCCTAGGGTCGCTTTGTCCTTGCCCAGCAGCGCCTGGATGTCCTGCAACAAGCCCTGAACCTTCTCAGCGGGGAGCCTCGATTCGCCTTTCACCGTGTCTAGCTCCACACCTAAAAAGGTCAAGACCTGTGCCGGCCCCTCGGTCTTACCTGGGGCAAGGGGAACTCCTAGCAGGAGCGGCGCGCAGGAAGCAGAGGAGGAACTGGGAGAGAGAGACGCCTAAGTAGGGGGGTCTAGCCTCACCCCCCCTATCGGCCCGCCTCCTAAAGGCACACTCATTGGGAGCTCCCCTCCCTGGGCGCGGCCTCGCTCGCGAGGCGGAACAGGGGGGGGGGGGGAGGCTGCGACGGGCGGCCACTAGAAAGCTGCCCTGCTGATGTCCCACTGCGTGGGACGTGGGCAGCGGCATTCAGCTGAGTCTCAGCAACCTGTTCTGAGACGCTGCCTTCCTAGTGCCTCAGAGGATGAGTGTAGCGCTATGACAACACAGATCCTACCCACTACACAGGGACACTTATTATTACAATTTGTCAATCTACAAAAAACGTCCCTTGGGGGTGGAGATGCATCACTCTGAACCAGACTAGGCCCAATGAGAGTGAACCTTACAGGGCCCCGCCCCCTCAGACAGCCTGTCAACAAGTCTGCGCCTGCGGATCAAACAAACCGGGGGGCCCTTGGCTAGTTCAGGCCAGGGGGGCCACCAGCAGTTATCACTGAGGACTGCTGTACACGAGGGGATGAGTGTTGTCCCCTTCAGCACACGAGCAGCAATGCCGACGCCACTCCTGGTGCCTCGTGCATGCCTTTACTCACAAGGGTCCCGGATGTAAAGCCACGAGGGCCTTCAGGCAGCGATCAGGCCAGCCATGGCATCTCTGGGGTCACGGTGGGCTCAAAGTGTGAATGAACTCCAGATATACACAACTAAATATTCTGTTCCATGAACTCACTCACGCGGCCCGGTAATGGTGAAACCTGCCTGATGGGAGTCAACAAATGCATCTGCCAATTAACAGACAGAAGCAGCATTAAGGGCCCTGAAACATGACCTTTCACTATGAGATGTGCTGAACACTGGACTCAGACCAGAGCTCCATCAGCCAGGTCTGTGCACCCATCAATGTGTCTCTCCCAGACCCGGGATCCTGCTGCTAGGTCTACGCACTCATCAGTGTGTCCCCACTAGGCCAGAGATCCCGCTGCCAGGTCTGTGCATCCATCAATGTGTCCCTACCAGATCAGAGATTCCTCTGTAGGGTCTGTGCACCCATCAGTGTACCTCTTACCAGACCAGGGATCCCACTGCCAGGCCTGTGCACCATCAATGTGTCCCTACCAGACCCGGGATCCTGCAGCCAGGTCTATGCACTCATCAGTGTGTCCCCACCAGGCCAGAGATCCCGCTGCCAGATCTGTGCACCCATCAATGTGTCCCTACCAGACCAGAGATTCCTCTGTAGGGTCTCTGCACCCATCAATGTTCCTCTTAAAAGACCAGGGATCCCACTGCCAGGTCTGTGCGGCCATCAATGTGTCCTCTCAGACCATAGATCCAACTGCAAAGTCTGTTCCCCAATCAATGTGTCCCTACCAGACCCGGGATCCTGCAGCCAGGTCTATGCACTCATCAGGGTGTCCCCACTAGGCCAGAAATCCCACTGCCAGATCTATGCATTCATCAGGGTGTCCCCACTAGGCCAGAGATCCTGCTGCCAGGTCTGTGCACCCATCAATGTGTCCCTCCCAGACCAGAGATCCCACTGCCAGGCCGGTACAGTCTTTCCATCTGTGTCCCTTCTAGCAGCACACAAACAATCTGGATGAAATAGCCGCACACTAGGTATCCCCAATGTATCTTCAATCATGGAACTCTGCCCCCCCAGGATCAGGCAGTCTTCAGCCTACTTCTAAAGTCCCAAGGGGTTAGCCTGGTGGTCCTTGGGCTGCATCTTCCTGAGGCTTCCTCCTGATTCTCAACTCATTCTGCTCCAGACCCGCTTTGGTTAAGTCTTTAGATCCGCCTTGGTTAAGTCTCTGGATCTGTCTTGGTTAAGTCTCTGGATCTGTCTTGGTTAAGTCTCTGGATCTGTCTTGGTTAAATCTCTGGATCCATCTCGGTTAAGTCTCTGGATCCGTCTCGGTTAAGTCTCTGGGTCTGCTTTGGTTAAGTCTCTGGGTTCGCTTAAGTCTCTGGATCCGTCTTGGTTAAGTCTCTAGATACGTCTTGGTGAAGTCTCTGGGTCTGCTTTGGTTAAGTCTCTGGGTCCGCTTTGGTTAAGTCTCTGGATCCGTCTTGGTTAGGTCTCTGGGTCCACTTTGGTTAAGTCTTTGGATCGTCTTGGTTGAGTCTCTGGATCGTCTTGGTTGAGTCTCTTGATCCATCTTGGTTAAGTCTCTGGATCCGTCTTGATTAAGTCTCTGGATCGTCTTGGTTAAGTCTCTGGATCCGTCTTGGTTAAGTCTCTGGATCCGTCTTGGTTAAGTCTCTGGATCATCTTATTTAAGTCTCTGGATCCGTCTTGGTTAGGTCTCTGGATTTGTCTTGGTTAAGTCTCTGCATCCGTCTTAGGTTAAGTCTCTGGATCATCTTGGTTAAGTCTCGGGATCCGTCTTGGTTAAGTCTCTGGATCTGTCTTGATTAAGTCTCTGGATCCGTCTTGGTTAAGTCTCTGGATCCGTTTTGGTCAAGTCTCTGGATCCGTCTTGGTTAAGTCTATGCAACTGCCTTGATTAAGTCTCTGGATCGTCTTGGTTAAGTCTCTGGATCCGTCTTGGTTAAGTCTCTAGATCCATCTTGGTTAAGTCTCTGGATCCATCTGAAGCTGTCTTCCAGCCTTGGTCTCTCTACTTTGCAGGGGTGTTTCTGTGGAAGAAGCACAGGTCCTCAGAGGGAGGTCCTTGGAGCTCTGAACGTGCGAGGGGTAAAAGCCAAGAGTGCCCACCATGGTGCTCACCGTTTCAGGCTCCAGCAGTGCCATGTGCACACAGAGGCTAGGCACGTGGTTGGTCACCGAGCAGACCCAGCAGTGACAAACACCCTGCTTGGGCCCAAGTCCTTGGTCTCAGCACTTGGGGTTCACTTAAGTACACACTGCATTGTAACTGCATCATTGCATCTTCGAAAACGTCCACATTTTGACAAGAATAGATGTTCCAACCGAACGCCTGCCATGTTATCTACTCTGTGCAGTGTTATTTGTGGACCTCCTTTGCTGAGGAGCTGTTCTATTAAAGCCACTTGTATTTTGTACATTTTTACCCTTCTACAGGGGTGATGTCCTGTGAGCTCATCAATGTTGGTGCTTGTTTCCCCTCTCACGTCTGTCTTGTTGTTTTGCCACCTACTCTGTTGGTTGTCCTGTGCATCCAGGGTTCTTGGTATCCCTCAAGGGCCCATGGAATGCAGGGGGGCACCAGGAAGTGCACTGAGGCCTTTTTCACTAGACGCCTAAAAAGAGCTCAGTGCCCAGTCAATGGTTTCACGTAGGTCTTCTCCTTGTTAACTGTTCGCATGAAGCGCTTGACTGCCCCGTATGTCTGCAGCAGGCGCGTGGTGATTTTGTGGTGGTGATTATGGAGAGACCGTAAATACTTCTTGAATTGAAATCAGTTGACGGGGGGGCCCTTATCTATTTTCTGGACCTGCTGCAACCCATCTGGTGAGAAGATCTTCTCCATTTGTGACTTGATGTGCTTGGAAGCATTGCATTCTCCCATTTCTATTGCGCAGTACTTTCGGCATGCGTCCATGTGGACCAGCAGCCATTGACCATCGGGCAGGAGGCTTAGACCAGCATTTACCCTGGGTGATGATGATAGAGCGGGGTGTGTGGTGCTAGCTCTGGGTTGGCACAGATTGCAGCATGATAGAAGCCGGGGGTGGTGCTAGCCCTGGGTTGGCACAGGTTGCAGCTTGATAGGAGCGGGGTGCTAGCCCTGGGTTGGCATAGGTTGGCACATGATAGGAGCTGCAAGTGTGGTACTAGCCCTGGGTTGAAACAGGTTGCAGCATGATAGGAGCAAGGGATGGTGCTAGCTCTGGGTTGGCAAAGCTTGCAGCATGATAGGAGCGGGGATGGTGCTGGCCCTGGGTTGGCACAGGTTGCAGCATGATAGGAGCCAGGGAGGTGGTACTAGCCCTGGGTTGGCACAGGTTGCAGCTTGATAAGAGCCGGGGATGGTGCTAGCCCTGGGTTGGCACAGGTTGCAGCATCATAGGAGCTGGGGGGAGTGCTAGCTCTGGGTTGGCATAGGTTGCCGCATGATGGGAGCCGCAGGTATGGTACTGGCCCTGGGTTGGCACCGGTTGCAGCATGATAGGAGCTAGAGGGTGGTACTAGCCATAGGTTGCAGCATGATAAGAGCTGAGGAGCGGTGCTAGCCCTGGGTTGGCACAGGTTGCAGCATTATAGGAGCCGTGGTATGGTGCTATCCCTGGGTTGGCACAGGTTGCAGCATGATAGGAGCCAGAGAGGTGGTACTAGCCCTCGGTTGGCACAGATTGCAGCATGATAGGAGCAGGGGTGATAGCCTTGGTGTGGCACAGGTTGCAGCATGATAGGAGCCGGGGGTCGTGCTAGCCGTGGGTTAGCACAGGTTGCTGCATGATAGGAGCCGGGGGTAGCACAAACCCTGGGTTGGCACAGGTTGCAGCATTATTGGAGTTGGGCTGCGGTGTTAGCCTTGGGTTGGCACAGGTTGCAGAATGATAGGAGCCAGGGGTGGTACTAGACCTGGGTTGGCACAAGTTGCAGCATGATAGGAGCTTGGAGTGTGGTGCTAGCCCTGGGTTGGCGCAGGTTGCAGCATGATTGGAGCCGGGGTGGTGCTAACCCTGGGTTGGCACAGGTTGACGCATGTTAGGAGCCGCAGGTGTGGTACTGGCCCTGGGTTGGCACAGGTTGCAGCATGATAGGAGCCGGGGGTGGTGCTAGTCCTGGGTTGGCACAGGTTGCACCATGATAGGAGCAGGGGGTGGTGTGAACCCTGGGTTGGCACTGATTGCAGCATGATAGGAGCAGGTGTGCTAGCCATGTGTTGGCACAGGTTGCAGCATGATAGGAGCCAGGGGTCATGCTAGCCCTGGGTTGGCACAGGTTGCAGCATGATAGGAGCCGGGGTTGGCGCAAACCCTGGGTTGGAACAGGTTGCAGCATAATTGGAGCTGGGCTGTGGTGTTAGCCCTGGGTTGGCACAGGTTGCAGCAGGATAGGAGGCGAGGTGTGGTACTAGCCCTGGGTTGGCACAGGTTTCAGCATGATAGGAGCTTGAAGTGTGGTGCTAGACCTGGGTTGGCACAGGTTGCAGCATGATAGGAGCCAGGGGTGTGATGCAAGCCCTGGGTTGACACAGGTTGCAGTATGGTAGGTGCTAGGTGTGTGGTGCTAGCCCTTGGTTGGCACAGGTTTCAGCATGATAGGAGCCGGGGTTGGCGCAAGCCCTGGGCTGGCACAGGTTGCAGCGTGGTAGGAGCAGGGTGTGCGGTACTAGCCATGGGTTGGCACAAGTTGCAGTGTGATAGGAGCCGTAGTGTGGTGCTTGTCCTGGGTTGGCACAGGTTGCAGCATGATAGAAGCTGGGGGTTTTGCTAGCCCTGGGTTGGCACAGATTGCAGCATGATAGGAGCCAGGGTGTGGTGCCAGCCCTGGGTTGGCACAGGTTGCAGCATGATAGGAGCCATAGCTAGTGCTAGCCCTGGGTTGGCACAGGTTGCAGCATGAGAGGGGTGTGGTGCAAGCCCCGGGTTTGCACAGGTTGCAGCATGATAAGAGCCGGGGTGTGGTGCTAGCCCTGGGTTGACACAGGCTGCAGCATGAGAGGGGTGTGGTGCTAGCCCTGGGTTGGCACAAGTTGCAGCATGTTAAGGTGTTCTACTGTGGGAACCACATTTCCTCTTTGAGTCTAGATTTTGTCTTGGCCATTCCCTCATGATCTTGATGTGCCAGTAGAATCACTCACCCTGAAGGGACTTCGGGATTACCAGTCTTAAACCTTAAGGATGACTGGTTCTTCGCCAAGGCTCAATTCATGGCATACTTGTCATAGTTGGTGGAGGGTTCGCTTGGTGGTGTTGTCCCTGCCTCAGTGGTCTGCAAGAAACAACTTTCCACTGTCAGTTCTCTGTGGTCTCACCGACAAGCTTTAAGCGGGTGCCAGTTCTGGAGCCTTGTGTTAGCTCTCTGATGGACATTGCCTGTGGACATCCTGGCTGTGACATGAATCAGACAGACTCTGTGGAGGCGGCCTGGTGCTGATCCCAGAGATTGTCTTGCAGGAGGACGAGACAGAGAGTCCTCCAGATTACTGAACCCTGGCTTGTACATTTATGCAAAAATAAAACTTCCACAGCTGGAGACCCCATTTCTAGATCCATGGCAGTGTGAGCTGTGATGTGCCTTTGAACACATCACTGCTTCAGATCTGCAAATGTCTTCATTTTTTGTGAGTGTGTGGTCTTTGGCAAAAGCGATCAGATTCCAGCAGTCTCTTTGGCGTTCTTGGAGTTGGACTGCACCTTCGTTCTTTGTGAGTGCTTGGTCTATGGCGAAGGCGATCAGATTCCAGCAGTCTCTTTGGCGTTCTTGGAATTGGACTGCACCTTTGTTCTATGTGAGTGTGTGGTCTTTGGCGAAGGTGATCAGATTCCAGCAGTCTCTTTGGCGTTCTTGGAGTTGGACTGCACCTTTGTTCTTTGTGAGTGTGTGGTCTTTGGCGAAGGCGATCAGATTCCAGCAGTCTCCTTGACGTTCTTGAAGTTGGACTGCACCTTCGTTCTTTGTGAGTGTGTGGTCTATGGTGGTGGCGATCAGATTCCAACAGTCTCTTTGGCGTTCTTGGAGTTGGACTGCACCTTCATTCTTCGTGAGAGTGTGGTCTATGTTGAAGGCGATCAGATTCCAGCTGCCTCTTGGTGTTCTTGGAGTTGGGCTGCACTTTCGTTCTTTATGAGTGTGTGGTCTATGGCGAAGGCGATCCGATTCCAGCAGTCTCTTTGGCGTTCTTGGAGTTGAACTGCACCTTCATTCTTTGTGAGAGTGTGGTCTATGTTGAAGGCGATCAGATTCCAGCTGCCTCTTGGTGTTCTTGGAGTTGGGCTGCACCTTCGTCCTTTATGAGTGTGTGGTCTATGGCGAAGGCGATCCGATTTCAGCAGTCTCTTTGGCATTCTTGGAGTTGGACTGCACCAAGTCCAACCAAACATGAATCTACTGATGGCCTTTAGCAATAGTGGTGCATGGTTGTATCTTTCAGTATGGCCATTCTTTATCTTCGTGAATGCATTGGCGTGTTCTAGTACCACTGCCACCAAGACAATGCGGATCATTGTCGCCAGAATGAGGATGACCCAGAAACCAAGTGAAAATAATTCACTTTCTGTAGGAAAGCTGCCATCGAGAAGTGCATTCTTGCCACAATAAAGCATTTACTTAATGTTCTATGCAAAGGGTGTGTTCATCTACCAATGGATAAAATACTGGAGAGTGATGCAAATTCCAAGAACACGTTTTCCTGTCACAGTTATCCACACCCGGCTATTAACCGGTGCTGTGCCCTTTTCAGGAGCATCTGTACTAGTGCAGAACTGGACTCATGCTGCATCTCTTCGAGTGAGTACTGTACACACCTCTGCACTCTGAAGGACATGAGCATGCAAGGGTATGCATAGAGTACAAACCGAGATAGAGGCAATGGGACAAGAAACAAGGAGAGTCCATGGGCAATGGCCATGATGCCACTGGCCATGGGCATTTGTCATGACATCAATAGCCATGGGCTTTGGCCATGATGTCATCGGCCATGGGCATTGGCCTTGATGCCATTGGCATTGGCCATGATGTGATTGGCCATGGTCCATGATCATTAGCCATGATGCCATTGGCCATGGGCATTGGACATAATGCCATTGGCATTGGCCATGACGCCATTGGCCATGGGCTTCGGCCATGATGTCATCGGCCACGGTCCATGATCATTGGCCATGATGCCATTGGCCATGGGCATTGGCCACGATGCCATTGGCATTGGTCATGACACCATTGGCCATGGGCATTGGCCATAATGCCATCAGCCATGGGCATTAGCCATGATGCCATCAGCCGTGGGCATTGGCCAGGATGCCATTGGCCATGGGCATTGGCCATAAAGCCATTGGCCAGGGGCATTGGCCATGATGCCATTGGCCATGATGCCATCAGCATTGGTCATGACACCATTGGCTATGGGCATTGGCCATGATGTCCTTGGCCATGGGCATTGGTCATTTCACCGTAGGCCATGGGCATTGCCCATGATACCATTGGCCATGGGTTACAACACGGCACAGGTTTGTAGATGGACACCCGTGCTGGCCCTCCATGCACTGATGTCTGAAGCGATGAGTACCTGGATCCTGTCTGAACTGCGGAGGGTTGGGGGAGTTTTGGGGATGTTTTCCCAAGCTCTGGGCATCTACTTGAAGAAGACATGTCTGCTGATTTCTCTTGTTTGCAGTCTTTTGTTTTCCAGTAGGGCATACTGTAAGGGGCCCGGCAGTTAGCTGAAGGGGCCCCATTCAATTCTCCGTTGCTCGAAGGACCAGTTGGGGGGCCAACCATGACTCTGGATGGAAAAGGTTAGGAGTGATAGCTAGTTATCTGTGCAGGTTTTCAGTTATTGATGTGAGTAGTTTCTGTAATGTTGATATTTTTATTTACAATGTTTATGTTTTTATCCCCTGTTTATAATAAATGAGGCCTGAGAAATGGTTTCCCAAAACCTCAAACATTTATTGCAAGGTAACTTTTCTAACTTTTGGACAGGGGGTATTCCTGTGAAGCGTCTTGTTCTTGGTTTTCCTCACCCTTAAAATTCAGTTATTTCCACTCTGAGAACAGTGATCACGGGTTGGTTGAATGAGGCGAGATGTAACACCAAAACATTTGAAGACATTTCTAAAATTTCACTTTCAAAATAACTTCAGATTATTTCACATACAGAAGAAACACTTATTTAACATCTTGCAGAGAATGACCACTTCTTAAAAATTCAAACTAACAGCATAAGCGTTCAAATGACTTCAAATCGAGATTCCTGTCTTTTAACCGAGTGAATGCAAGAAATCCTCAAAAACACAGCTATATCTGCTAAGCTTAGTTTTAGGCTCCCGGATGGCGATCAATTTGCTGAAGCTGCAACGAGCAGAGCAAGGTAAGCTGTGGCGACAGCCCATATAAAGGCACTCCCCAAGCTATACATCTCTTCAGCTTCAGGCTCACTTTAGGTGCTTTCATGTCAATAAGGAAGAGTTCAGATGTTGTTCATTTTACATCTTGCTGTGAATCACATGTTTTGGGGACTTCTATGTGACAGGATAAACCATTGGCAGCAAAATCATTTTAAATAGGCATGCCTGGGTTTTGCCCTAGTGGGTGCTAGAAATCCTCCTAAATTCGGTTACTTCTGCCCAGACATCACCAGTAACCTTGTTTCCTAAGCTCCCACAAGGAGTTTGTGTTTGGTAAAGCTACACTTGTTTGAATGACACAATATTTGGCAGCATCCCATTTGAAGACATTTCTGGCTGTGGCACTATTCAGCTTCAAGGTAACTTCTAGAATTCTACTGTACAGAATGAGCTGTTTCCTTCCAATCTCTTTCCAGATTCCTGTGATTTTAGCAAAGGGGGTGCTAGAAACCCTTCCAAACTCGGTGGTTCCTACTAAGCGATAACACGAAGCACATTTTCTGGGCTCCATAACCGAGGATCCATTTGCTGCAGGGATGCGGAGTAGAAGCAGAGTACATACAGGATGGATGCAGGATGGATACAGGATGGATGCAGGATGGATACAGGATGGATGCAGGATGGATACTGGCTTCATTCGTGGTGCAGTGTGTTTGGGCGCTAGATCTGGCTTTGCCAGCGGAGTCTCATGCCAGTGGCCTGTGGGGAAGGGGTGGTCATTTGGGGTTGATTCGGTGCCTCGATTGCCATTTCAAGCAAATGCCAAGCGAACATCACTGCTCTTTACCACATTAGATGGTAAAGTTGAATTGAAAAGGTAAAACGAATTGTTTTCCAACTCGCTACAGGCATGGAAATTGGCATATAAAATCGGGTTGATGTCCATAACAAGTTTCTATTTAAATTACACATGGACGACAATAAAGGGTCATCAGGGGTAGCAACTGTGACCCCTGTCCTGCCCCTTGCGACCCCTGGTACTGTCTTTGCGACCCCTGGCCTCAGAGGTAGCAAAGTCAGTGCCAGGAACACAGTCAGCTGTCCTAAAGGACATCGGTTGGGGCTTGACTCTTTGTTGCCTGGAATTTTTTATTTTTATAACGCTAGTACTGAATCACAGTACATGTTTTACAATTAGTATAATAAAAGTAGAGTACAATTAGCTGAAAAATGACCTTCTCTGGCAGCTGTGGTGAGTAAAAAATGGTTTTAAATGTATGCTGTGTGAATGCTTGTGGGTGAGAGTTGTTTACATGAGAGAGGGGGAGAGAGAGTAAGAGGGAGAGAGAGAGAGTGAAGGTGTGTTTATGTGTAAACGTGTGTGAGTGAAAGTGAAGGTCAAAGGGTGTGTGGTGTCACTTCCACTACTCCTGGCATTTTGGTGAATTGACGTCCATGAAATTACATCTCTATCTAGTATGGTTCATGAATTACAAGCAAAGACGGACAGTGATGTCTGTTTCACATTTTTTCGGGGTGGCGAGCGCGGCATAGAGTTGACCCCTTGCCCAGATATTGTGGGCATGTTACTTGGCATGAGGGGGTGGATCTGTCTCCAAATGTACAGCATTTTTGATAAAGTCTGTGTCTTGAATGGTTCCAAACTTGTGAGTCCAGACATATAGTGCCCATTCATCGCAAGGACCTAAACTTGGAAAATCCGTGTACACAACATACTCAACACACTGTATTTAAATAAGGTCTTCCTCATGAACTATGAGCTGAAATATATGGTGCCAACAAGGGCAGCGGCGGCTGGCACAGGTAAGCGCAGTGGACAGTGGGGCGGGGCAGGGCACATCAGGGGGGACACAAAAGACGACACAATAGGTATTATTTATTTATTTTATTATACCTATTCCGTAGTCTGTCCACTTCCTCCCTTCCCACCCTGCCCCATACCCACCCTGCCCAGCCCCTGCCCACTCCACTGCGTTTACCTGTGCCGGCCGCCGCTGAACAAGGGTTCAAAAACCAAGATATGCTTGGAGTCGGTCTAATATGAATCAGAAGCCAAAGCATACAGTGCTATGCCCGCGTACACCAACACGGAGGCGAACTTGAGTCCACCCTGGTAACTACCGTGCAGTAACACCACACAAATGCTACAAGAGACCACAAAGTCACAAGCCATGCGTTTATTAATAGTAATTAGCAGTTTTACTAACATTGTACCACACAAGCCATGTTCAACACCGTGGAAATAATGTACCAGAAGTAAATAGCCTTAATAGAAACTCATATTGTAGTAAATCATTCACTTTAGGAAAGACACTTTGAAGATTGCAGACTGCTCTGGCTGTCTGCTGCTACTGCCACTCCACACTCTGGGTGTGAACTCCTCCCATGAGCTTTTAGCCCTCAGATCTGGCTGATTGCTGCTTCGGACAATCCACACTCTAGGTGTGAACTCCTCCCATGGGCTATAATCCCTCAGATCTGGCTGTTTGCTGCTTCTGCCACTCCACACTCTGGCTGTGAACTCCTCCCATGAGCTATAATCCCTCAGCTCCGGCTGCTTGCTGCTTCTGCCACTCTACACTCTGGCTGTGAACTCCTCCCATGAGCTATAATCCCTCAACTCCGGCTGTTTGCTGCTTCTGCCACTCCACACTCTGGATGTGAACTCCTCCCATGAGTGTGTATCCCTCAGCTCTGGCTGTTTGCTGCTTCCGCCACTCCACTCTCTGGGTGTGAACTCCTCCCATGAGCTATAATCCCTCAACTCTGGCTGTTTGCTGCTTCTGCCACTTCACACTCTGGGTGTGAACTCCTCCCATGAGTTTATATCCCTCAGCTCTGGCTGTTTTCTGCTTCTGCCACTCCACACTCTGGGTGTGAACTCCTCCCATGAGTTTATATCCCTCAGCTCTGGCTGTTTTCTGCTTCTGCCACTCCACACTCTGGGTGTGAACTCCTCCCATGAGCTATAATCTCTCAGCTCCGGCTGTTTGCTGCTTCTGCCACTCCACACTCTGGGTGTGAACTCCTCCCATGAGATATAATCCCTCAACACTGGCTGTTTGCTGCTTCTGCCACTCCACACTCTGGGTGTGAACTCCTTTCATGAGCTATAATCTCTCAGCTCTGGCTGCTTGCTGCTTCTGCCAATCCACAGTCTGGGTGTGAACTCCTCCCATGAGCTACAATCTCAGCTCTGGCTGCTTGCTGCTTCTGCCACTCCAAACTCTGGGTGTGAACTCCTCGCATGAGCTATAATCCCTCAGCTCCGGCTGCTTGCTGCTTCTGCCACTCTACACTCTGGCTGTGAACTCCTCCCATGAGCTATAATCCCTCAGCTCCGGCTGCTTGCTGCTTCTGCCACTCTACACTCTGGCTGTGAACTCCTCGCATGAGCTATAATCCCTCAGCTCCGGCTGCTTGCTGCTTGCTGCTTCTGCCACTCCACACTCTGGCTGTGAACTCCTCCCATGAGCTACAATCTCAGCTCTGGCTGCTTGCTGCTTCTGCCACTCCACACTCTGGCTGTGAACTCCTCCCATGAGCTTTTATCCCTCAGCTCTGGCTGTTTGCTGCTTCTGCCACTCCACACTCTGGGTGTGAACTCCTCCCGTGAGCTATAATCCCTCAGCTCTGGCTGATGGCTGCTTCTGCCACTCCACACTCTGGGTTCGAACTCCTCCCGTGAGCTATAATCCCTCAGCTCTGGCTGATGGCTGCTTCTGCCACTCCACACTCTGAGTTCAAACTCCTCCCATGAGCTTTTATCCCTCAGCTCTGGCTGATGGCTGCTTCTGCCAATCCACACTCTTGGTGTGAACTCCTCCCATGAGCTATAATCCCTCAGCTCTGGCTGTTTACTGCTTCTGCCACTCCACACTCTGGGTGTGAACTCCTCCCATGGGCTTTTATCCCTCAGCTCTGGCTGATGGCTGCTTCTGCCACTCCACACTCTGGGTTCGAACTCCTCCCGTGAGCTATAATCCCTCAGCTCTGGCTGTTTACTGCTTCTGCCACTCCACACTCTGGGTGTGAACTCCTCCCATGGGCTTTTATCCCTCAGCTCTGGCTGATGGCTGCTGCTGCCAATCCACACTCTTGGTGTGAACTCCTCCCATGAGCTTCTCAAGCTGTACACATGGAAAGAGTGTCACATCTGCTAGAAGGATGGCAGGAACTTTCAGTGCACGAGAA
The DNA here is from genome assembly GCF_964204655.1 of Triturus cristatus. Lineage (NCBI taxonomy): Eukaryota > Metazoa > Chordata > Amphibia > Caudata > Salamandridae > Triturus > Triturus cristatus. Next base: position 791,717,173 of record NC_140595.1, read on the forward strand.
GAGCCTTATAGCAGAGGGATGTTTTATCCAAATTAATTCTGATAAATACACATGGTTCTGCATTGAAATGGAAAGTACTCAATGACTAATTTAAGCATAGGAGCAGCCTAGCATGTGTGTCCCAGCCACCACTGCAACTGTGAATGTTATGTGGAGTAAACATGCATGTCGTGCCACTTCTCTGCATTCCACATGCATGACAATTGGCATACAGAGGCAGACGTATCCCCTTAATATTCTGCAATTTTAGTGAAGTCTTCATACTAATGGTTACCAGCCCTCTGGTTGGGTAGCAAAGCCAGCCATGATCAGAAGCAACCTATCTGCAGTCTCAGCCCTGTGCCCCCAGTGCATCAGCCATCAGTGTCGCTCAGTACTGGGGGCGCCGGGCCCCTAAATCCAGACCCCCTGTGGCATGTCCCAAATATGGAGCAGATGTGTGCTAGGGCTGCATCAGCACCCCTGCATTTCCAAGCCACATGTTTATGCTCCAGAGAAGGAAGCAGGTAAGGGACACACATTCTGATAGACTCAAGCATGTGTACGTTTGTGGTATGTTGTGTATTGTCATGCCGAGTTGTATGCTGTGTTCTATGTGTGTTACCAGCTTTTGTATAGTACATTATTGCCACTTGTATGGGCTTGCAGCCCTTTCTTCTGATCTTATGGTCAGGGCCACTGGAATTATGCAATTGTGTGGCCGCGGTGATTTTCGCATAGCTATAGATTTGCCACATAATCCACCATCTGCCGCATAATCTGCAGATTTTAACAACTAAAAAAATTGTTTCAAGTTCAGATAGTTCAAAAGTTACTAAAAATGCAGCGCCACGTGTTGTTGCGCGTTGGAAGGCCCTTTGCAAAGTTGGGCTGCTCACATGTTTTTTGCTTATTACTATATTTGGGTGCTAAACTGGTACTAATGAGCTGCAGCCAGTGCCCAGAAAGTGTTTCCAAGTTTTAAAAAGACGAAATAATGAAGTGATACCGTTATGAAATTTGGCGCATTATGCCGCATAATTTGCCTTTTTGCCTCATAATGTACTCAACTCTGCCGCATAATTTGGCCCTCTCCTTCCACATAATTCCAGTGGCCATGGTTATGATATCTGAATCAACCTTCTATGAGTAAGGTAGAGATCACAGTTATCAGACACAACAGGGCTGACACAGTCTTTCATCCTGCCAAGCCATATTATATTAATATTATTGCATCTGGTAATTCTGGCACTGCTTATAGCAGCACTTGGCTGTCAAAGCTTTTAAGTGCAAATAAAACAAGCATTGGGATAGCCAATAGGTCTTGCCTTTGTGACCTTATAAGTGTTTAGCCACGCAGTACATTTCCTTGCCTGTTTTCCCCGCGCTGACTGTCAAATCTAATGCTGACGTGATAAAAAGGCAATTTATGGAACCTATGTACAAGAGTGGGCGGTGAATGATTGGAATAGTTTATGAATAAACCTGTAATGCTTAACTTTGCAAACTGCATCACCCCCAGAGGCATACGTTCTTTGAAAGAGTGAAATTAATGAATTATGTATTGTGTAACTCTGCAAATCGACTCACCTACAGGCATGCGTTCTATGGAAGAGTGAAATGGCGCATGAAAGGATGAAAGAACTTGTATTGTGTATCAACAAACTGAATCGCGTGGAGGGGTACATTCTTTGAAAGAGTAATATAAATTAATAAACCTGGATTGTGTAACTTTGCCCACTAAATTAAAAACGTAGAGGCATGTGTTGTATTTGTCAGGGCAATGGAGAAACAAGAATTACAGAGCAGCATCGGCACCCAAAGCTGCATCTGGGGTATCAAAATGTTTCTCTGACAACACACCCTCCACCATCCAGAGACCTGCGCTCTGCCTCCCTAGCACAGGCACAGACATCGCGCATCTGCCGAAGCCACAGCGGAGGCCGTTTCTACTCCTACCTTGCCGCTAAGTCCTGGAACGGCCTTTGCCTCCACCTCCAGACATCACCCTCACTGGCGGAATTCAGGAAGAGACTCGAGACCTGGCTTTTTTTTTTAACTTAGCCCAGCAACCTAGTGCCTGGATACCCTCACAGGTGATTAGCTGCGCTGTACAAATACTGATCGATCAATTGATTGATTGAGATTCCTTCCAACTCAAAGGGGAGTATTGTGGTAGACTTGGTGCCCAGGCTCTTGAATGGACTGATGCTGTCTCCAGGACTCTCCTACAGTCAGATGCTGCCTATGAGGAAGCTGAAGAGGCTTGCGGTTTCTGAGGCCTTACGGTGTTGTCTCATCATGTGCTTACCTTTTGTCTCTCTCTTTGTTGTTGCTCTCTGCCTAGTATTGTTCCATAATGACTTTAAGAGTTAGGCTACTATGGGACACATGCATCAACGAAAATACCGATCGCAAATGGGCCGATTCGCAGAACCAGCAACTATGCGACCGGTATTTTTGCATTTGGGATGCATCTACCCAAATGCAAATTGCGATTCCCTATTTGGAATGCAATAAGCATTTCCTTAATGGGTGCACAGACTGCTCTAAAAAGATACGTATTGAGTATTTTCTCCTGAGAAGGGGAAGTAGCAACAGCAGGCGGTAGTAAATAGGAAACATTTCGTTCAAGTGAGGCTGCACAGAGCTGTGCTATCTTATGAAATATTAACACCCACTATTAGCAACTGGGAAATTACCCACGAGTATTACTAAGCGCACATATCTCCACGATTCATGAAAACCACTCAGGCTTAGAGAAGGCCCGTTGTTTAGTCACTACCACAGAATTACCCAAAACACAAAGCTCGTTTAGAGGATATTCCGAGGCGCCAGTTATTAATTGCATTGCTACACACCATATACACAGTATGAAGAAAGTGCCAATTTTGGAACTGGCCTCAAACATCTAGTCTAGGTGAAGGAGCTACCTAGCAAGAGTGATGCGCCAAACACTGCCCCCTCATTTAAACTAGGTGTAAAAACTCCGGATGGGATTCAATTAAATAAACCAAGCTTGTGTGGCTGCATCCGATCCAGGATGAACAGTTCATCTGCACTGGCACCATTAAGCAACTACTTTACATTAGGAGCAGTTCACCTTCGGAAACCTACAACATCCCATAATGTAATAGCGTTCAATTTCACACTTTTTCCAGGAATTATGAACTTTGGAGGCTTGCCAATAAAGCCACAGGCCAACGCTATCCACCTTTAGGTCAATACAGGGCACAGTAACTGTTGAAGCCAGAGAAGACTATATTGATCAGAAGTATGAAATACCGACAGCGACGAATTTACGAACGCCTGATGCATGCACCAGAGACATACATGGTCATTTCAGTAGACCCCCTCTGTTCAGAGAAAGTTACATCATGTCAGAGTACAGCTCATTTCTTCGCTGAAGTATTTAGTGTGCAGACTTACTATGCGCTCTGATAGTTCAGACCAAGAACGGGAAAGCAACTGCAGTTCACACTAAATTACTCCCTCAGTATGCATTGCTCACGTGAAAAACCCTAGAAATACCTACTTCACAACCACTCATAACTACGACACACTCAGTTTGATGGGTTACCTGGAAAAAGGGGCGGGGGGAAAGTGATCAGCGTTACGTTTTATCATCATTTGGTTGTCAGTCCCGAAAGATGTTAAAGCCATCATTTCACTTAACCCTCTTGGGTGAACGCAGCATTTCTCGAGTCACCGCTTAATAGAAGGAGCGTCAGTTTTACTTGCACTAATTAAAGGCTGCATTCAAAAGCAGAAGTTCCGCAAGCAAACTAAATATGGACCTCCTCAAAGTTTCGAGACACTGCGGCTGAATCAAATAAATTTAATTCAGACTGCCAAAAAAGGCGTACTTACCAGAAACTGCGCATGCTGATAAGCTGTTCCATGCTCCATACAAGTTACTCTGCGACACTCCCTTCAGAAAATAACAAGCCCTGATGTCAACGTTTGTATTGAAGAGGGCGTGACACTGACTGCAGCCCTCATTTACTAAAGCGAGTCTGTTTCCAATCAACGCGAACGCGAGACGCGGGCGCAATAATTGGAAACAGATGGCGCTGAGGCTCGCTCCCGAGCTCCCTAGGCCAGGGGAGAGAGAAGGCAGGACATGCACCCGCCTTTGGCCAATTGCGTGATGTCTTTCTTAGAAAGACACACACAAATGCGAATAGTGGGTGAGCCAAAAAAGAAACACACGCATGAGCGTGTGTTCAGAGTTTAAAGCCCTTACTAAAAGCCTCGAAGGGCAGCGCCTGTGCGCTGGCTCAGGCGAGACCTAAAAAGTATTGGCCTTTTTCACTGCTATTTACCAGTTAAGGTCACGTCATAATAATGCAGCAAATCAATGGAAGCCACAATGCTGGAGTGAAGTGAGCTCGTTGTGGATGCTATACTGGGTTTGTACGGCGCAAGGATAGCACAACGTAACTTCTGGTGTCTGCAGGGAGGCGACAACGGAGGGCCATGTTGATGTATTCATTGACAGCGAGTGTTAAGCACACATTTTTGGCTGTACTTCAGGTTCATTGTCAGGGGAGAGGAGTAAAACAAGCATGGATTTTAACAATGCTCGTGCAGACTTGAGACCTGTGCAATCTACTGACCTGTGGTGAACGAAAATATTTTTATTAGTAGGAACATCACAACAGTTTCGATAAAACTTTACAGGAACATCTACGTGAGTTCTTGAAAACCAGGGAGAGTAGGAAATCTGCCATTAACGATTAAAGTCAAAGGCGAGGGTTGTATTGGCTTTTTGTGCTCTGGTGACCTCTAGTGGAAAAGGCAGTGCTTTAAATGAGCCGGTACAGCCCGGTACGGAGTAGCGGCATTTTTTTATGTTGAGAGGGAGAGTACCGGCACTTCTAGAGAGAGACGTAATATTTTTAATTGGAGAGTACCGGCACTTCTCAGAAACAAGCAGGTACTCTGGTACAGAGTACTGGCACTTTCTATTTTTCCATTTCAAGCACTAGGAAAAGGTGTAAGTGCGAAGGTATCCCTGCACTAGCATTAAGGCAATGGTGTAATACCCTAACCCCCGGGGAGCGAGGGGGTGGTGAGACACACACTCAGTACTCAGACTCTGACGGCAGGCCACACTGGCATGAAAATGGGGGTTTTTTCACCAGTTATGTCTCTGACAACGTGATTTTTGGAGACGTGTGAAAAATGGGGTTGTTGGTTCATGGGGGTGTGAGCCCTTCTCAAGCAAGTGCCACAGTGCTCGTCGAAGTGAACCACAAAAGTCACTAAATGAACCTGTGCTTACCCCTCTGATAGCTTGACACAAAAGCAGTGAGGCTTAACTTAGAGGCAATGTGTAAAGTATTTATGCAGCACACAATTAGTAATAAACTGAAAGCATAACGCAAGAAAAATCCCACACTAACTCAGAAAAATAGAGTGCATGTTATTAAATGATCTGATGCCTAAATGACAAAAATCCAATCAGTAGACACGGAGATATGCAATTTCAAAGATGTAAATAGGTATAGAACCTAAAAGCACAAAGCGCCACTGGCGGTCATCTGGCCGTGCAAGACTAGGGGAAAGTCACAAATTCAGGCCAACCACGATGGAGCACTGGACGGATATAAGGACCAAGTTAGCCCTCTACAAATGTTACTGTTGAAATCCAGACTTCCCTGCAGATTCCACCCCCTCCGCCTCCCCCCCCCCACCCCCACCACTTTGTGCCCCATTTTGGTCTGCTAGATGCTGGTTTTTGGCTCGGGTCATGCACTGGGACCTGCTAACAAGGCCCAGGTGCCGTATTCTTTCCCCTAAAAGTGATGCAAATTGGTACACCCAATTGTCAAAGTCCTTTTCCCCCTTATAAGTCCCTAGTATAGGGTACCAGTGGTATAGGGTACCAGTGGTACTCAGGGCAAGGGTGGTAAAGGGTGCACCAGGGCTGCAGCACTGTTTCTGACAAACTGTGTGACACAAGTAAAAGCATGTCAGCAGGTCTGCCATTGCAGCCCTGCATGAGAGCCTGTCTGCTCGAAAGTGACTCTGCACAGACCCTTGTGCTGCAGAGCCACACCACTGCCTTAATGTAATTGAACCCTGTGAGAAGCTGGCCTGGTATATGATGTCCACTAATGTAAGTGGGCACCTTGCACCAGTCCGACAACCCTTAAGGTGATTTAAGAGGTCTTAGAGAACCATAGAAAGCTCTAAGTGGTAGCTGTGGAGAGCAGCATTCGGGCTTGGTCCAGAAGGACTGTAAAGCAGCTTGTTTTACCAGAATACATATTATAGTATAGATTAAGTGAAAAAGAACCACTCAAGGTATTTATAAAAATATGTATTTATTATTTAATACTCTCTAACACGTTTAGATATCTCCTACCCGGAGATAAACAAAATGTACACAATACTTTGCATAGAAATACAGTAAATAGCACAGAATAGGCAGTGGGTTCCAGGGGGGACCAAACCCTATACTAAGAAAGTGGTATAAGAACCCCGACTCGGGTCAATACAAGGTCGAGAGAATGTAGAAGTGCTGGAGACCCAAGGAACCACCCAAGGCGAGTGACTAGGAACCCCACAGAGAGTGTGTGCAGTGTGAGAACACGACCGCGTGCTCCGTACATATCAACATGTAAGTCGCAGTTGGAGGAGTTTTAAGGAAAAAGGACCCTTCCAAGTGGACCCTGAAGAAACGCCATCGAAGACAGAAGGTTGGAGAGCCACCCCACCTGTGGGTATCCTAGTACCCACGTTACCTACACCAGGAAGGCCGGGTGCATAGGTGTGAAGTGGTATCGGAAACCGCAGTTGAACCCAAAGGAGGACTTCAGGAGAGTGCCGCTGCTGACGAAGGTGAAGGTGTCCGGTGGAATCCGAAGGGGGATTCTAGTTGAGAGGTACCTGCAAGCAGAGGGGGCAGAGTCTTTGTCACTCAGGGGTGACCAAGAAACTTGGAAGACGAATGCCCACCAATGTCGTGAGTTGCAGGAGAGTTGACAAGGACATTAACTCTACAGCTGTGAGGACCAGGCGACACTGAGGAAGACCAGGAGCTGTGCATGAGCTGTTCCACGTCGTATGTCGATTGCTGAGGAGTCAGTGTCCGGTGGGAGCACCAACAAGCCTTGGCAAATGCAACCAATGCAGAAGTCGAAGAAGGTGCAATGTCGGGACCAGGAAAGTCCAGGGGACGAACCACAAGCAGGAGAGTCAGGGCAGGCCCGAGCAATCAGGGGAGCCCAAAAGAAATAAAGGTGACCCCAGTGCTTAATTCGCAAAATAATAAGTGCCAGGGCTCTGACCAGGAGGCCACTGCAGCTTGCATCACCTATCGCCCCTGTCATTGCTGCCAAAACAACTACTAACCATCACTCTCGCCTTCAAGTACAACAGCTCAGATAAGTCCTTGTCCCCAAAGCCTAAGGAATGGCTGGGGAGGCAGGTATTAGGAATTTTTAATGTAAATTGTATTCATAAACAACCGTTTTTCTGCTCTTCTCTAGATTTGATGAGTAGCGCCACCATGTCTCAGACTGTTATAAGTGCGGTGTCGATAATTAAGTGCCGTTGCCGAGCATCGGAAACCAATTAAATGCGGTTCACCAAAAGATGCAGGCCACGATGCGGTGTTTCCGAAGTTTCTGGTCAATGGAGGTGCGTGAGGTTGGGGCTACTTGGAGCCTGGAGATCTTCTTGGAAGGAAGCCAACAAGCCTTGGCAACTGCAAGCTGATGCGGTGCACAGGGGTTCGGGTATTGCAGCCCCCACGAGGGATACTGGCCTCAAACTTGGTGAGAAGGCACGGCAGGCCTCTAGAGCTTTGGAGAACCACCACCTGTGTTGCAGAACCTTTCGGAGTCCACAGGAGCTGAGGATCAGCACACCGGTTGAATCAGTTGTGGTACCTGCGAATGCAGGAAAGCGACTCCTTCACCTCACTTGAGTGGCATAATGCATGCTTCATCCCACAGAGGACGTCTGGGGTACCTATGCCCTGGGTACCTTAATACCATATACTGGGGACTGATAAGGGCATCCCAGTATCCAATCTGGGATGTACCTAAGTACTGAACACAACAATTTAAGGGAGAAAGCAGATAGAATGGGGTCCTAATTAGCAGGATCCCAGTCAGACTAGTTAATAACAGCTTAGCACCAGGCAAATAGTGGGGGTAACCATAAAAGCAGATCCTACTTTCCTACAGTAAGACACTCTTAAGGTTGTCCTCCTCAGCTCAGGAGGTACAGTGCATTATATTAAAGGTATGGATAAATATGTTCATACATATATATCCCCACAGTAACCCTGTAAACCAAGGTTTTACTGTAAGTGACCAGTGGTCCATACAGTAACATGGGCTGGCTACCGAGGAAACTCGAGATAGCCAGCTCCATTATGGAACGGCAGAATTCTGTTGTATTTGGTGTCAAACACTGTGCTTTTTCAACCCCAACATGATTCTTGAGTCAAGGATGAGCTGGCATACAGGTGTGTGCCACCCTGAGTGGGTGCCCACAGTGGCGGTGCATCCGTTGGGGCGTTGCCCCACTGAAGCCGCCCGTGCCCGCAGCTCCCTCGGCATCTCTGAACTTAAGTAAACTGACTCAGTTTACTTACGTTCAGAGACGCCGAGGGAGAACTGACAATCATGTCAGACAGCATGATGTCGGACCGCCCACCCCCTTCAGAGCCTGAAGGGGTGGGCGGTCCGGCGTCATGTTGACTGACATGCATTGTCAGAGTGAAGACCACCAGGGGCAGGCAGCAGCACAAGTGCGCATGACTGGTGAAGGTCGGTGAATTTTTCTGACCAGCCCAGTCAAGTGCACTAGTGTCTGCTCAGGCTGGCGGCTGCACATTAGGAGAGCGAGGGTTGATCTAAAGGCGCAACCCTCGGTCTCCTAATTGGCAGGCGGGCGGCAAGTAACCCTGCTAAGCCAATCCTGGATTGGCTGAGAGGGGTTGGCGCCAAGGGCTCAGGAGCAGAGGCGTCGCGGACCGGTGGTCAGGTACGTTTTTATGTTTATTTTTATGTAATAGTCCTCCCCCCCCCCCCCCGCGAGAGTATTGCGATGCGAGCCGCGACTGAAATACAGTCGAGGAAGCCCTGTGGGTTAGGGGTTCAGAGTGTTTGGTAGAGTATAGTGAACCTTCGTATGGTAAGATTTGGCCCTCAGTGTGGTGAAGAGACGCAAATAAAACAAAAACTTTTATGCAGTGCGGAGTGTGTAATAGAGTCCTGCGTGTGAAAATCAATAGTGAAGAGTGTATTAAAGAGATGTAAAAGTCCGTGCATATGCCTAGGATTGCTATAGAAAGCCTTGCTTGTGGTGCCAGAGTCCGGCGTGTGATAAAAAGTAGGAAATAGAGGTTGAGTGTGATAAGAAGATGTAAAAAGTTGGTCATGTGGCGAATAGTACTAAATAAATTATTGCGTCTGGTGAAAAGTGTGTAAGAGAGGTCTGCGTCTGAAAAAGAGTAGTGAAGAATGTATTAAGGAGACGTAAAGTGCGGTGCGTGTGGCGACGAACACTAAAGAAATACTCCCAAGGGGTGCACGGTGTGTAAGAGAGCACTGCGTCTGTCAGGGAGTACTGAAAAGCACGCCGAGTGTGGTGCAGAGTTCTAAAGAGCCTTCAGTGACAGTGTGACGAAGAGTACTGAAGAAAGTCTTAAGTGCGGGAGGAGACTGTAAACCTAAGTGTGTTAAAGAGCTCGTGAGAGGGAGTACGCGGTATCGTTACCCATGCGTGATGTGGGCGCGCCGGTAAAATAATCCTGATACAAAAGACAGTGGTCCTAGACCTTCATTTGAAAAGACATAAATCAATTTCCTGTTTGGTACAATCAGTAACAAATTTCGTGAGCATTCCTAAGCATAGTGTAAAACTGCTCATAGTATTGAATACATTACTCAAGAATTAAACCAAAGAGTGTGCAACAAACCATACTACAAATCACCAAGCATTTTATTCTTTTGCAATTGGTGTACAATTGAGATGCTTAATTGACTGTACTTTAAATGCTGAAGATAGAAGGTTGCTCCAGAGGGAACCTGCGTAGGAGGAGGGTGCTCAAGTGTAAGGGTGTGAGGAAGAAAGGCTTTCAAGTAGTGACATAAAAAGGAAAACTTGATAGTTTTAAAACAGTAGGACTGGTTGTAAATCACCTTACTATATAGACTGGCCACATTCATAGTAGACAATCTGAGATTGGTTACAATTGTAATTTACATAGAAATATATTTCTTGAGTGGCACGTTAAAGGATGAGTGCGGGGTCCAGGCTAATCATGGGGGTGTGGACGTTTCGACCCATCTTAAAGCCATAGGGCAATTTCGGTCCTCGGCCGTGCGGGTCTTCTTCAGGACAGGGTGGGGCAACCTGGGTAGGTATGGGGCTAAGTCACATCCCCGCCATCATTTGCGGGATGTCAGCGGTGGCGGGCCACGTAATTACTGTGGCCGTGTAGATTAGGTCCGCTTGTTATAATATTGAAAGCGACAGAAGCTTAATTTAGCTGTGCCAGAGTAGTTCCAAAAGTCAAGGGGAAACGGTCCGTGCAATTTTAACGTCAATTATTTGCAGCAATGAATGCTCAGTCAAATGTAGAACTTGTGCGCAATATTCCGTCTCTCGTCTAGGCCTCAAACAAGCGGTTTAGCAGTTAGCAGGTGTGTTGTGACGCTTGAGTTCCACAGAGGGGATCTGATGCATTATAAAGAAGAGCGAGGCGACGTGCAACCAACCAGAAAACTACGATGTCATCATTGGAGCCTTATACAGAAGATGCCCGGGCGCTATTTCAATAGGAATATCAAACAATTCTGATTTTCCAGTTGATTTAAACTAGTATTCTATATGCGTGAAGATGCCATCCGTGTGAACTTGCTGTTTCAGAAGCGGATTTGTCTGCAGCCAGTGGGTTCATCAAAGCTGCTGCCTACATTTTTATTTAGAAAGTGTTTCTGATTGAACAGAACTCCTGCTATGTGTTCACTTTGCATGGGTAGTATATTATTTGCACAAAGGTGATTGGTTACAGCTGCTGGTGTATTTTGACCATTCAACAAGGGCATCTATTGGCAGCAGCTAGTTAAATCTCTTGTGAACTATCATGTGAGAACAGTCACTCATGCGGCAAAGCATTTGGCGAGGAGAAAATGACGCTAGCGAGCGACATTCCTATGTTGATCCTGGGTTGTGATTGGCAATTCACTGTCCTATCATACATTGTGGGCCATGACTCACTGGTGTGGCAGCATTACTACCGCAGCGGGCACGTGATCTACAACTGGGCTGCGTTGTGGTGCAGACCCGCCACTATGAGTGTCACTGCGAGCTTTGTTCATTTTAATGCATCACTGCCCATCGCGACAGAGTCATGGTGTCCAATGCAGGCGTCCGTCGCTGTTTTTGAGACTGTGCAATGAAGGGTACAGTCGGTTCACGCCATGCAAACATCCATTCCAGCAGATTGTCTGTGCACATTTGGCGACGAACACATGGGTTCCGGTCCGGAGTAGCATGCTACTGTGTTTGCAAGCTACTGCTGTGTTCTGTATATTGTGGCGAGACCCCGCATCATGCTTACCTCCCCCACTGACACCCCACGCCCTCGCTGCACATTGCTCGCTCCTTTAGAAGTGGAGCTGCGGCATTTGCTCCCTGGGGTAATGGATCCAAATATCCGAGCCAGGCCCAAAGCGAGAGATATGTGCTTACTGTGTAACATGTTCCCACAGTGGCCAGTCCTCTGATGTATGGCATTAAAACTGGCCCTGTGTACACGCCCCTAAGTTAACACTGATGCCAAAAACATGGATTGACTTGCAAGCAATGAATGTTAAAAACGTCGATGGAATGCATTTTAGCAATTTAGTTCCTCTCTTATTTTACATGTTTACTTAATCTTGCATTCCCCTCGAGTTAGCTATTTTATAATGTCGGTGTTCATCTGTATTTTTTTCTGTGCATACTTTGAGGCTTGAGCCATCCCAGGTGTTTATGAGGGGCTTTGATTGAGCACGCAGGCGCTAAGGCTAAAGCCAAACAAAGTGCCTGTCAGTGGGTTGGCCTCTGCAGAGCACACAGAACAAAGTTTGTGTAATCCATTTGCAACTGAAATTCTGTGGAAATGTGTGTAAAGGGGGTACACTGATGTAAAAATATTTGCAAGGCAAAAGTAAGAGAAATTAAGGTGCTTATATTTGAGGGAGTGCAGTGCATGTTGGGGGCGGTGAAGTTGCAGAGATGTGAGGAAGGGCATTCGGGGAAGAGTGAAAAGAGGATGCTGAAGAGGAAAGAGAGGGGGTTGAAGATGTGCAGATGGACAAGATATGCAAAGAAAAAGAAGATACATATCTAACATAAAGCACGCATAATTGAAGGCCAAAATTCCTTCCACGGGCCTCAATGCTATTTAATTCACAGACTCGCTATTTCAGAAGTTCAGAATTTAAACATTTTCAATGTTAATTATTTATAAGAAATCATTGTTGTTACTCATTTATCTTAAACAGCTAACACCCAGTGACAAAGCCAATCATACTGACAGGCTTTAGGCGTATGTCAGTTGCTGTGCCATTTATCTGGATAAAATTACACCTCAGAGAGAAACCAAAATACCGGTCTGATGGCACACTATGGGTATCACAGAAATGTATTTGACATGTTCCTTTATAGGGAGCACCCACTTTTTTCATCTCACTTAAAGACCTGTTTGCACATATTTCTATATGACAAGTTACAGCCAGCAGCTGTGGGTGCTACCCAAAGTCTGGTTAGAGCATGTTTTTCCGAAGTTAATGCCGCATGCAGTGCAAGACACTGGGCAAGTATACATTTTAAAGGGCTAAAGTTGTCATGCAGAACAATTTACATATTACAGTAACTGTTGAACAAATTAAGGCAAGAAGATACAGGGAAGTTTTTAATGTGTTTCATATTTCAAGACTATTCGTTCCCACTGCTTAAGAAGCCTTGCTTTATCACTGCATTCATTTGCTTTAAAATGCACCATTTGCCAATCTTTTTTAAAGTTCTTTCTCAGGAGAGGGACTCTCCCCAGACCCCAGGTTTGTCCATTGAACTTGTTCACATCACTAACTAATGTTTTCGATTGGAAAGGCTAGAGCCAAAGCAGTCTTGCTTAGTACCCAAGCCCTCTTCAGAAGTCAGACTTGCTTTGGCAACTCTGAAATATTGTATGAGTTTCTTTTATGAATGCTTAGAAGAACTGAATTTTTAGTCCATCTATCACAGAAATAGTGCTGCAAATCGCACCTAAAAGATGCCAATTTTTGGAAACTTTCTTCACAGGGGAAAAACCCCCCTACTGCCGTCGAGCTTGCTCGCTGCGATCGCATACGTTGATTAGTTCTGCATACGCCTTACCAGTTTCAAATTTTACCAGTCGCCACTGGGTGCCCATCTAAGGATTAGTGCTCCAGTGCCTTTGGCGGGCTTCCTGAGCCATTTACCACCAAGACGAGAGTCTGCCCTCCTGGTGGGATGTGCTAGCACTTCCCTAGGAGAGAGAAAATCGCCTGGGCAGGAAGGATGTCATAGCGGTACAAAAGGGGGTGGTGATGGACCGAGCATCAGAACCAATCAAACACTCACACCCAGTCAACAGATCTGGGTTTGATCCATCACCGTTCTTTAGCCCACTCTGCCACCCCAGTTCAGACATGGCCAATTGCAAATCAGTCTGACCCTGTGCCTCATGGGAACAGTCCAGCCCGAACTGCCAAGCCATGCCTTCCCTGGACCGGAAATAAGCTTCCTAGGACCGGTTTCTGGCATTTCAGCCGTCTTCAGCCAGGCTTGCTTGAATCCAGTGGCAAAGTGAGCAAGGGACTCACGTCTGAGCATACCCTGCCAACTTATGGCAAACAAAGCGGTACAAAAGGGGGTGGTGATGGACGGAGCATCAGAACCAATCAAACACTCACACCCAGTCAACAGATCTGGGTTTTATCCATCACCGTTCTTTAGCCCACTCTGCCACCCCAGTTCAGACATGGCCATGTCATACCTCCTCTCCTCCAGGATGGCTAGTGTTTACAGTCATCAAAGCGGTGAGCCTCAAAGGCTTCCACCACCCTTGATGTGTAATTTCTTGGCCTCCACTTGAGGACAAAGCACTTCCCACCTGTCCAGCCCAACAGGCAAGACAATTTGTTATTCGGGAGGCGTACACATCCTAAAGGCTAGCCACACCTTTGGGGTGGGCTAGGAGGTCTGTACGGTCAAAGAAGGGTTTTACCATCTTGGCAGACCCTAAAATAGTGGGTTCTGGGTAGCTCAGTGATGCACAAGATGATGTCACTACAAGGATGGGTTAGCCACAGGGATCAGTAGCCCATTGGCCACTGCCCCTCACGCCCTTAATGCCTCCAAAACTAGGATTTAAAGGGCTCCCCTGACACCAGAACCTCAGTTCTTACATTGAATCCGGGAAGAGGCACAAAGAAGACACCATCACCGACAACAGGACTTTGGACTCTGCCACAGTGTGAAGATAGGACACAAGTGCCATGAAGAGACCATATACTGGAGCAGAGTATTTGACGTGTGTCCGTGGCTAAAACTCACTGCTCCCAGCAAGAGGGACCCCAGTGGACACCAGAAACTGAAGTAGACTCCCTTAGATTGGTGGGACCAGACCCCAGTAAGCAGCAGGAAAATCGAAGTGCTGCTTGACAGGAAATTCGACCTGCTGAACTTGTTGAGAGTGAGCCCAAAGAGAAGTGGTGTCCTGCAAGCCTGGAGTGGTAGCTAAGCTTTCACTAAGTTTCAAGCCGCTAATTCACTCTTGTCGACCTCCAGCTGCCGAAGTACCCATGGACTGCATTTGCCGCAATCAAGGTTTGGTGATCACGGGTCGGGTGATCGACCCCTTGAACGACATCTCCAGCCTGCTGCTTAGTCCTTGCATCCTGAATGGGGAGTCAAGTGTGTGGTAAAGCATCTTTGGCATGACCTGCCCGGTGATCGACAGCTGCCAGCTCCCTCTGCACCCAGAGCTGCCGAGCAAGATAGAAGATATCCAGCAGTTGAACGCAGGTCCTGGGACTCAAAAAGGCCTCTACTCTCCGTGGATAGAGTGGAACTTCATCTCCAAGTGTAGGTTTTGACCAATGCTGCAAGTTTCACAAGTCACGACTGCACCCGGACTCCCTGGGCAAGGTAACAAAGTAACAACTGTTGGAACTTGAGCTGGTGCCTTTTTAATATTGTGTTGAGGGTAACGTCTGCCTGTCCTATAACTCGCAGCGCAAGCATTAACTTGGCACCCTCCGCTGCTGCGAGGGTCTCTGAAAAACAGTGGTGTGGGTGACACTAAAGATGGTGGTGTTACTTATCGTCCGTGACTTAATACGGCTGCTAATGGACCGCATCCGTGCCATGGGCTGTGCCTTTACCCATTCGCTGCTTGTTCCAGTAGCACTGTGCATATTGTTAGTTATCGAAACATGAGCTAAGTGCCCTCGTTTGTGAGGTAACCTGCAACGACACAGTGATGGTTATGCCACGTATACTCCATGGCTTGAAGCTCAAAGTACTGAAGCAAATCAATGAAACTCAATAGAATATTAATCTACTTAGTTTAAGTTAATTTGCCCAATATTGGATCTGCTTCTCTGAATGTACAGAACACTGGCACGTCCTGGGTCTAACAAAAAAAAGTACACTCAACTGTTTTCCTGTTGCTTAACCCTTGCCCGGGACATACAGTCTTTAAAGTGAGTAGTGTTTGTAATTGACATCCCACGTCTACATTTCACTAGGGATTTTAGTGACCGATTGGTGCCCAAGACGAGCATATATACTGTTTTGAGAAGGAAAGGACAAGCTTCTGCTTGAGTATCTGTGCTCAATGTGATGTCTTTCACTCACCTCAGCAAGCTATCACCCACTCCTTGGCAGGTTACTCACCTTTCGGCCACTTCATTATGGAGATATTATGGATTGCTTCTCAAGTGATGCATAGCTTCTTTAATCGTAGTGTTGAATTAAGAGGATTAATGTCTGAACCAAATCTGTGTAATATTAATTGTGAATTTGCATCGTATTCCGCTTGGTGATCCAGAGTTTCAAGAAATGGAGCTGTTCTCAAAGCCGATCCGACGGTTGAACCTTGGGTCCCTGTGAGGACTAATACACCTGTGATTTGGGAAACAGCGTTTACAACGCTGCTATTACCACGCAGGTAGGTAACAACGTGGTCGTTACAACAACCACGTTGTTATCACGCATGGCTTTACATCTCAAGTCATTTCTACGGTGTGGTGTGTTGGATTTTAAATCCAACACCTTCCCTGCTGTTGAGCTAACTGGAGTAGGAATAGTAATTTATACTATTCCTAAATCCAGCGCGCCACCTAGCGCAAGTCGTAGGAACGACTTGCGATGTAAAGCCATGCGTGGTAACAACGCGGTTACTGTAACGACCGCGTTGTAACCTACTGCGTGGTAATAGCACGCGTTGTAACGTGCTATATTCCTGTGATTTAGATCGCAGCGCTCCTACACCAAGGTGTTGTAGTTTGGCACCGCTGCAAGCATCTGGTCGGTAATTCGCCCCATTACGAGGAGGATGTCATTGCTATAAGATTGTTTTGAGTCTAGCTCACTCCCAGGGATGTGAGAGTTGCTCAGTGATGGGAAGAATTATTTAGACTTGCGATCGTCAGCTCTTAATACTCGGTAATGCTAAAAATAGTGCCTGCTGAGCAGCCGCCTAGATTATTTTTTTATTCTTATACGCGTTAAGTGGAAGTGGTATTTCAAATATCAAGTTGCCTGCATTTGCAGGTAAAACTAACACAGATTGGCGTGACCACGTTCCATGCCCATCTCGACGCCTGTGCCCTCTGTCCTGTGATTTGCAAACAAGGCTGTTTTAAATTTCATATAGCTAAATTATTATTACTGTAACCAGCCTGCGGCGGATTGAATGATGGACACAAGGATGTTTTTTGTGTTTTTTTATTGGCTGTTGATCCCTCTCCCATACCCTTCATAAATCGATGACCTGGATGTATCATGAAAGGAACTATGAAACTCACATATACGAAAATTAATATGCGACCCCCAGAATGTGCATCAGTAGGTCTTGCACATTTACTACGGTTTGGTTTTGTAGTGTGAGCATGTGAAACGTCATGTTCATTCCCGTCACTCCTCTACAGAAACATTTGTACATATTAATGTGTTTGGATATAGCACAGTGATAGGTATGGCTGTTTATATCTTGTGAAGCACAACAGAGAATAAAGACATTCCAAAATTCATTCATCTGTAATTGCCTGTGTTTACATATTCGTATGTGCCTCAATGTTTGTTTTCTATATATTGCCTCTCATCCAACCAAATTAACTCTTGAACCTGTTTATCACTACATAGTGGGCACATCACTGCAAAGTAGTGAACAAACGCTTTTGCTTTTCGCATTCAACACTTATGTTGTGTAATCGTTATTTCTTTGAGCAACTCCTGGTCTAGTGCATAGATACCCCCCTGCACGGCTTGTTATCTTTAGCTGAAGTGGGGTTTTCGCTCGCACTATAGGAGGAAGCCGAGAGCACCCTGGAACTTCCTGAATTGCATTGTTCATTTTCATTCCAAGGAACATGTTTCCGCCTTGATGCTTCTTCCTAAGTCTAACAAGCATTGGCATAGCCAATAGGTCTCGCCTTTGGGACCTTATAAGTGTTTAGCCATGCAACAGTTGCATAACTAAATACTTATAAGGTCCCAAAGCGAGACCTATTGGCTATGCGAAGCGGCCGTGCTGCCGCAAAAGTGAAAGTGATCGCGATCAAACATCATAGCGGCCGTGCGGCCGCGAAAATGAAAATAATCGCGGTCAAGCGCGCGCACCTGCGCACATGAACTGTAGCGCTGGCCTGGTAGCACTTTTTGGAGCCCTCTCAATAAGTCTCACCAGACCAGTGTATGCGCTGGGTCAGGCGAGACCTAAAAACACCCAGCGAGCGTTTGCTGCATTTTTAGGTCTCGCCTACTAGACATCACCTGCTTTGTTTGTTGCTTTACTTATTGTTAGCTTATAGTGTACTTATATACTGCCCTTGGCTTAACATTGGGAGGCTTCATTGACACTCATTTGCTTGCTTGTTCGTTAGCATGTGCAGGCTTTCCTTCCTCTTCTTTTGTTTGTTCATTCCGCGCGGTATTTCAGATGCTGTTTTTTTTGTTGTTCCTTTTGTTTAAGACTTCTCAAAAAGTTCATGGTGGTGTGTGTGTTGTTTTTCTGTCTCCCTAGTATGCTTATCTTTCCCTAAGCACACTACTTTCACATGAGAATCTTCCTGTCCCTCTGATGTATGGGTTCTGGAGAAGCATGCTACTCGCCAAAAAGCGCTTCAACACACAATATGGGGTAACAAGCACTATATAAATGCAAACCCTTTTGCCTCTTCTATCCCTCCGCTATCCTTCCGAATCCAAATAACTGACTAACCTATCCACCACTCAAATTATTTTCATATTTTCACTATACTAATTCACCACTAATTCTCTATGGGTTCTGGAGTAACGTGCTACTCACCAAAAAAGTGCTTCAACACCCCATCAAGGGTAACAAGCGCTATATAAATGCAAACCTTTTTCCCTCTTCTATCCCTCCGCTATCCTTCTGAATCCAAATAACTGACTAACCTATCCACCACTCAAATTACTTTCATATTTCACTATACGAATTCAACACTAATCCATTATGGGTTCCCGAAGGAGTGTGCTACTCACCAAAAAATCGCTTTGACGCCTCGGTTGGGGTAGTAAGCGATATATAAATACAATTACAATACAATACAATAGAATCTAGGGACCCGCATGGCCTTATCCACAAGAGGGTTCGTTTGAACTCACCCTGAAAGTGACCGAGTGTCACCTGTGTTTTCCCTCATTCATTCCAATGGGACCAGCTTGACAGATTTACTGCCATCATTTTTGAACGCTTTAAAAATCCACAACCCTGGTTGTATGTATGATACAAAGTTAATTTTGGTGTCTATATTTATATAAAAATACACTCCATTTTTACAAATTGGTGTTGGATTTCTTTCGAGTAGTCTCAAATACTTATGCACCATAATGGTTATGTAAAATGCTTAACACATGTTCCTCCGGTAATGCCTGACTACTCTTTGTGGCACTACTAGGAATGAGCTAAGGATTATTGTTGTTGAATCCAAGGATCATCTCTGTGTATTGGGAGAATATTGCACGGTAAGGCTTTCCCAGCCATGCCAGAAAACATTCCACCTTACAACAGTTGCCTTCTCAAAGTCCTGTGCGAAGAGTACAGTTCGCTGTAAAGAAAGAGGCCATGAGGAGCAGGGAGAACACCATGGATGGTCATCTCTGTAGCGCAAAGAACCAGGTCGAGCATCATGGATGGTCATTGTTTTAGCACAAATATCCAGTCAGGTGCCGGGGATGGGTGCTGCTGGAACTTTGTATTGGGAGTCACTGAAGGCTGTCGATGCAGTAGCGCGGAGTGCAGATCTCACCTTGCCGGTTATCATGGTGGTCACTCTAGCGCGAGAAGTCGCTTTCACCAGAGCTTTGCATTGGTGGTTATCGCGGAAGCAAGATCTTACCGTGAATGGTCCCATTCGCATTCACAAAGAGCCCAGGAGGAGCTCTACTGATGCCAAACCAAGTGTCCAGGGCATGGGAGGCACATCTTGGGTATCAGGAACTCACTCCACCAGAGTCCAGCAGGGCTCAGGCAAGTTCAGTTGCAGGTCCAGACAGATCCAGTGCGGCAGACCAGCTGGACAGTTGCAGGGAGGCCTCTGGAGCTTCTTATGTCCCTGTAGCTGAGAACAGGAGCTGACCTTTGGAGTCACTTCGGGTAAGGTGGGATAAAGAGAGCAGGTCCAGTCTTCTTTTTCAGACAGCAAGGCAGGCCTCAAGCAGCAGGGCAGTGCTCTGGCACTAGGGTAGTCCTTCATCTGTAGTATCCACAGGTCCAGGAGCATACTGGAGAGTTGTTACTTGATGCGGAAGAAACTTCTAAACTTCCACCCTCACCTGGTTCTGGATTTTCCTTCTTCCCTGGTCCCAGGATGTCTAGAGTCACAAAAGGCTAGTGTGAAGGCCTCTGTGTGCTGGGGCAGCTCCTTTGAAGTGCCAGTGTGGTAGGTGACAGCTCCGCCCTTCCTATGAGGTCAGGATGGCCCATCCTGCCAACACCCAGTCCCCCTCTGTGATACTGTCTGGAAGGAATACACAAAGGCCAACTGCCAACTACACCTAGTCATGTGACCCAGGATACAAGCTGCAGGCCTCAAATGATTAGGATATAAAAATGCCAATTTTCTAAATGGGGCATTTTCAGAATTGTGATTTAAAACCCAACTTTACCATTAAAGGGGGTTTAAAATTACTGTTCATTAGAGACAAAACACAACATTTTCTACCTATTCCCAAACAAAAGTTATCACTTATTAAATGTAATAATGTGATCCAATGTTATCCTAAGGGAGAGGTAGGCATTACAGTAGTGAAAAACAAATTTAAGAGTTTTTCACTACCTGGACATTGAAAACTTAAAATTACATGTCCAATGTTTTTAGGTCGAGGGACCATCCGGTCTGCCGAAGGCAGAACCGGAAGTCCGGAGATCTTATGTTTCTTAAAGTGGCCATTTAGCCCGCCTCTCTCTTTGGCTCTCTTCCATTGGCTGGCTTCCTAAACGGAGGCCAGCCATTGGAGGAGAGAGCCGTCCCTCCAAATAGGCTCCGTCTTTTTCAGATTCGGGGGCGTGTTCCGTGCTGTTCTTTCCACTTTTTAGCCACGCCCTTTTAAGAACAGCAGGAACACGCCCTCGCTCGAATCCGAAAAAGTTTGGAAGCTCCCATCCGCCATTTTTTATCTATCGTCTGGCCGTGAGGATCTTCTTGCTGTTGCTCTTGCGCGCTGCCCGCCTAGTTAGGCCCTGTATCTTAATCAGTAACCATGGCCGGGACCCGCCATGACTGGGTGACACATGCAGTGGCTCCGAGTCTGAGGCCCCGCACCAGGTGGAAGCGGAGTGCGGTTTTCTCGTTTCACATTTCCATCTACTACTCGTGTGTCGCCCCAGCGCTGGGTCCTCCTCGCTGCCCTGCACACCGGGTTTTCACGACGTGCCTTTTGTTTGCGGTGAGTGTAGTTTCTTTGGGCAGCAGAGTTTATTGAGTCGGTCAGTTTTGTGGACAGCGGCGAGAGCCGTTTTCGCGGGGGATGTGCTGGGCGGAGGGCGAGGAAGGCGGACCGTGTAGCAGGAGAGCCTGGTTCGAGTCCAGTCGCTAGGAGTGGCGGCTCGGTGTCCGATCTTGGCTAATTTTAAAGACGCGCTAAGATCGGAGGCACTGTGGCATAATGGTTAAGGTCTGAGGCTCTTACTCTCAAGGTTACAGGTTTCAAATCCCGTTGATCGTTGCAGGTAGATCTCTGTGAATAACCGTTTATTAGCAGAGCACGTTAATGTATTATGCCAATGCCGTAGCCACTGTAAATACGGAGCGAAGTAAGGCGCCCCATTATCGTCGGGTCGAGTACGCGCTATATAAATATAAAAGGGTTAACCACTGTAACTGTTAAGCCAATGTCTCCGGTTTCAAATACTTAGCCCTCCGATTTCATTGATGATACCCACGCAGCGATGGGTGGCTGCGAGGAGGTTGGATGAAGAGGGGTGCGAGCGGCGCTGGTTGTTTTACGGTGCTCCGGTGCCCCCTGTTTCGCGACCGCTCGTCGAGCTTTGGTGGTGCAGTTGTGGGGCATAGAGGCGCTGTGGCGACGTCATCCACCTTGGGCCTCCCCGTGCCTGGGTTTGTGACATAGATGGTGGTGAGTGCTTACAGCGCTCCGAGAGCACGTGCGTGCAGCATATCAATTACCGCACCGTGCCTAGATGACCAGCGCTACTAAGGTGCGTGCGCTGTATCTCCAGGTTGCAATTATTGCAATCCCAATAAGATTTGCTGGCGGTTTCATCTGTGACGTTGGGGGGACATGTTGTATGCTCATTCTAATATCCAGGGCTCCTGTGTAGCCTCGAGAAATGGACGTTCAGCTTCGGCGCATGGCAAGCAGTGTTCGGTTTCCGACGCTGCATGTTTTAAAGTGATTAAGGCCTCCGTGTAATTATTTCAGGGCCTCGGAGCAAAAGAGCATTTTATCTATCGTACCGCAGCGTTTCTCTCGTACGTCGTGTGTTGGGCGAAAATGCAACATGGCGTGCGTCGCCCACTTGCAAGTGCCCCCGCATGGGGGGCGGCAGGGTGGTGAGCGCGAGGGGGCCAGCTGTTGGTAACGCTTTAGCACTAATGCGTCTCAAAGGAGGCCTCCTTCTCTAATTTGAATGAGGGTGTGATGTGTGGGAATGAAGTTAGGGGGTTGCCCCTCCGGTCGGGTAGTATTTCTGAGGCAGGCTCGGGGACTAGTCACCAGTGCTTCCAACCCGATGTATGTCCGACACAGGGTCACCACTTTATTTATGCTGCGCCCGGAAGCACCGCGAACCTCGCCCCACCTCCCTGCTACCTCCAACTTGCCGCCTGGCTGTAGGGTTTTGTGGCCATCCCAGGTGCTGTTCTTCCCCCCCTTCCCCTCAGCAGTGAGTTGGGCTCAAGGCAGGCGCCGATTTTTGAACGGGGTGGGGGCCTTTGTGTGGCCGCGAGCTTACCTCGGCTTGTATTGGTTGGGTGGCGCACCATGTCGCTGTTGCTGTCCCCAGACCGCGTTTGTGCTTCTGCGCCCCTAAGTGCTGTGATTTCCCATTGCCACCCACAGCTAGGCCAGGCTCTGGTTTCCGCGCACACACTATCTAGAACGGGTTGATTTCTCTATGCGCTGGATGGTTTGTTTTGGTCAAAGCGCTTCCCACAGTGCTTTGTACCGGCAGGCACTGTTGCTTTGAAGGGAAATGTAGAGATATGGCACACTTTAAAGCCCATTCTGTTGATTCAGGCCAATGTGTTAATTTTGCAATAATTTCTCCTTTGACAGTGCTCTTTGAAAACACACAGACAGAGTGCCATTTTTGGACAGGCAAGGTGTTCAGCTGTTGGGGGAGAGAATGTGGCCTAACGGCTAGTGCGGTCGACCTCCGAGCTGGGGAACCGGGTTCGAGTCTTGACAGATACGCTCAACATTCTGTGATCGCGCCGCAGAGTGGCACGGTAGCTCAGGGCGCGCTGCTCGCGACACCCCTTTGTCCCCCCAGACAGTATGCGCTTCTCCAGACATGCCAACCCTCCCCTAGCGAAGGTTCCGGAGTCCGCGGGGGTGTGTTTTGCTTGTGGGACAGGGATTGGGGCGTGCGTCCTGCATGCTAATAACCTGGGCTGGTCATGGGCGAAATAGTGAGACGGGCGGGGTCTGTACCTTGCCCCGCTCTAAGAGCGGTTGACTGTCGGACTATAAGGGGAAGGACACCAGGTGTCCAGGGCATAGGTTGGCTCTTCCATCCGTCGCAGGGAGGCTGTCCCCATGTCACGTTGAGTGGATGGTGTGCCCCACGGAGAGACATGGGGGTGATCAATGTTGGCTTGTATTCTGACTTGTCTGCAGTCCACCAGAAGGTATTAGTGGGGCAAGTGTGCCTTTGTGAGGTTGGGCGCCAGATTACCGCCGGCTTGCAGGGCCCCAGCATACTGGGGAAAGAGCAACAGAAGGCGTGTGGCTGTAGCGATGTGTGTCGATGGTGGCTCGTGTTGGGGTGCGCACTGGAGTAACGCAGCGACAAAGTTGTAGTTGTAGACATTTGTGACGGGGATGTAACCACAGCATGTTCAACACCCTTTTAACGGAGCCATAGTTATCGCTATTTACCGATGCAACTAGCACCATATAGCCTGGCTTGGGGCTGTAGCGTCACCTTTACAGTATGTTGCTCGAGGCAATGTCAGATTTCAGCTGGATTGATGCTCATTAGGAGCACAAAGCCCCATCATATCCCCCGTCTGGCTAGCATGTCTAGTTAACAACAGTCCCACAGTGTTGACGTTAGCACAGTTTACTGGACGTGTTTGTGCAGCCACAACATGAACCATGCATCGCAGACGCTTAGAGTGGCTATTTAGCCCGCCTCTCTTTTTGGCTCTCCTCCATTGGCTGGCTTCCTAAACGGAGGCCAGCCATTGTAAGGAGAGAGCCGTCCCTCCAAATAGGCTCCGTCTTTTTCAGATTCGGGGGCGTGTTCCGTGCTGTTCTTTCCACTTTTTAGCCACGCCCTTGAATTCTAAAAAGTTTTGAAGCTTCAATCCGCCATTTTTTAGCTATCGTCTGGCCGTGAGGATCTTCTTGCTGTTGCTCTCACGCGCTGCCCGCCTAGTTAGGCCCTGTATCTTAATCAGTAACCACGGCCGGGACCCGCCATGACTGGGTGACACATGCAGCGGCTCCGAGGCTGAGGCCCCGCACCAGGTGGAAGCGGAGCGCGGTTTTCTCGCACCACTGAAGCAAAGGATTAGCCCGTCAGAGGCAGCGTTAATAGAAGCCCAGTCCCTGCAGATGCCGCCCCGTCCGCCCTCGGCCGCGGAGGCCCCTGGGAATCGGCGGCTCCACTCGATTTCCGAGCAGGCGGCCAGAAACACATCTGTGGATGTGATCTCCATCAACGGGGGACTAAAGGGCTGAAGATGTGCGGCTGTGTGACGCGAGCACGCCCACTCGGCGCGCCGTTTGACCGCTGACACATTGTATTCTAAACAAAATGCTTCACTGAGGGTCTGTGTAGTTTAATTACTGCACCGTAAAACGCAGGGCTGACCCACTTTCAAAGTTGTCATAATACAGACTTGGTAACTGATTTACTTTCTTAGAAACCGACTTGGGGTCGTTTTTTTTTAACACTGCTCATACATTTAAACCCCACTTTTTTTTCTATTCAGCATCTTGTTATGGAGCTTGGACATTCTTTAAGCCTTTCTGTGTTTTTTTTTTACACAGATATGGATAAGGGAGAAAACTGACTGACAGTAAGAAGCCTTTGGCCTTGTAAAGGGGCCTAAAAGTCTACAAACAGTAAAAATGTACCCACCGTGACAGAAGTAGAAGAAACTCTCTCTCTAACTCACTACATCACTCACTCTCTATCTCTCTACCTCACTCTTTCTATCTCACTAACTCACTTTCACTGTCTCTTTCACTACCTCTCTCTATCTCACTACATCACAAGACCACTCTGCTTACATCTCACTACCTCACAACATCCCTCTCCCTCACTACATCACTGTTTCACTACCTCACTCTCTCTCACTACATAACTCTCTCTACCTCACTACTCCACTCTATCTCACTACCTAACTATCTCACAACTTCTCTCTCTCAAAACATCACTACCTCACTCTCTAGCTCACAACCTCACAACTTCACTCTCTCTCACTCACTACCTCAATCACTCTCTATCTCACTACCTCACTCTTTCTATCTCACTAACTCACTTTCACTCTCTCTTTCACTACCTCTCTCTCTATCTCACTAAATCACATCACTCTATGCTTATATATCACTACCTCACAACAGCCCTCTCCCTCACTACCTCACTCTTTCACTACCTCACTCTCTCTATCTCACTACCTCACTCTCTATCTACCTCACTCTCTATCTCACTACCTCACTCTCTATCTACCTCACTCTCTCTCACTACCTCACTCTCAATTTCAATACCTCACTCTCTCTCTCTATCTCACTACCCCACTCTCTCTCTGCTAATGCAATAGGTATCACATATGCAAAAAAAAGCTAATGCCAATAGAAATGACAATACCATTTATTTAGGGATACAAAAATGATAAAAAAATAATGAGCAATACCAATAGCTCTACCTATAATATTGCCGAGACCATTGCATTGTAAATGCTTGTTAATACAATGCACCCTGCCTTATGGGCTAGGGCCTACCAAAGGGGGTGACATATAGGTATTAAAAAGGAAGGTTTAGGCTTGGCAACAGGTTTATTCTGCCAAGTCAAATTGGCAGTTTAAAACTGCACACAGACTGCAATGACGGGCCTGAGACATATTTTAAAATGCCACTTAAGGGGGTTTCACAATAAGTGCTGCAGGCCCACTAGTAGCATTTAATTTACAGGCTCTGGATGCATATAGTGCCACTTAACTAGGGACTTATAGGTAAATGAAAGTTGCCAATTGGGTGTAAGCCAATGTTACCATGTTTAAAAGAGAGAGCACAAGCACGTTGGCACTGGGTAGGCGTGGTTAAGTGCACAGAGTCCTAAAAGTGGACAAAAACAGATGCAGAAAACAGGAGGGGTGAATACAAAAAGTTTGGGGGTGATCCTGCACAGAGGGCCTGGTCCAACAACCTGCAACACATGTTAGGCGGGCCCATCACATTGTATATCACCACTTGTTAAAGTATCAGAAGAAGTCTTCCATCTGTCCTATTGTAATGTACGATAAAAACCCTTACCCAAACCGCATAGATTCCAGCCTTTTGAGTCTCTGGGGAGTGTGAAATAGAGTGGGTATTGAGGGCTACACCATTGGAATCAACATAAAATACACATTTTACAGAAGGTGAGGGTGATTCCATTCAAGTCAATCAGTAGCATTTGGTTTGAGATTGAAGATGAGCCAGAGGAGGGTGACATCTACCACGCGGGTGTGACTTGAGAGATATGGCAACTGCAAGCTGGTCCCCTGTGATACACCCACTCTAGCTCTGACCTTACTGCTGCCAGACTCTGCCTGGCTGATTTTGTCACGTTGCTGTCCAGAATGTTGTGATCTACAACCAAAACCCTCTCTGTGTGATCAGTACTGAATGCAAGAATCCATTAGATTGTTTACTGGATTGAGCTCTTGATGCAGAGGTGTCTGTAGCAGGCAGGTCACATTTACAGATGCAAGACACTTGACTCTGTGTTTGATCCTTGTGAATCTGATGCAAGGTACTGACTGCATTGGAACTGCATTCACACTGCGTGTAAAGGTCTACCTGTGAGTTTGATAATATGAACATCTCTCCAGACACAGCCGTTGTCTAGTGATGCCCTCACAACAGGGTAGTCTCTGGCTTGGAGCACTCAGTTACAAGAAATGGTGAGGTATCTGATCTTTATTGTCACCGCCCAAATAAAACTGTAATCAAGGAAGATAAAAGGCTAGGCCTCACCGTGGGGTCCCATTCCTCCGGTACAGCAGAGCCTGCAACCCCACCCCTCACCCCTACCATCTACCAAAGGGCAGTGCTTCAGGAAGTCTAGTCAGCAGTCCTTTTGCTAACAAAGCTTTCATTCAATTTCTTAAGGGAGACCAGTGACTATCTGCCACACCTCAGTGTCTGGAGCTCCACCCTCCAGCCACCTGAATGCAAGCCACACACTTCCACTCTCTGGGGGAAAGCCTCCATGTGGTGCAATGTCAAACTAAAGGCATTCAAAATGCAATCCAATTTTCTTTGTAATTGTTGCAAAGAGCCAAACTTGAGGTTGAACATCAGAAGACATCTTCTCCAGCGTTTGAAGAACTGCCTTGTCAATGTTTCTATTATTAGCCCATATATTTTCTGTCATTGCTTTGATGTTGGGGTTAGTGCTTCCTTTGAACGCAGCCTAATGCTCTCGCTATTTATCCATCCCGCCATTACTTTACGCTTCCAACGTCTGAATGGTCTCTGAAGCGCGAGTCTAGTGGTAGTCTAGCCTAGAAGTGTACAGACTATTCGCCTGATTCCAGTGCCTTCCAAACGTGCCTAGTATAGCACGATCTTCACATACAAGTGAAGTTTCTTTCTACAATCTAGCATCTAAAAACAAATCCTCTATACTTCTAAAATATGGCATAAAAACTGACCTTTCCTCTAGGCTTCGGATTGCTGCCTCCCCTTTTTTCCTCTCAAATGGTCCCCCCTTGCATCATTTGCATACCTCCTTTCGCTGACCACAACCTTCTCTGAGTCCCATGCAAGCTTGCTTTTTTCAGTCTCTATTTAAGTATTTCTGCAAACTGCCCACAATGCTTTTCAAAGATCACAACCTCTCCGTCTCTGAACGTCACACCCATGTAGCCTAGCAACGCCTAATCTCGTCTCACGCCCATCATCCATCCGCATGAACTCACCTACCCCCCCATTAATGATCAAACCCAACTCATATCAGTTTAATATACCACAAAGAGATTGGAGCGAATGCACATAATGGTTCATGCTTGAGCACACAAGGCGAAACCCAATAACCAAGAGTACCCAATGACACTGGACAAACCACTAACTTTGGGTTCCGGGACAGTATGCTGCCCGCCATAAAATGGCTCAACGCCTTATCAGGCATAGTAAGTGCTATATAAATGCATTTGCACTACAATACATTTGGGACCAGATGTACAATGCTTTTTAGCGTGCGCAAACGGGTCTTAGACCCGTTGCGCACGCTAAAAAGCATGAGCCCATGTACAAACAGTTTTTTGCGAGTCGCAAATAAATTGCGACTCGAAAAAAATACTCTTATGCGACGCACTATTAGGAAGGGGCATTCCCTTCCTAATAGCAACCGCAAAGCTATGTACCAATGTTTTGCAACGGCAATTGCGGTCGCAAAACACTCGCAAATTACCACCTAGTTCAAGTAGGTGGTAATGCATTCACAAATGGAAAGGGGAACCCCTTCCCCTTTGTAAATACATGCAATATTATTTTTTAAGGGCAGCCAGTGGTCCCAGGGACCACTGCCTGCCCTAAAAAAATTAAACGAAAATGTTTTTTTTTTTTTTAATGCATCCCGTTTTCCTTTTAAGGAAAATGGGCTGCATTTAATTTTTTTTTTAAAAAGCTGCTTTATTTAAAAGCAGTCCCAGACATGGCGGTCTGCTTAGCCCAGCAGGCCATCATCCCTGAGGCTCATTATTATTCATGAGCCTCGCAATTTGCGACCCCATTGGGAATCGCAAACAGTGTTAAAAACACTGTTTTACATGCCAAATAACGCCTCGTAAATTGTGAGTCGCAAAGGCAACGCAATTTGCGAGGCGCTATTTGGCAGGTCGTACATCTGGCCCATGGTGTACAAATCTGGACATTATTCAGTATTTGCACAAGTGTGTTGATCTTTGGAGGACCAGGATTCACTTGTGCTTTTTAAATTGATACACTTTGATCACCAGAAACTTTGCCTAGATGTGTAAGCATTTGATGCGTTTACAAAGGACTGTGGAATGCAGCTTACTACAGGAGAATGATAAACTAATGGTCAGTGAGATACAGGGGCTCTTAGCTTCACTCAACGCCCTTCACTTTAGCAAAGGAGGCTGTCACAGAGCTCAGAGGGGTGACCAAGGGCACTACAACTAGGTACAAAGTGACACTGCCAGGATCAGGGAACCAGGTGCTGATGGGGAGTCTAAAGCTGCCACTTTCCTGCCAAGAGCATGTTGGACCTGGCTTCACATCCGTGAGAATGTACATCCCTGGTTAAAAAAGTGTTGGGGGGGGGTGGTGTTTCTTACCTCTCTGAAGCCACTTGAGCCATGTTGGGAACATCTAGACATGAGAATGTTTAGACGAACAATTCTAAAACTTCCTTTCAGTATTATGGGAGAAGTTAACAAAACCTTATAGACAAGGAACAGATAATCTAAAATGTGTCCAAATAGTAGGAAATGAGGGGATGCATAAAGGAACAAACCATAGA
This sequence comes from Triturus cristatus, assembly GCF_964204655.1. Taxonomy (NCBI): domain Eukaryota; kingdom Metazoa; phylum Chordata; class Amphibia; order Caudata; family Salamandridae; genus Triturus; species Triturus cristatus. Next base: position 791,746,827 of record NC_140595.1, read on the forward strand.
GGTTGGGCAGTGTAGGATGGGCAGTAAAAAGTTGGGAGGATGAAACTAAGGCCAGAGTGAGCGAGACTGTGAGGGAAACTGAAAAGAGAGCGGCACTGGGCAGTCAGTACCACAGATGCAAGACCCTGCTGGGTGTTGCCTTCAGCATCATCAATTCAATGGCATATCACATCACTGCTGACATCATCTCAAGCCATAAGCAATTTATCTTTCCACATTCTATGCAAAACAGTGAACAGTGAAGAACACCCTCAAAATGTAATTAGAGGAAGTTTCGGACCCTCAACTAGGATGGGCATGGAATGGCATGGACAGCACCACAGATAACCACTAGTGCCACAAAGCCTTACTAAGAAACGACGATGTGCTATATAAATGGCAATAACATAACACAGCGTTACATAACATGACATCTGCTGGCTCACCATGGAATTAGAGGCCTCCTTTCACACCATGAGCACAGAACCTCCTAAGCATGACTGAAGCCCAGGGGCAGCTCCTCTGTAATGTCAGATGAGCGTCGCCCCACCGCCCAGCGCCAGCAGATGATAAATAACATTATAATAACACAATGTTATTATCATTTAATGTATCGCTGTCTGAGCTCCGCAATGAGTATAGGGTGGGGCAGAGCAGGGAGGAGAAGTAGTGTGCGCATGTCAGTTTGGCCGGCCGTCTTAGGCGAGCCAGACATGCGCACCTATGTTTCACCAACCCAACAGACCGAGTTTGAAAAGTAGGTTCAAATTGTGAATCGACAGCACAATCTATACATGAATTGGCTCAAACTTCATTGATTCTGGGGGCGAGCGAATGACCTATTTGGGTCCTATAATTACATGCCTCGCAAGACTCTCCCTCCTCAAAGATGCTCGGGGCTCAGCCTGGCTAGGAAAATATTTAACTAATGCTAGCGAAACAATGCATTTTTCAGCATGAGTGGCGGGTTTCTGGGACATCCTCCCTTGCAGGCCATAGACAGACAAATCTGAGTTACATTATATAATGAGGTAGCTTACCATTAGAATCCTGTAAAATGTGATACCGAATTGAAACTTTGCACAGAGCTTAATAATAAGGTAAAAAATGAGTGATGATATAGACCCCAAAAATTATATAGGACAAAATATATTTAGTATCTCTAAACGAAATGCTATTCAGGATGGTGTCTGCCTGGCCAATGCAGCTGATAGTATTAGAAAAGAAATGGTTCAGCTTGAAGTAGATGGATTTAGTGGACAGTTTGAGCGAAATTGCCAAGAAAAGTCAATATGGACTGCTATGCTAAATCTAATATGAATAATTATGGAAGGTTGTAACATTTCAAATGGCAGCACAGTAAATGATAAGAGGAGTGCAGCTTTGTCAGTCTCCAAGCTTGTTCTGTATCATACCAGTAAGTGTAAGAAAGCAAATCGAAAGGAAACACCCGCCACAGAAAAGAGAATGAAACTCCACTACCTCTTTATATTGGATTACTGGTGCATGCTAAAACCCGAAAAAAGGAATTGATGACAAACTGCACAAATTGGGCGTATGCATGTCTTTTAAGTGTGTGCAAGAAGTGTCAGCAGCAATAACTAACAAACAATGTAAGAAATTCTGCAATGATAGGATTGTCTCTCCAACAGGCCTTCAAATCTCCACTCTCGCTTGTGCCGCAATAGACAATATTGATCAGAACCCCTTGTCATCTTCATCCACTCAGTCATTCCACGGAACAGCCATCTCGCTGACACAGAGAAAATAAGATGCACAGGGTATATCATCCTTCTTAAAAAATGAAGAAAATGAGTGGACCAAGAAATGTACTTCATCCCTACCAGAGTGGTATTTGCAGTTACCATGTACAATGACAAGAAACAGCCAAATGTACCTGCAATTAATATCAGTGCCTTCCAGCCTCCTCGTATTCATAATGAACCTATGTCAGACGAATGGCTGCAGATGATTCAAACTCTTGATCTCCATCATCTAACCAATACAAGCCACACCAGTTAGGCTGCTTTGCACTCCAATAGAGGTGGTTCTGTCACAAAAAGCCATAGTGTGTTGCTACCTTTAATAAATGAGTCAATAAATTCTCTTTCTATCGTACGCCACTGCTTTGATATACTAAAGCGTACACTGGCCACAAGTAATCCTAATCAGACTCCTGTGGTGACATGTGAGCAACAGCTAAACTATTACAGTGGTTACTTCCAGAATAGTATGGGGAAGACAAAATGGTAGTCATGACGGGAGCATTGCACATTGAAATGTAATTCCTTGAGGTTTTAGGAGATCGGCCTGATGGTGGTGGCTGGGCCAATGTTTTAGTTGAATCCAATGTTACCAGTGAGGGTAAAGTTGGACAATGTCTAAAAGGGTCTCGTGTAAAACGATCCCACTATATACACAAAGTTAGTGTTGCATCACTGTGTGTACTTTTGAAGAAGGCTTATGATGTATCTACTGAGAGGCAAATATCCATGAACTAATGGATTACACAGAGAGTTGCAGAGTCTGTTCATTTCAAATATTGGTATATTACAACTTGAATTACTGCTATTCCAATTTCTTTATACCATTCGATCGACAAATTTTGAGAAGTATGTTCTCACCCTGCAAATGATCTGTCCTTGGAGGTTTTGCTATGCACCACACCCACTATGCCAGGTGGATGCCAGTGTTCATTAAAACACTTGTTTAGCTGAAAACAAGTATTCCAGATGTTTCTGAAGAATATCCAAATGGATATGTTGTTGCTTGTACAAGTGGTAGACCTTATTCCTGCATATCTCATGATCAGACGCATGAGCAGTGAAACAAGGATATAAAATCAGACGGCGGGCAGTTCATATTCTTGATAATCCTAGGGCATTGATGAAATGGATGGTGTCTGGACCCCTGATTGCCAACTTACAGGGACAATTCGAAGAAGAAATGGGATTCAGTGAAAACAAAAAAACTGTGTTCACGATGAAGACAACTCAATTTGCAAATGCTGTTAAGGTACTTACACATGCGTTTTCACATGATAACAGAAATCCCTATGCCTGTGATATTGGCGAAAATCTTATGAATATTGCATCCAACTCAATCATGAGTGATAAATCATATAAATCTGTGTGCATTGCTGATGATGTGGGGAGAACTCCGTATGGATCGTTTGTTCAAGAACACCTGGTACGCTGCAAAAAATCTATTTTTGAACCTATTCCTAGAAATAAGCTATATTTATTTCATAAGGTAGACCCAAAATAAGTGACCCACAAAGTATCCATCTTAAAAAGCGACTGCTCCCTTTTAACTAGACTGTATATTGCTTACGAGGATAGAGAAGGAGATTTAAAGGAATGTTTTGCCTAAGAGAATCTTGATGCTCCCCCATCACTTTCTGAGGGAGGATTACTGAGAAAAGGGACAAAGTCTGACATCATCTCTTGTTTGAAAAAGCTTAATGGTGCTGTAGATAACATGAATACCATTCCAGACACTGCAAGTTGTGTTGTTATGGATAGACCGGCAATAATCCATTTCTTAAAGACGGACAAAGAATGCAATTTTTAAGACTGCAGCACCTATCTATTCCAGCTGCATATAATGAACATACTTAGCAAATTGAAATGAGTAGACATAGTATCTGACCAGTATATAGAGGGGTCTCTGTAAAAGGAAGAAAGAAATAGGCGAGGTTTAGGTCCACGCTACTGTGTAAAAGGTTCCACAAATATACTAAAAAACTGTGTGACTTTTCTACAAAATGAGGATGACAAAAATTATTTGTTACAATTCTTGGCTTCTAACGTTTTGAGTCTTGGGATAAAAAAGGGTAAAATTGTGGTACTGACAAAGGATGATAACGTGGTCAAAATCTATGGAAATCTGAATGTATCTGAACTAAGATCATGTTATCAAGAAGAAGCTGACACCAGAATACCATTACATTGAAAAAATGCAAGTGAAAGTGAACAGAAGTCTATAACTATACGTACTGTTCATTCCGATGTAGCAGTTATGGCTCTTTATGCATTTAGAAGCCTAAATCTTTCAAATTTGTGGATTGATTTTGGTATTGGGAAACATCAAAGACGACTGTCTATCCATGACTGGGCTAATAAACTTGTTAAACGTGTTTGTGAATGTATTTGATTTTTCCATGAATTTACAGGGTGCGACACTGTATCTGCATTTGCAGGTCATGGCAAGAAAACAGGTTGAGAAACGTAGCGACATTTTCAGGCTGTCACGGAAACATTTATTGAGCTCTCTCAATGCCTACTAGATATTCCAAATAACGCTTTCAGTCAGCTTCAGCGATTTGTAATTAGATTATACAATAATAAGAATATTACAACAGATTCTGCTAACGAGTATCAAAGACTGATGGTGACCAAACTTAATGGCGCTCTAGAGAATGTGCCACCAAGTGAGGCCGCTCTTAGCAAGAGAGCTATTTTCCAAGCGGGTTATGTGTGGTCTCAGTGGTGGAAAACATTGTGTACCCATGCTTGTAAATGTAAACAAGTGTCTCTTCCATCTCCTAGTCTTTGTGTTTGTGATGGACAATGCAATCAGGAGGACATGTTTTAGATGACGGACCAAATAGTAACCTTTACAAAAAAAATTGACTAAAATAACATTAAACCTTATTAACAATATCATTTGTATCTTCCATCTTTTTCAATTTTTTTTATTCTTTAGATGTTACAAAATCCGTTTTTATATTAGAACAAAAAATATAGCACAAATATTCAGGGTGTCATTTAAAATGTTGTGATAGACTTTGGTACATCCTGTATATGAGGCCAAAGTGCCCGTAAAGTAGTAACAACATAAACTAGGCATTTTCGTATGAACCATGATTTTTGTTTGAAATTTCTATCTTAAGCCGTTCAAAAGTCAAGGGAGGGGGGAGCAAGTTATGTGGAACACCCTGTATATCAACGATATATCTACATACTTATCATAGCGTACTGTGAGTCAATTAAATTGCAATATTTTTTAATTGCTTGGCTAAAAACCCATTATAAATTATGTGCTGGAAAACTAATATTACATTTGTGATAAGTTACTGGCCTTTGCAGCAGTCACTTTGTATTATGACATCACACACCTAAAATCGGGGGATTAGATTTTGGGGGTCTACATCAAAAATCAATGTTCCTAGGACGACCTAACACGGTGCCACATACCATATTAGTATCACATTTTCCACGACTCAGGTGGTTTCTGACTCTAAGATACCTCACTAGTAGGGCCTGCAATATTTGTCTGATCGCCAGACACCAAGCAAAGGTACAGCACATGCAGCGGCAGTGCAACTCCCCTCACACACAGCACAGGTACAGCACATGCAGCGGCAGTGCAGCCTCCCTCACACCCAGTGTAGATATATCTATTTATTTATGTATTTACATTTGTAATGCGCAACAGCTACCCAAGAAGGGTTTCCTGTCGAAGGGAGCAAATCCAGGACTTAGGTAAAAAACAAGAGAGGCAGATTATTTATCAAAAAGCCACGTTTTTAATGACTTGTGAAATTGCACGTAGTCAGTCTCGTTGCGAAGAGCTGTGGGCAATGCGTTTCAGAGTGAGGGACCAAGATAAGAGAAAGACCTTCCGCCCATCCGAGCTAGTTTTATTTTAGGGACGATAAACCTCCCTTGAGTGGCGGAGCGAAGGTTTCGGGAGGGAAAATAGGGACTGACCAGGGATTGAAGATAACGAGGGGCATGACCAGGTTTGATTTTGTGCATATAGCTTAGTGCCTTGAATTTTACCCGGTTTTCCACCCTGAGCCAGTGTAGAATCCGTCGATAGGTGGAGATGGAGGTGGCCTTCGGGACTCCGCACAGGAATCTGACCGCTGAATTTTGCACCATCTGTAGTCTGTGGACTACAGTTTTGTTTGAGCCTAAATACAGTACATTTTTGTAGTCAATCCTTGATGTTATTAAGGCATTGACCACGGTTTTCCGGGTGGACTCTCGTAACATCCAACAGATTTTTTTTTAACCTTTTGAGAATAGCGAAGCAAGTTGCTGCAACTTTAACTGTTTGGGAATGCATATTGAGTGAATCGTCAATCGTGATGCCCAGATTACGGACTTGTGGGGAAGGAGAGGGAAGATTGCCCATTTCGCAAGGACAGTGTTGGGGTTCTAGAGATCTTTGTTTTTGCCCAATAACAGTACCTCCGTTTTTTCTCTGTTCAACTTGAGGAAATTGTGATGCTATTTTGTTTAGGCCAGTTTTAAGTGAGAAAAAATGATTTGGGAATCGTCGGCGTATGAGAATAGGGATAGCCCTGATTTCTCTGCTACATCAGCTAGAGCTCTTACATGCAAAATAAAAAGTAGGGGGCTGAGGATAGAGCCTTGCGGCACTCCATGATCAAAGGAATGGACTCCTGAGCAGGCTGTGCGTGAGAAAACTTGAAAGGTGCGGTTGGAAAGGAATGCAATGAGCCAGTCCAGAGCTGAACCACCGATGCCCAATGACTTAAGAGTTTTGATTAGCACGGCGTGAGACACCGTGTCAAAGGCTGCGCTCGGATCTAACAAGATAAGAGCCACGGTGTCTCCCTTATCAAGGAGGTGACGTATGCTTTCCGTTACCCCTAAGAAGGTGGTTTCGGTGGGAAAGCCTGCTCTGAAGCCTGACTGAGAAGGATGAAGAAGTCCGTGGGCTGTCACAAACTGAGATAAATGTATATGGATATGCCTTTCCAGAATTTTTGAGAAAGCAGGTAATAGTGATATGGGCCGATAATTGCTGGGTATGTCGGGGTCAGCATTTGCCTTTTTGAGAAGGGGGTGTATCATGGCATGTTTCCATTCTGATGGGATAAAGGCTTCCTGTAGAGAGGAATTGAGGAGATCGGTTATCACAGATAACGAAGGTAAATCCAACTGCTTTAATACTGAAATGGGCAGTGGGTCTTTTGGTGATCCTGATATCGTGTTATTGAGAAGTTTATCTAAAATGTCTGTGTTCAACATAGGCCAGGTCTCAAGGAGGTGGTCTGGAATATCAGGTGACTCTACTTGATTGGGGGGTGAGTCAACTGTTTCAAGAGATGGAAGTAGTAAAGGAGTAGGAGAAGGATTACCCGCTTGCTCCATCACAATATCCTGATATATCTTATCTACTTTTTGGACAAAGAAGGAGGCCAGAGCCTTGCACTTCTGTTCATTGAGTGCAGGAGGCAACGCTAGGGTTTTGGAACCAGCGAGTTCCTTAACTGTGTTGAAGAGAGTCTTGGAACAATTTAAAACATCCGAAATGGTGGTGGAGACATAGTCTGCTCGGGCGGATTTACAAAGTTTGTGGTAATTTTTTAAGGTGTTTTTATAGTCAGTTTTAGATTCTGGAGTGTAGTTCTTTCTCCACTTACGTTCCATGACTTTGCAGTTAGCTTTTTCGGATTTCAGTGACTCGTTGAACCAAGGTGCAGGTGGCCAATGGTTGTTTATTCTTTTATTGGTGAGAGGTAGACAGGTGTTGATGGCATCTAAGAGCCATTTCTGCACTGAGGATGACAGGGGATTTGCCTGTTGTTTGGAACAAGGTCTATGGGAACTCAGAAATGTATTAAGGGCAGTGATATCTAATTTTTTCCAATTTCTGATTCGCGATTCTAGAGTAATAGAAGTGGATGCAGAGTGTACAGGAAGTGTTACGTTAGACCTAATTAAATAGTGATCAGACCAGCATGTTGGAAGAGCCGAAAGGCAAGTGATCTCCGCGAGGTTAGAAAAGAGGGGATCCAAAAAATGGCCTGCCTCGTGTGTAGGCCCAGAATTTAATAGATGGACATTCATGGAGGCCAAGTCGGAAATAAAATTAGAGCTATTTTTGCATGCTGTGTTTTCTAAATGGAGGTTTAAGTCACCCGAAAGGGAGAAGTTGGCTGTTTTCATAGCCAAAGGAGCTATGAGTTCAGGAAAAGTCGAGTTCCAGGAAGAGGGGGGGGGGGTAGGGGGACGATAGACAAGTATACCTGAAAAGGTAAACTTTGGGATGAGAGTCAGCTTGAAGAGGGCTGCCTCACAGTTGGGGAAAGGGAGATGTTCAAAGTCACATTTGTAGTCTTTCCTAAAAACAATAGCTATCCTCCCTCCCATTTTCATGTTGCGATCTTTCCTGACTATTGCATAGTTGGTGGGTAGCGCTGCGGCAATGTCGGGACCTGAACTCTCGTGGAGCCAGGTTGCGTCAGGTTGATCATTAGTTAGCAAGTCAAATACATCAAATTTGTGTTTGGGGAGGGAACAGCAGTTTATACTAATAAAAGAGAAGAGTTTGTTTTGAGAAGTTAATTGGTTGGAACTGGAGGGTTCATTATCCTTCTTGGTTTTCAGTCTGGGTGAAAAGCGGAAACCGCAGTTAGAGCATGGTTTATTTTTGTCTGAAAAATGTACTCTTATGCAATCAGGGGACAGAGGTATTCGAAGGGCTTGTAATTGCTCCGGGGCATACTCGAGTCTGCTTGTTTGAACTTTTGTATCCGGCTGCTTATCACACATATGTCCGGGATTTTCGAACGGGGGACCGGGACTTCTGACCCTCGGCCCGAGCCAGGCGCAGACGGGCGCCGACGGGCGCAGACGGGCGCAGACGGGTGCAGACGGGCTTGCCTTTGGCGCTCCTTCGACGCGCCTGCTGCGCGCGTCCGCTGCGCATCCCTGACATCAGCCCTTTTTGTGCTTCCTGTATGGTGAGTTGGGGGGCGTGTCACGCTCTACCGGTCCGCCCTCCACTCAAGCAGCCAAACAGCTGTGGTGGACCGGGGTCGGAGCGGGAGTCGTGCGGCTCAGGTAAGGGTTTTAGCGGCAAGGAAGTAGTTTTTAAAAACACAATGGTGATTAAAATGATTTTCAATGCTAAAAGCTTAAAAGACAGACAAAACACAAATGCGGAGCGCAGCCAACAGTAACGCGACTCACTATCAGTTTCTATCGCGTGTTCCTGGGTTACAACCCCTTATGTGCAGCCCGTATGGTGAGTTGGGGGGGCGTGTCACGCTCTACCACATATAGCACATGAAGCATAAGTGCAGCCTCCCACACACACAGTATAGATACAGCACATGAAGCATAAGTGCAGCCTCTCTCACACACAGCACAGGTACATCACATGGAGAAGCAGTGCAGCAGGTACAACACATTGAATGAAGAGCAGTGCAGCCTCCCTCGCACACAGCACAGGTACATCACATGGAGAAGCAGTGCAGCAGGTACAACACATTGAATGAAGAGCAGTGCAGCCTCCCTCACACACAGCACAGGTACATCACATGGAGAAGCAGTGCAGCCTCCCTCACACACAGCACGGGTACAGCACATGGAAGAGCAGTGCAGCCTCCCTCACACCTGACCCAGTGCAGGTACAGAACATTGAAGAGCAGTGCAGTCTCCCTCACACCCAGCACAGGTACAGCACATGGAAGAGTAGTGCAGCCTCCCTCACACCTGACCCAGCGCAGGTACAGCACATGGAAGAGCAGTGCAGCCTCCCTCGCACCCATTGCAGGTACAGCACATGAAGCAGCAGTGCAGCCTCCCTCACACCCGGTGCAGGTACAGCACATGAAGCAGCAGTGCAGCCTCCCTCACACCCAGCAGAGGTACAGCACATGCATCAGCAGTGCAGCCTCCCTCACACCCAGTGCAGGTACAGCACATTGAATGAAGAGCAGTGCAACCTCCCTCACACACAGCACGGGTACAGCACATGGAAGAGCAGTGCAGCCTCCCTCACACCTGACCCAGCGCAGGCACAGCACATGGAAGAGCAGTGCAGCCTCCCTCACACCCGGTGCAGCCTCCCTCGTAACCCGGTGCAGGTACAGCACATGAAGCAGCAGTGCAGCCTCCCTCGCACCCATTGCAGGTACAGCACATGCATCAGCAGTGCAGCCTCCCTCGCACCCAGTGCAGGTACAGCACATTGAATGAAGAGCAGTGCATCTTCCCTCACACACAGCATGGATACAGCACATGGAAGAGCAGTGCAGCCTCCCTCACACCTGACCCAGTGCAGGTACAGCACATGAAGCAGCAGTGCAGCCACCCTCGCACCCGGTGCAGGTACAGCACATGAAGCAGCAGTGCAGCCTCCCTCGCACCCGGTGCAGGTACAGCACATGAAGCAGCAGTGCAGCCTCCCTCGCACCCGGTGCAGGTACAGCACATGAAGCAGCAGTGCAGCCTCCCTCGCACCCGGTGCAGGTACAGCACATGAAGCAGCAGTGCAGCCTCCCTCACACCTGACCCAGCGCAGGTACAGCACATGGAAGAGCAGTGCAGCCTCCCTCACACCTGACCCAGTGCAGGCACAGCACATGGAAGTGCAGGGCAGCCTCCCTCACACCCAGTGCAGGTACAGCACATGAAGCAGCAGTGCAGCCTTCCTCATACCTGACCCAGTGCAGGTACAGCACATGAAGCAGCAGTGCAGCCACCCTCACACCCGGTGCAGGTACAGCACATGAAGCAACAGTGCAGCCTCCCTCGCACCCGGTGCAGGTACAGCACATGAAGCAGCAGTGAAGCCTCCCTCACACCCGGTGCAGGTACAGCACATGAAGCAGCAGTGCAGCCTCCCTCGCACCCAGTGCAGGTACAGCACATGAAGCAGCAGTGCAGCCTCCCTCACACCCAGTGCATTTACAGCACATGAAGCAGCAGTGCAGACTCCCTTGCACCCAGTGCAGGTACAGCACATGAAGCGGCAGTGCAGCCTCCCTCGCACCCAGTGCAGGTACAGCACATGAAGCGGCAGTGCAGCCTCCCTCGCACCCGGTGCAGGTACAGCACATGAAGCAGCAGTGCAGCCTCCCTCACACCCAGTGCAGGTACAGCACATGAAGCGGCAGTGCAGCCTCCCTCGCACCCAGTGCAGGTACAGCACATGAAGCAGCAGTGCAGCCTCCCTCACACCCAGTGCAGGTACAGCACATTGAATGAAGAGCAGCGCAGCCTCCCTCACAACCACCGCAGGCACAGCACATGGAAGAGCAGTGCAGGCTCCCTCACACCTGGTGCAGGTACAGCACATGAAGCAGCAGTGCAGCTTCCCTCGCACCCATTGCAGGTACAGCACATGAAGCAGCAGTGCAGCCTCCCTCACACCCAGCAGAGGTACAGCACATGAAGCAGCAGTGCAGCCTCCCTCCCAGCAGAGGTACAGCACATGCATCAGCAGTGCAGCCTCCCTCACACACAGCATGGGTACAGTACATGGAAGAGCAGTGCAGCCTCCCTCACACCTGACCCAGCGCAGGTACAGAACATGGAAGAGCAGTGGTCTCCCTCACACCCAGCGCAGGCACAGCACATGCATCAGCAGTGCGGCCTCCCTCACACCCAGTGCAGGTACAGCACATGGAAGAGCAGTGCAGTCTCCCTCACACACAGCGCAGGCACAGCACATGCATCAGCAGTGCAGCCTCCCTCACACCCATTGCAGGTACAGCACATGCATCAGCAGCGCAGCCTCCCTCACAACCAGTGCAGGTACAGCACATTGAATGAAGAGCAGTGCAGCCTCCCTCGCACCCGGTGCAGGTACAGCACATGAAGCAGCAGTGCAGCCTCCCTCACACCTGACCCAGCGCAGGTACAGCACATGGAAGAGCAGTGCAGCCTCCCTCACACCTGACCCAGTGCAGGCACAGCACATGGAAGTGCAGGGCAGCCTCCCTCACACCCAGTGCAGGTACAGCACATGAAGTAGCAGTGCAGCCTCCCTCACACCTGACCAAGTGCAGGTACAGCACATGAAGCAGCAGTGCAGCCACCCTCGCACCCGGTGCAGGTACAGCACATGAAGCATCAGTGCAGCCTCCCTCGCACCCGGTGCAGGTACAGCACATGAAGCAGCAGTGCAGCCAACCTCGCACCCGGTGCAGGTACAGCACATGAAGCAGCAGTGCAGCCACCCTCGCACCCGGTGCAGGTACAGCACATGAAGCAGCAGTGCAGCCTCCCTCGCACCCGGTGCAGGTACAGCACATGAAGCAGCAGTGCAGCCTCCCTCACACCCAGTGCAGGTACAGTACATGAAGCAGCAGTGCAGCCTCCCTCACACCCAGTGCAGGTACAGCACATGAAGTAGCAGTGCAGCCTCCCTCACACCTGACCAAGTGCAGGTACAGCACATGAAGCAGCAGTGCAGCCACCCTCGCACCCGGTGCAGGTACAGCACATGAAGCAGCAGTGCAGCCTCCCTCGCACCCGGTGCAGGTACAGCACATGAAGCAGCAGTGCAGCCTCCCTCACACCCAGTGCAGGTACAGTACATGAAGCAGCAGTGCAGCCTCCCTCGCACCCAGTGCAGGTACAGCACATGAAGCAGCAGTGCAGCCTCCCTCGCACCTGGTGCAGGTACAGCACATGAAGCAGCAGTGCAGCCTCCCTCGCACCCGGTGCAGGTACAGCACATGAAGCAGCAGTGCAGCCAACCTCGCACCCGGTGCAGGTACAGCACATGAAGCAGCAGTGCAGCCACCCTCGCACCCGGTGCAGGTACAGCACATGAAGCAGCAGTGCAGCCTCCCTCGCACCCGGTGCAGGCACAGCACATGAAGCAGCAGTGCAGCCTCCCTCGCACCCAGTGCAGGTACAGTACATGAAGCAGCAGTGCAGCCTCCCTCACACCCAGTGCAGGTACAGCACATGAAGCAGCAGTGCAGCCTCCCTCGCACCCGGTGCAGGTACAGCACATGAAGCAGCAGTGCAGCCTCCCTCACACACAGCACGGGTACAGCACATGGAAGAGCAGTGCAGCCTCCCTCACACCTGACCCAGTGCAGGTACAGCACATGAAGCAGCAGTGCAGCCACCCTCGCACCCGGTGCAGGTACAGCACATGAAGCAGCAGTGCAGCCTCCCTCGCACCCAGTGCAGGTACAGCACATGCATCAGCAGTGCAGCCTCCCTCGCACCCGGTGCAGGCACAGCACATGAAGCAGCAGTGCAGCCTCCCTCACACCCAGTGCAGGTACAGCACATGAAGCAGCAGTGCAGCCTCCCTCGCACCCAGTGCAGGTACAGCACATGAAGCAGCAGTGCAGCCTCCCTCGCACCCAGTGCAGGTACAGCACATGCATCAGCAGTGCAGCCTCCCTCGCACCCGGTGCAGGTACAGCACATGAAGCAGCAGTGCAGCCTCCCTCACACCTGACCCAGCGCAGGTACAGCACATGGAAGTGCAGGGCAGCCTCCCTCACACCCAGTGCAGGTACAGCACATGCATCAGCAGTGCAGCCTCCCTCGCACCCGGTGCAGGTACAGCACATGAAGCAGCAGTGCAGCCTCCCTCACACCTGACCCAGCGCAGGTACAGCACATGGAAGTGCAGGGCAGCCTCCCTCACACCCAGTGCAGGTACAGCACATGCATCAGCAGTGCAGCCTCCCTCGCACCCAGTGCAGGTACAGCACATGAAGCAGCAGTGCAGCCTCCCTCGCACCCAGTGCAGGTACAGCACATGAAGCAGCAGTGCAGCCTCCCTCGCACCCGGTGCAGGTACAGCACATGAAGCAGCAGTGCAGCCTCCCTCACACCTGACCCAGTGCAGGTACAGCACATGCATCAGCAGTGCAGCCTCCCTCGCACCCAGTGCAGGTACAGCACATGAAGCAGCAGTGCAGCCTCCCTCGCACCCAGTGCAGGTACAGCACATGCATCAGCAGTGCAGCCTCCCTCGCACCCGGTGCAGGTACAGCACATGAAGCAGCAGTGCAGCCTCCCTCACACCTGACCCAGCGCAGGTACAGCACATGGAAGTGCAGGGCAGCCTCCCTCACACCCAGTGCAGGTACAGCACATGCATCAGCAGTGCAGCCTCCCTCGCACCCAGTGCAGGTACAGCACATGAAGCAGCAGTGCAGCCTCCCTCGCACCCAGTGCAGGTACAGCACATGAAGCGGCAGTGCAGCCTCCCTCACACCCAGTGCAGGTACAGCACATGAAGCGGCAGTGCAGCCTCCCTCACACCCAGCAGCGGTGCTGTTTCCCTCGCACGCATCAGTGCCTCAGTGCCTCTGGGTGTCTGGTTTCCCTGCTCGGTTCCGCCTCCTCGATTCTCCTGTCACAGGTGCGAGGTGACAGCGCCCGGTCTGTCCCCGGGTAATCACCGCCCTCGCTTCATCCTCCCGATCATGCCAACTCCCGAGCACTGCCAGGGGCAGGCACTAGCGCTGCGCGCCTCACAGCGCTACAGATAAACAGAGGCGGCGGGCACCTCTCCTACCTGTACGGGCGAGCCTCGGCCGGGGCACCCTCGCCAGCGCTGCCCTGTGTGCACCTCCCTCGATGTCTCCCTGGCACCTGGGCAATCCGAGCTGCTGTTGTTGTGCCCGGTCAGGTGTGCAGGCAGGACACACCTGGTTACTGTAGTGATCGGGGGAGTCCCCAGGCACCGGGAGACACCCAATCCCGAGCACGAGACGGGCCTCGAGGGAGAGACAAGTGGGCCGCTGAGCCTGGCATGTCGCGCCTGTCTCAACTTCCACGAACAGGTCTCAAGTGGGGGGGGAGTACCATTACCAGCCCCGAGATGTTATGGAGCCACGCAGTGCATTTTGGAAGTTGTAGTCCCGAAGTGTTGCACTTGCACATTGACTGGCGCATCTGATAACATTGGAAACAGACATGTCTAGGTGTAAAACACGTTATCTTGCTAACACCAGGAAATATGGCAACCTACACAATACCCAGATTGTGCAATGTTCAAACAGCCACCTGCCACCACTGGCCCAACAGAACCCGCTTGCAAGTAGTCCGCGGCATGTCCCAAGAGGGTTGTCTTGTATAGCGCCTGTGGCAACTTCCAAGCACTCTGCCGGACTTGTTCGTGTGCATTGATGATTGAGTGAGTACCGGTTTACTGGACGGAGTCTATGCCCTGCGTGACGCTTGAAGGGACAGACACCAGGTAAATGTTAATGTTAATGTTAAATGGTTCTTATAGAGCGCTTATCACCACTGGTCTCTAAGCGCTAAACAGACAACCACCAAACATCGTACCGCCTCCCCAACCATATGCCAGCTCCAATTAGCCTGAAGATGTTACTGTGCCAAACAAAAATGTCTTCAGTTTTTTCCTGAAGGAGAGAAGGTTAAAATCCTCCTTCAAGCTAGAGGGAAGGTCATTCCAGAGTTGAGGAATGAGCACTGAGAGAGCACTACCGCCTTTAGTTTTTAATTTAAATCTGGGTTGAACCAGATTTGGAACATCCCCAGAACGTAAGGGCCTAGCGGGAACATACTTCCTCAGGCGCTGTTTAACATATTCCGGGGCATTGCCAAAGAGTGCTTTATGGGCCATGCAGAGGCCTTTAAAATGGACCCTAAGCTTCACTGGAAGCCAATGCAGTTTACGAAGGAGGGTGGATGCGTGTGCACTTCTAGGAAGAGAGAAAACCAGTCTGGCAGCGTCGTTTTGCACGACTTGCAGTTTCCTCATCAGCTTCTGTGACAGGCCCAGGTACAGAGCGTTACCATAGTCTAGCCTCGAGATGACCGTTGCTGAGACAATAGTCTGCAGCGTGGAGGCAGAGAGAATGGCAGTAAGTTTACGCAATTGCCGCATCACGGCAGTACAGGAGCCTACCACTGCCGACACCTGGGGGGCCATAGTGAGAGCTGCATCGATCTTTAAGCCAAGACTCTTCACTACCGACCCCGGGCTGGGGGTTTTGCCAAGTTCAGGGGGCCAGTACAGATCATCCCAGGGATTGACTGTGTTGGTCACCACCAAAACCTCCGTTTTATCTGCATTAACTTTAAGGAAGTTGTTAGTCATCCAGCTGACCGTGAATCTCAAAAGATCTCTGACTGACTCCTGGGCCTCCGAAGTATCACCCAGCTGGACCAGTAGCTGCGTGTCGTCTGCGTAGTTAAAAACCTCGCAGTTCTTACACGTCAGTTCCTCAATCAGGGGTTGCAGATAGATATTAAATAGAAGGGGGGAGAGTGCAGATCCTTGAGGCACCCCCCAGGTTACCTCCCTACTCCCTGATAGCCGGTCCCCCATCTGGACCCTCTGAGTACGACCCGACAAGAAGGACTCCAACCACTTGTATGCCTGGCCGGCAATCCCCAGCTTCGCGATACGGCTCAGCAAGATGGAATGGCTGACCGTATCGAAAGCTGCCGAGAGATCTAGCAGAATCAGAGCGCAAGGTTGTTTATTATCAGCTCTTACTCTTAGCTCATCGGTGACCGTGGCCATCACCAGTTCCGTACTATGTTGAGGTCGGAACCCTGCCTGCCTGGCATGAAGGAGATGGTGTTCCTCAAGGTAGTTAGTAACTACATTCAAGACATGTTTTTCCAGAATCTTGCTTAGGAAAGGCAGCTGAGAGATAGGCCTGTAGTTTTTTAGTATTTTAGGGTCAGTACCTGCTTTCTTCAGAAGCGGGGAAACCCTGGCCTCCTTCAGGGATGCTGGGAGGTAACCCGCTTCCAATGAAGCATTAATTAGCTGCAGGAGCTGGGATTGGATACCTGGCAAGGCTAGTTTGAAAATTTTTGGGGGACAGGGATCACTGGAGGATCCAGATTTAATACGGCTAACCAGTTCTAACAAGTGCTCTCCATTGATGGTTGGAAACTTGAACAATGCTCTCGCAGACTGTACGCTGTCTGTACCAGATTGCGTTGGTAGACTGTCCGAGAGTGTAGAGATATCCGACAGGATATCCTGCACCTTTTGGAGAAAAAAACCTTGAAAGGTGTCGCAGTCAGGCTGGGCCAGCCCGCTGTTATTGTCATTCATTTGGGTGAGTTCCCTTAGAATAATAAAGGTTTCCCTTTGTTTATTCGTTGCCTCCCTGATCCGTCCTTCGTAGAAGGCGGCTTTCCTAGCCAGGATGGCCCGTTTGTAGCTGGCCAAAAGCGTCTTATACATTAGTGCCTCTGTAGGCCCGTGATCCCGTCTCCAGCTTCGCTCTACCCTCCTGAGAGCTTGCTTCCTTTCCCTAAGAGGTGCATCAAACCAAGGCGCTCCTTTCCCTTTTTTCCGAGTAAGCTCTAGACGTTCTGGGGCTAGTTTGTCTAAAGCAGAGCGGATCCAGGTCATGATGGTCAAGGTCTCAGCGTCCAGGTTCTCCTGCATCCTCTTCGGAGGGGGGGAGGAGAGTAAAGTTGTGACTAAGGAATCGGCCTCGATCTTCTTCCATGGGCGGACCTTCCTCCTTGTTTGTGGAGGGGCCGCAGTTAGAGGCTCCCCTGGGACCCAGCACTTGATCAGATAATGATCCGACCAAATGCAGGGGCTAACCCCTAGGATTTCCATTCTGGGCATGGAGGACCAGACCAGGTCGAGGGTATGTCCCTTTTCATGGGTAGGCCCTATGACAAGCTGGTTTAGAGAGAGGGTCGCAAGATTAGCTCCAAACTCGGCTGCCGTGGGCCCCCTGGGGATCTCATCCCAGTGATAGTTAAAATCTCCTACTACTACCAGGGCCTTATATCTGGATGCCAGATCGGTCAGTAGCTCAAAGATGGCGTCATTGAATTCCGGCGAGCTCTGCGGAGGCCGATACACTACCATAAGCAGTATACATGAGGATTTTAAAGAAATTTTAATCCCTAGGACTTCTGCTCCAGCACAACTTTCAGCGATGATTTGTGTTACCCTAAGATTCCTTCTGAACATGATAGCCACCCCTCCCCCTCTGCTATCCTTAGGGCGGTTGTACCACCGAGCATCGAAGTTGGGCGGTAAGGCCGCTATGGTGTCCGGTGTTGAGAAGCTCCCTAGCCAGGTTTCAGAGAGTGCTAAGATGTCAATCTCACCCTCGTCCAGCAATGTGAACACCTCTAGACGGTGTTTCTGTAGAGATCGTGTGTTAAGTGAGGCTATTGTCAGGCCCTGTGACCTTGTGATGGCTGGTGTGGCCTCTACCTGTAGTAGGTCTTCCGACCGTAGACTGGCAAGTGTCCTCTCATCTGGCATAGTTCTCCCTTGATGGAGAGATCTGAGGGTTGCAGGGGTGTAGACCCTCGGCCGACCAGGGGGGGAGGCCCTACGGCCCGTCCTGGCCCGGACGGGCACAGACGGGCTTTCCTCTGGCGCTCCTCCGGCGCGACGCTGCGCGCGTACGCTGCGCGGGACCATAATGGCCTTTAAATAACGTGTGGTAAGCGGTGCTCGCTCGAACTAGAGCGCAGCCCCGTGAAACGTCTTGGTGGCGTCTGAGCCCTCCTCCCAAGATGGCGCCCGTGCAGGGAAACAAACACCCAAGTGGTGAATGGTGCTCACAATATTTTTAAGGTGCAGGCAATGCGGTCAGGGGGGACAATCCAGCAATTTAATAAAATACACAGTGGGTAACAGATAATTTAAAAACACATTCAGCGCGATTTCAGCAAAGCAAACAATTGCAGGACCAGCGCGATGTAAGCGTGACGGTCAGTCTATTGATCGCGCGCCGCCCAAATGGCCCCTAAATACCGTTTGCCAAGCGGTGCTCGCTCGAACTAGAGCGCAGCCCCGTGAAACGTCTTGGTGGCGTCTGAGCCCTCCTCCCAAGATGGCGCCCGTGCAGGGAAACAAACACCCAAGTGGTGAATGGTGCTCACAATATTTTTAAGGTGCAGGCAATGCGGTCAGGGGGGACAATCCAGCAATTTAATAAAATACACAGTGGGTAACAGATAATTTAAAAACACATTCAGCGCGATTTCAGCAAAGCAAACAATTGCAGGACCAGCGCGATGTAAGCGTGACGGTCAGTCTATTGACCGCGCGCCGCCCAAATGGCCCCTAAATACCGTTTGCCAAGCGGTGCTCGCTCGAACTAGAGCGCAGCCCCGTGAAACGTCTTGGTGGCGTCTGAGCCCTCCTCCCAAGATGGCGCCCGTGCAGGGAAACAAACACCCAAGTGGTGAATGGTGCTCACAATATTTTTAAGGTGCAGGCAATGCGGTCAGGGGGGACAATCCAGCAATTTAATAAAATACACAGTGGGTAACAGATAATTTAAAAACACATTCAGCGCGATTTCAGCAAAGCAAACAATTGCAGGACCAGCGCGATGTAAGCGTGACGGTCAGTCTGGGTTCTAGAGGGATATAAAGACGTCAGTCTGGGTTCTAGAGGGATATGGGGACTCGGAAATAAGTTTGGGGCATATGATCAAGCACTGCGTTAAAATTATCGCCGCTTTAGCGGCAGAAAACTGCCACTAAAGCGGCGATAATGGGCTTGATAATACATTAACAACATTTAAATACCTATAAATGAACTGTAGAAATATTTCAAAATATATCAGCAGTTAGGAAAAGCACAAATGGAACACTTTTTTCAAATTCTGAAGTGTGATGGAAACAAAGATTTTAATAGGATCAGAACATACAAGACACTCTACTGGGTGATGCGCAAATGAGAAATAAATGTGGAAACCCAATTTCTGCTCATTGTTTGTGGGTTATACAGTTTTATCAGTAAATTTATAAGTCTGTGCACATTTAGTGGCCAATTCAACAGAAAATGTTCAGTCTGTAAATGACAGCGCGCTCCCACAGCGTGCTTTAGTGATATATTTGAGCCAGTGTGCTCCAAAGTATACCACCAGCTACATACACCACCCTTGGCACTCTTCTTCTGAAGGCGGGGCAGCTCATTTGCGACACTTGATCTTTGTGTGACGCTTGGACATTACACGATCCATATGACTTTAGTGATGTGACATTAATGGCCGCACCCCGCTCTGAACATCGCCGAGCACCACTGTCCGTACTGCGTGGGACCTGCCGCCGCGGATGACTGGGGCAGACGCTCAGGGTTGGGGCGCCCTGAGGGCCAGTCTCTGCGGCTCTCTGGGGAGCCCTCACCTCTAAAGGGTAATGTGTGTCGTACAGAATAATGGTAGAAGTTACCAGATACTACGCTTATGGTCTCGTCTGGCTACCTGATTCCGTGCTACGTGCAGCCTACAGGCTGCGGCTAAGTTTCGGTGAAGCAACCAGGGCCGGACTGGCCGTAGCGGGCACCGGGCAATCCCCCGGTAGGCCGCACGGGTGGGGGCCGGTTTTGGGCCCCTGGGGGCCGTTTTTGTTACAGGGCCGTTTTTGCAGCTTAGCTGCAAAATCGGCCGTAACAAAATCGGCCGAAAACCGGCCCTTGCAAAGAGATCGGTACAAAAGGGGGGTGGTGATGGACGAAGCGTCAGAACCAATCAAACACTCACACCCAGTCAACAGATCTGGGTTTGATCCATCACCGTTCTTTAGCCCACTCTGCCACCCCAGTTCAGACATGGCCATATGCAAATCAGTCTGACCCTGTGCCTCATGGGAACAGTCCAGCCCGAACTGCCAAGCCATGCCTTCCCTGGACCGGAAACAAGCTTCCTAGGACCGGTTTCTGGCATTTCAGCCGTCTTCAGCCAGGCTTGCTTGAATCCAGTGGCAAAGTAAGCACGGGACTCACGTCTGAGCATACCCTGCCAACTTATGGCGAACAAAGCGGTACAAAAGGGGGTGGTGATGGACGAAGCGTCAGAACCAATCAAACACTCACACCCAGTCAACAGATCTGGGTTTGATCCATCACCGTTCTTTAGCCCACTCTGCCACCCCAGTTCAGACATGGCCATATGCAAATCAGTCTGACCCTGTGCCTCATGGGAACAGTCCAGCCCGAACTGCCAAGCCATGCCTTCCCTGGACCGGAAACAAGCTTCCTAGGACCGGTTTCTGGCATTTCAGCCGTCTTCAGCCAGGCTTGCTTGAATCCAGTGGCAAAGTGAGCACGAGACTCACGTCTGAGCATACCCTGCCAACTTATGGCGAACAAAGCGGTACAAAAGGGGGTGGTGATGGACGAAGCGTCAGAACCAATCAAACACTCACACCCAGTCAACAGATCTGGGTTTGATCCATCACCGTTCTTTAGCCCACTCTGCCACCCCAGTTCAGACATGGCCATATGCAAATCAGTCTGACCCTGTGCCTCATGGGAACAGTCCAGCCCGAACTGCCAAGCCATGCCTTCCCTGGACCAGAAAAAAAGCTTCCTAGGACCGGTTTCTGGCATTTCAGCCGTCTTCAGCCAGGCTTGCTTGAATCCAGTGGCATAGTGAGCACGGGACTCACGTCTGAGCATACCCTGCCAACTTATGGCGAACAAAGCGGTACAAAAGGGGGTGGTGATGGACGAAGCGTCAGAACCAATCAAACACTCACACCCAGTCAACAGATCTGGGTTTGATCCATCACCGTTCTTTAGCCCACTCTGCCACCCCAGTTCAGACATGGCCATATGCAAATCAGTCTGACCCTGTGCCTCATGGGAACAGTCCAGCCCGAACTGCCAAGCCATGCCTTCCCTGAAGGCGGGGCAGCTCATTTGCGACACTGTCCGTACTGCGTGGGACCTGCCGCCGCGGATGACTGGGGCAGACGCTCAGGGTTGGGGCGCCCTGAGGGCCAGTCTCTGCGGCTCTCTGGGGAGCCCTCACCTCTAAAGGGTAATGTGTGTCGTACAGAATAATGGTAGAAGTTACCAGATACTACGCTTATGGTCTCGTCTGGCTACCTGATTCCGTGCTACGTGCAGCCTACAGGCTGCGGCTAAGTTTCGGTGAAGCAACCAGGGCCGGACTGGCCGTAGCGGGCACCGGGCAATCCCCCGGTAGGCCGCACGGGTGGGGGCCGGTTTTGGGCCCCTGGGGGCCGTTTTTGTTACAGGGCCGTTTTTGCAGCTTAGCTGCAAAATCGGCAGTAACAAAATCGGCCGAAAACCGGCCCTTGCAAAGAGATCGGCGGCACCCCCAAACCCCAGGGGGGCCGGCCGAGCACTTTGCCAGGGCCGGTTTTGGTTCCCAGTCTGGCCCTGGAAGCAACTGGTATTACATTATAAACTCAGGTTGTGGAAGCAGTTTAAAAAACCTCACAGCTTTATGCCTTCCCCAGGTCTACCTTCAGGAAGACCCCAGAGCATTGTGGTATAAGTAGTCCTTGCAGTTTTAAATTAGTTGTGATTTAGCAGAAGAATGCTGATCCCTTTTCAGTCAGGTTATCTGCTGTCTTTAGGCAGGGGCTGCAGTTCAATTTACAGTGGGGGGAGCAATGCATCATGTAGACAGTTAACAAAGTTACATTCTCAGGTGATCTCCTGATGTAGCATGTATTACTTTGATTAAAACTCTTCAGAGTTCCTACTTTCAGTGCCGCAGAACAGTTCAAAAGAACACATACACAAGTACCTGTCCCAGCAGGGACGGGGGCAAACCCCTGGAGCACCGCTCTTACCCGGAAGCCACTTGTTTCAAATACATAAATACACTTTTTTGGTAGCTCTCTGCCTAAAGCAGCACACACATTTCCCATGTTTGTGTGTCTCCAGTAAGGCCCATTACAGAGCTGCCAACTTACAAATGAATGTCACTCTGTGAGGAAGGGATAGACCAATTGGGATGTGGAATGGCGCACTCCTGCTTGATAGCAAATTCTGATCGTGATTCAGTTAAGTGATTGGTGCAGGGTTGGTAACCCTTCTGAACTCAAGGGAGTATAATGATTGGCGATGCGATATTTCCCTAAGGAGTAACGTCCCCAACCTTGCACTCGCCGCAAAATTTCAATAAAGTTTTCTTCAAAGTCGTTCAATATGTTCTTGATCTTTTTTATTTGATTGTTTTCATGATGGTATTCTCATATACAATATTTACTTTGATTTAGATTGGTTTCATACTATTCATTTCATAGTATCGGAGTATGCCCAATGCATTTCGGGCGTTGCCCTTCTTCAGAGGTCTTTTATCTGAAAGTACAAGGGTAACATGAAATCTCTAAATACTTTGAATGCTTTAAGTCATTTGTGGGTATGTCAAAACATTTTCACAAGCAGAAAACAGAATAAACGTGAACAAGTAAACTGTTTTGAATTTCTGTTACCATTATCAATGTAGCCTCTGTCTGAGTGTAAGTTAACGATGGGAGTTTTCACGTTGCCAGTTGACTATGCAGCTGCTGTGCCGCAAGGGAGTGTTTGCAAAGTGCATGCTTAGTAATACGTTGGACTGTGTTTGTGAACAAGCGCCATATTTACTGGCGGTTTGCAACGATATACATTAAAAGGAGAACTATCGTGTTCATGTTTTCTGGCGTCTATTGCGGAGTTCAAATTTGAAGGAAGCCTGGCTTTAAAGAATAATTGAAAACGTATTACAGTCGGATTTGAGGTGATGAGAGAAGTGATTGTGAAGTGCTTTCGTAAATAAAGAGGGGTGAAATGAGGGTACCTGGCTGATGGCCTTCCTCCTGTGAATACGGTGAAGTTCATGTTCCGCCAAATTGATTTTCACAATCGTTTAAAAGTTTATCCTACGGACGAACCGAGGTATAAATGAGTTAACGTTGTCGGTAACAATGGCTTAAGTACGTAACTCGCTATAGTGAACTGCGAGTCTCTTACCTTGGAATTCGCTCGCGTGTGCGTGTGACGAAGGTGAAGGCGGAAGTGTAATCCCACCGATATCCCTGGGATTGTTATTGACACTGACGTTAAGGTCAGGTGTTCATAGATATAGAGGAAATACTGTGGTTTCGAGCTGATGTACTGCTGCTTGCGTAAAATGTATTCACTATAAACACGCTAGGTAAATGTGTAATAACGCGGGTGAGACTAAAAACATGTTGTTGTGTGTGTGATGGCACTAATGAAAAACTTGATTATCAGTGATATCAAAATTTCCTATACTTAAAGGTGTATGACATAAAATAATGGTAACCTGTAAAGTAACAAAGTAAAATAACAATTCGATTCCAACGATGTTTGTTCAGTAATAAGACAATTTGTGAAAATCCTGGTTAACAATTACATCGTTCATGACTGTGATGCACATGGAATGTATTTCTTACAGTAAAATGCATCATTAATGTAAAAAGGTTGGTCAGTGAAAAGGATGTTGTGACCAGGTATATTCATAGGAAGCATCCTAATTCCAAACGTTCGTTCATTCCTTTCGGTTGTAGTGGACATAAGTAATTTATCCAGAAAATTTCTCTGCGTAAAAGATGTTGTTGATTATCTCTTCCTGGCAATATCGGGACTTTTTCTAGGATGCAAAAGCGTAACTGACTAGGATTGTGATGGAACTGATTGAAATGTGCTGCAACCGTTGATTTGGTGTTATTTAATCGGATGTTGCTTTTGTGTTCGATTATTCTTGTTTTAAGTTTCCTTTGTGTTTGTCCCACATATGCGATGCCACAAGGGCATTTTAACATGTAAACAAGATTGTTACTGTCACATGTTCCTGTTACTTTGAGTTTTATGGTGCTACCTTTTGTGGGATGTGATATCTCGTTGCCTTTGATTATTGCGTTGCAATTTCCACAGTTATGACATGGCAATGTTCCCCCGTTTGTTTTTCTAGATGGAGATGTGTCTTCTTTTTCTTTTAATAGTTCTTTAATGTTTTTGGTACGTTGATACGCGAATCTAGGGTTTGATGAAAAAATCCCTCTGAAATCATCCTCAGATGTTATGAAGGACCAGTGTTTGAGTATAGACTTTTTGATTTTGTGACTCCTGCTGGAGTACTTGGACACGAAGACTGTTCTCTGTTCATCACTTGTGTGTTTAGGTGTTAGTAGTTTATTTCTTTCCAATGTTTGAACTCTTTTTGTGGCATCCATTAAAGTGGTTTCAGGATATCCTCTTGTTTTGAATTTTTGAAGGGTGAGTACTTTGTATTGGTCATATATTTCTTCAGTGGACGCGATTCTCTTGATTCGAAGGAGTTGTGAAAAAGGTAAATGAGTTTTGAGGGATGGTTGGTGAAAGCTTTGAAAATGTAAAAGGTTGTTCCTGTCTGTGGGTTTGCTGTAAATGCTGGTTTGTAATGTACCTTTGTCATTGATTACTAACACGTCTAGAAAAGGTATTTCGTGTTTGCTGATGTTGGATGTGAATGAGATTCTGTCATTGACTTGATTCAACCGTTGAATTGCGATGTTTAATGCGTTTTCAGATCCTTTCCATAGAATGAAAATGTCGTCTATGTATCGTTTGTACATTATCAGATTTTGTTCCCATTCAGGTTCTTGTAATATATGGTCTAGTTCGAATCTGTGCATGAAGAGATTGGCATAGCTGGGTGCCGCACAATTTCCCATTGATGTACCTGTTGATTGTACAAAAAATTGATCATTCCATTGAAAGTAACTGTGGAACAGAGTGAAATGTAATAATTCCATTAGCAACACTTTAAGGTCGTCCTCTTTGTTACTATGTACCAGAAAACTTTCAACAGCCGTCATTCCCAAGTCGTGTGGAATTGAAGTATATAATGATTTGACATCGATGGTACACATGATCATTTCTTCAAAGAATTGGGTCTTATGATTTTCCAAGATGTTGATGAAATGGGTGGTGTCCTTTATAAATGTGGTCATATTGCTAACGATGGTTTGTAGATGCCTGTCGATGAATTTACCGATGGGTTCGTGTATTGAACTAATGGTTGATACTATTGGTCGAAATGGTGGTTGAGTGGCATGCTTATGAATTTTTGGGATCATGTAGATGTACGGGATAGCTGGATTTGTTTTGATTAGGTATTCTTTTTCCTTATTGCCAATGGTTCCTTTATCAACTGCGTTGTTAATGATTCGAGTCAAGATTTTCATGAATTCATTGGTAGGATCTGAGTTTAGTTTCATGTAAGTTTCTGTGTCATTAACATGTTCATTGACGTTTGATGTGTAGAAATCCGTATCCATAATTATCAAAGCTCCACCTTTGTCTGCTTGTCGTATGGTTATGAGTTTGTTTGAAGCAAGTTGTTTTAATGCTTGTTTTTCTTTTTGCGTCATATTTGTGCTCTTGGGTCTAGGTTGTTTAAAGATTTGATCCATGTCTTTGAGGATTACTTTTTCAAAGGCGTCAAGGACTTTGTGGCTTACTGGTGGTATGTATTTGCTTTTGTTTCTCAATCCCATAAGGGTGTCTTGTCTGGTGTCTTCTTTTGTTTCTAAAACGTTGGAAAAGAAGTGTCGAAGTCGTAAGGATCGTAGGAATTTAAATACACTTATTTGAGTTTCTAGAATGTTGGAATGGTAGGTGGGGACGAATGAAGTGCCTTTTTGTAGTGTGTGTATTTGAAATTCCGTGATGTTTTGTTTCGAAATATTGATAACTAGGGTTTCTGGCTTCTCGTGTTCTTGGCGATCGGATCTGTGTGTGTCTTTCTTTTTGTTACCAGTCCTCCTGGATCGTCTTGTTGTCTTAGGCTTGATTCTAAAAAAGAAGTAGTGGATGTTGTTGTTTGTGGTTGAGAGGTTCCTGACGTAGAAGGATGTGGTTGGTCTGTTCTTTCATTGTTGCCAGTGGTGGTTCCACGCCTTCTATATTGGGAATCGTCAGATGATGTTTCTTCAGAGGATCTTTCAAATGTTGTTTTCTGTTGCCTGCGTCGTGCGTATATATCGGCCAAGGTTGGGGACGTTACTCCTTAGGGAAATATCGCATCGCCAATCATTATACTCCCTTGAGTTCAGAAGGGTTACCAACCCTGCACCAATCACTTAACTGAATCACAATCAGAATTTGCTATCAAGCAGGAGTGCGCCATTCCACATCCCAATTGGTCTATCGATTCATATCACTTCTGAACTACTGTGGATCACGCACCCTAAAAAAAAAAACTAAACAAAACTCAACCAGGAACGCAAAAATGCAATTTGACGACATGTCACACAACAGTGATCAAAGGACAGAAACATTGGCATTCACGGATGAAGATACTCATCGCATCTATGCATTAATTCAAGAACCTGAAAGTACAAGTACCAGCACGGGATCAACCCAGTCAAACATCAAGCAATTACTATACATGTCAAAACGCATAGTCAACCAACGTTTACACGCAAGCACACTTGTTAAATACCATAAGGCACAACGCATCCCCCGTGGATTAAGGATATCTCTCAAATCAACTCTCTGTAAAAACAACACAAGGTTCACCGAAAAGTGGTTTGCAATACTTAACAAATGCTCATTGGATTTAATCCTATTGATAATCGAGGAACTGGCTAAATTAATTGATGAATTAAACAAAGAAGTCAACCAACTAAAACAAGAAATAAATACCAACCTAACCAAAGATGAATGGGACGAAGTACTTAAAGATATCAATCAACAACTGGATAATTACACAAAAGAAATAAACGATCGAAAAATTAGAAAGTTCAAAAGGGATACAATGGATTACAGAATGGGAGAGGTCTACAATTGGGCCGATATATACGCACGACGCAGGCAACAGAAAACAACATTTGAAAGATCCTCTGAAGAAACATCATCTGACGATTCCCAATATAGAAGGCGTGGAACCACCACTGGCAACAATGAAAGAACAGACCAACCACATCCTTCTACGTCAGGAACCTCTCAACCACAAACAACAACATCCACTACTTCTTTTTTAGAATCAAGCCTAAGACAACAAGACGATCCAGGAGGACTGGTAACAAAAAGAAAGACACACACAGATCCGATCGCCAAGAACACGAGAAGCCAGAAACCCTAGTTATCAATATTTCGAAACAAAACATCACGGAATTTCAAATAAACACACTACAAAAAGGCACTTCATTCGTCCCCACCTACCATTCCAACATTCTAGAAACTCAAATAAGTGTATTTAAATTCCTACGATCCTTACGACTTCGACACTTCTTTTCCAACGTTTTAGAAACAAAAGAAGACACCAGACAAGACACCCTTATGGGATTGAGAAACAAAAGCAAATACATACTACCAGTAAGCCACAAAGTCCTTGACGCCTTTGAAAAAGTAATCCTCAAAGACATGGATCAAATCTTTAAACAACCTAGACCCAAGAGCACAAATATGACGCAAAAAGAAAAACAAGCATTAAAACAACTTGCTTCAAACAAACTCATAACCATACGACAAGCAGACAAAGGTGGAGCTTTGATAATTATGGATACGGATTTCTACACATCAAACGTCAATGAACATGTTAATGACACAGAAACTTACATGAAACTAAACTCAGATCCTACCAATGAATTCATGAAAATCTTGACTCGAATCATTAACAACGCAGTTGATAAAGGAACCATTGGCAATAAGGAAAAAGAATACCTAATCAAAACAAATCCAGCTATCCCGTACATCTACATGATCCCAAAAATTCATAAGCATGCCACTCAACCACCATTTCGACCAATAGTATCAACCATTAATTCAATACAGAACCCATCGGTAAATTCATTGACAGGCATCTACAAACCATCGTTAGCAATATGACCACATTTATAAAGGACACCACCCATTTCATCAACATCTTGGAAAATCATAAGACCCAATTCTTTGAAGAAATGATCATGTGTTCCATCAATGTCAAATCATTATATACTTCAATTCCACATGACTTGAGAATGACGGCTGTTGAAAGTTTTCTGGTACATAGTAACAAAGAGGACGACCTTAAAGTGTTGCTAATGGAATTATTACATTTCACTCTGTTCCACAGTTTCTTTCAATGGAATGATCAATTTTTTGTACAATCAACAGGTACATCAATGGGAAATTGTGCGGCACCCAGCTATGCCAATCTCTTCATGCACAGATTCGAACTAGACCATATATTACAAGAACCTGAATGGGAACAAAATCTGATAATGTACAAACGATACATAGACGACATTTTCATTCTATAGAAAGGATCTGAAAACGCATTAAACATCACAATTCAACGGTTGAATCAAGTCAATGACAGAATCTCATTCACATCCAACATCAGCAAACACGAAATACCTTTTCTAGACGTGTTAGTAATCAATGACAAAGGTACATTACAAACCAGCATTTACAGCAAACCCACAGACAGGAACAACCTTTTACATTTTCAAAGCTTTCACCAACCATCCCTCAAAACTCATTTACCTTTTTCACAACTCCTTAGAATCAAGAGAATCGCGTCCACTGAAGAAATATATGACCAATACAAAGTACTCACCATTCAAAAATTCAAAACAAGAGGATATCCTGAAACCACTTTAATGGATGCCACAAAAAGAGTTCAAACATTGGAAAGAAATAAACTACTAACACCTAAACACACAAGTGATGAACAGAGAACAGTCTTCGTGTCCAAATACTCCAGCAGGAGTCACAAAATCAAAAAGTCTATACTCAAACACTGGTCCTTACTAACATCTGAGGATGACTTCAGAGGGATTTTTTCATCAAACCTTAGATTCGCGTATCAACGTACCAAAAACATTAAAGAACTATTAAAAGAAAAAGAAGACACATCTCCATCTAGAAAAACAAACGGGGGAACATTGCCATGTCATAACTGTGGAAATTGCAACGCAATAATCAAAGGCAACGAGATATCACATCCCACAAAAGGTACCACCATAAAACTCAAAGTAACAGGAACATGTGACAGTAACAATCTTGTTTACATGTTAAAATGCCCTTGTGGCATCGCATATGTGGGACAAACACAAAGGAAACTTAAAACAAGAATAATCGAACACAAAAGCAACATCCGATTAAATAACACCAAATCAACGGTTGCAGCACATTTCAATCAGTTCCATCACAATCCTAGTCAGTTACGCTTTTGCATCCTAGAAAAAGTCCCGATATTGCCAGGAAGAGATAATCAACAACATCTTATACGCAGAGAAATTTTCTGGATAAATTACTTATGTACACTACAACCGAAAGGAATGAACAAACGTTTGGAATTAGGATGCTTCCTATGAATATACCTGGTCACAACATCCTTTTCACTGACCAACCTTTTTACATTAATGATGCATTTTACTGTAAGAAATACATTCCATGTGCATCACAGTCATGAACGATGTAATTGTTAACCAGGATTTTCACAAATTGTCTTATTACTGAACAAACATCGTTGGAATCGAATTGTTATTTTACTTTGTTACTTTACAGGTTACCATTATTTTATGTCATACACCTTTACGAATAGGAAATTTTGATATCACTGATAATCACGTTTTTCATTAGTGCCATCACACACACAACAACATGTTTTTAGTCTCACCCGCGTTATTACACATTTACCTAGCGCGTTTATAGTGAGTACATTTTACGCAAGCAGCAGTACATCAGCTCGAAACCACAGTATTTCCTCTATATCTATGAACACCTACCTTAACGTCAGTGTCAATAACAATCCCAGGGATATCGGTGGGATTACACTTCCGCCTTCACCTTCGTCACACGCACACGCGAGCGAATTCCAAGGTAAGAGACTCGCAGTTCACTATAGCGAGTTACGTACTTAAGCCATTGTTACCGACAACGTTAACTCATTTATACCTCGGTTCGTCCGTAGGATAAACTTTTAAACAATTGTGAAAATCAATTTGGCGGTACATGAACTTCACCGTATTCACAGGAGGAAGGCCATCAACCAGGTACCCTCATTTCACCCCTCTTTATTTACGAGAGCACTTCACAATCACTTCTCTCATCACCTCAAATCCGACTGTAATACGTTTTCAATTATTCTTTAAAGCCACGCGTCCTTCAAATTTGAACTCCGCAATAGACGCCAGAAAACATGAACACGATAGTTCTCCTTTTAATGTATATCGTTGCAAACCGCCAGTAAATATGGCGCTTGTTCACAAACACAGTCCAACGTATTACTAAGCGTGCACTTTGCAAACACTCCCTTGCGGCACAGCAGCTGCATAGTCAACTGGCAACGTGAAAACTCCCATCGTTAACTTACACTCAGACAGAGGCTACATTGATAATGGTAACAGAAATTCAAAACAGTTTACTTGTTCACGTTTATTCTGTTTTCTGCTTGTGAAAATGTTTTGACATACCCATAAATGACTTAAAGCATTCAAAGTATTTAGAGATTTCATGTTACCCTTGTACTTTCAGGTAAAAGACCTCTGAAGAAGGCCAACGCCCGAAATGCATTGGGCATACTCCGATACTATGAAATGAATAGTATGAAACCAATCTAAATCAATGTAAATATTGTATATGAGAATACCATCATGAAAACAATCAAATAAAAATGATCAAGAACATATTGAACTACTTTGAAGAAAACTTTATTGAAATTTTCCCGCGAGTGCAAGGTTGGGGACGTTACTCCTTAGGGAAATATCGCATCGCCAACCCTGTGAGGAAGGGGCAGGGACTTGGAGGGGGCGGGGCCTCATGCCGAGAGCTACCTTAGAGGTACTCTGCCCCACATCAAGCCCCTCATCTCCTCCCAAAAAATAAAAAGAAGGTGTTATTGAAGCTGTCCTAGATGTCTTGGGGTGTTTTCACACCTCTAATGCTCTCTGACACCGTGCAAAAATGGCTTCTCAATGCCATTGACGCCTGTCTTCCTCTTTCCCAAAAAAGGGTTAATAATCACCCCCCCTCCCAGCGCCCTGGTTTACTGAAACTCTGAAAACAGAGAAAGCCAAATATAAAGCAATGGAACACAGATGGAGAAGGAACTATGCTTCTGAATCCAAAATTATTTATAAAAAGGTATATCACAATCTCTGCAAGTCAGCCCGCGCTGAGTATGTTTCTACAACAATCTCCGATGCTCTGAACTGCTCCAAAACTCTTTTTGGTATGGTCAAGGAGCTCGCTGGTTCCGCAACCAATCTAGCCCCCCTCTAAACAAACGCCAATGTGATGACCTGGCTACCTTTTTGGTCCAGAAAGTAGAGAAAATATACTTAGAAATAGTGAGCTTGCGGTGTGACGACCCCTCTCCATTGCAGCTTACCAATTCCCTCCAACTAGCATCTGCACTACCCTCAGCGGACAGTGCCCATCCTGACCAGGACAGGGCGCTTTGCGCACCTTCTAACAATCTGGACACATAGCCCCTACTTAACGTTGCTTCCTTTAAAGGACTCCTAGACAGTGTCAAATCAGGATCACCCAGGGACCCTTTGCCCATCTCTGTGCTCAAGCAGCTTGAGCCGCCATCCCTGCTTGTTATTATGGACCTTTTAAATGCCTCCTCACAGGAAGCCACAGTTCCACCAGACTGGAAGCACGCCATGGTGAGCCCACTCTTGAAAAAGGCCAGTGCAGGCCCCGATTTACCCTCCAACTATCGGCCCATTTCCTTGCTGCCGGCCTTCTCAAAAATACTGGAGAAACATATCCATGTTCAGCTCTCTAACTTTGTTGAAAGCAGAAAGTTCCTTCACCTATCCCAATCGGGCTTTAGAGCTGGTTTCTCAACTGAAACAACCCTCCTGGGGGTAACGGAAAGACTGCGTTGTCATCTGGACGCTGGAGACACGGTGGCCCTTATTTTGCTGCACCTGAGTGCAGCATTTGACAGGGTATCTCACACCGTGCTAGTAAAAACGTTAAGATCGTTAGCCATCTGTGGCTCAGCCTTAAATTGGCTCATTTCTTTTCTTGCCAATCGTACTTTCCAAATCTTTTCCCCGACAGCCAGCTCAGATATCCATCCTTCACCCTATGGGGTACCTCACTGCTCCATTCTTAGCCCTTTACTCTTTTATTTATACGTTAGACCTCTAGCCAATGTTGCGGAAGATGCCGGGTTGTCCTTGTTCTCTTACGCGGACGACTCCCAGATTATTTTTTCTCTCTCTCTGGCGAGTGCGGCTGGGTCATCCACCCTTCAGCTGGGATTGGGTAAAATTGCATCACGGATGCAGACAAATTACCTTAAGCTCAGCGGAGAGAAAGCCGAGGTCTTGATACTTGGTAAAAACAAAGTTCTCTGCGGCCCACAACATTGGCCCGGTGAGATGGATGCACTTCCTCTGCCCTCCAGTCAAGTCCTCAATTTGGGCGTCATCATTGATGACTCGCAGGAACCTTTAAGGCAGTTACGTGCCTATATAGGCGTATGACTGGGGGAGGACTGCTACCATTGAGGGAACTGCAAAGGAAGTGGGAATTGGACCTGGGTAAGGAGATTCCTGAGAAACCGTGGGCCCAGATCGTGAAGAGGGCGTGGAAAAGCACTAGTAATGCCCGTTTCCAACTGGTCCACTTCTTTATACTACATAGAGCATATCTCACTCCTGCTAGGATTAATAAATATTTTAACGCAGACACTGCGAAGTGCCCACGTTGTAATTTAGAAGGGGCAGAGTTTAAGCATATGATGTGGGACTGTCCGCAATTAGGGACATACTGGGAGGATGTGGTAGCGCTGGTATGCGTAGTCACAGAACGACAGATAACACCTGACATGGGCCCTTGCTTACTTCACTGGTTTCCCCATACGCCCAAAACGAGAGTAACAAGCACATTTCTGGATTTGGGATTATTGCTGGCCAAGAGGGATATCACAGCGCATTGGAAGGCCGTACGGGGCCCCAGTGTTCTGAGATGGAAAATGGAATTGATTAAATGGGCCACGAGCGAAAGCACACTTAGGTTTCAGTTAGCCAGACGAGCACAGGGAGATATAGCCATGGAGGCCGCGATGGCCTGGGAACCGCTAGTGGTTTCATTGCAGGCACCGGAGATGGATTCGGGTGACAATTCGACAGCGGGTACACCGATGGTTTCTCCATAAAGTTCTGTGTATATTGTTCGATTGCTTGGGTGGATTGTGATATTGATAGTGTTCTTGACTAGGGTAATGCTGCTCTTCACTGGCTTTAATATACTACTGTTATACAAAGCTGATACATGTGTTGCACAGACGTTTCTTTTTTTTTGCAGTGCTATAGTACGAGACACAACGGGGACAGGGGTGGGTTGGAGAGAGGGTGGGAGGAGGGGTTTGCATTTTTCTTTATTGGATGCTTAAGTGTTGCAGAAGCGCTTTCTGGAAATTAATCTGTACTGAATCATACATCAGTCGTATATCCCATGTATTGAATATGTACATTGATGTATCATATAGAAAATTTGTATTAATGCTCCTTTTATTGGAAGTGAGGAAAGTGGACAGAGCACTGCCTCGTGGCCACTGATGTTTACGAAGCCACTGTAACTCATTGATATCAATCTTAAATGATCTTTTGTTGCAAAATGCAATAAAAATATATATTTTTTAAAAATCATTGATGACTCGCTAACTATGCACCATCAAGCAGTCAAGGTAGCCGCTACTTGCTTTCCCATCTTGAAGTGGCTAAAAAAGATCATCTGGATGCTGCCTGAGCCCACTCAGAGAACAGTCGTCCAGGCACTAATCACCTCAAGACTGGACTACGGTAACGTTCTCTACCTAGGATCCAACAAGGAGGTGACTCGTAGGCTGCAGATGGTTCAGAACTCTGCTGCAAGACTACTTTGCCGGGTTCCTAGAGCCACCTCTGTCTCAAGTCACCTGCGGAACCTGCACTGGCTCAGGGTGGAGAACCAAATTAAGTTCGAAGATCTGAGCTACATGTTCAAAATCAAAATTGGTGCTGCCCCTCAGTATCGGCAGTCTCTGGTCTGCCCTTATGTGCCCCCCCAGAAACCTTTGCTCATCCACTCAAGGGAAATTCTCTGTGTGCAGAATCAGACTATCTCGGATGGGTGGTAGATCGCTTGCATACCTTGGTCCCTCACTCTGGAATTCCCTTCCCACAGCTATCCGGAA
This sequence comes from Triturus cristatus, assembly GCF_964204655.1. Lineage (NCBI taxonomy): Eukaryota > Metazoa > Chordata > Amphibia > Caudata > Salamandridae > Triturus > Triturus cristatus. The sequence continues at coordinate 791,781,412 of NC_140595.1, forward strand.
CGAAACGGTATATGCCCGATTCCGCAAGTCACTGAAGACCTGGCTCTTTAACCAGTAATCTCTTACGCTGCTATACAATCTTTGATCTGCTCCGGCGCCGGGGAAGCCTTTTTGGGTAGCTGCTGCGCCTTACAAATTTACTAAATAAATAAATGGACATCAACTGCTTATTGCCTGTGAGAACGGCCGGGAATTTGTTTACAGTGGTTTTCAGCTTCTTTTCCCAGTTGTCGTGTGATTTTGGCTCCTCACCAGGTGACCGTGTGAAGAAAGCCGAAATCGTGTGACACACGGTGGTACCATGTGAATTTGCAGGTCTGTCTTAGCATTGTGGTGAATGTAATCTTTGCATCTTTCATTCACATTTTCAGCCATCATTTATCTGTAAACTACTGATCAGTTTGCAATGAGGCAGTCCCCTTTCAGTTACGCGGTTAGTGCGGGTCAGTTTTCGCTGAGCTGATCTACTGATGTCATCACATTTCGTTCTAAGAAAGCTCTTCACAGGAATTTAAGCGTGTTAGGTGCGGCTGACTTTTTAGCAGTAGAGCTAAGAAACCTATGTCTGGGCATATGCATTCATTTATTTTATTTATATATATAACTGAAGCGCAGGTATACGTAACAAGAAAAGGAAGGGAATTAGGAAACCAAAAGGCAGACCTCAAAGTGTTAACAGAAGAGCCGGCTTTTATGCTCTAATGCAACCAAATTAAGTTTGGTGTCTTTCTCAGTTCAGTGGGGAGTTTGTTTCCAAATTTCGAACCATGAACTCATAAAGCTCTTCCACCATTTTGTTCTTTCTTGTAGCAAGAGTTGTCAGTAAACTAAACGGTACCGTGCTCTATGGCTTCCATTTTATGTGTCTGGGATCTGTATATTCCGGGAAAGGAACAGTGATTCCATGGCATGCTTTTGCATTACCTAATGTAGAGTCGACGATATGGACACAGAAGCGCAACCCTCCAAAAGCTCTCTGTGCCAGCCCTTCTGCGAAGTGCTAGTTGCCTGCCCACGGCGGCTTGCACACATCGCCTAGCGCAGGTCAACCCCTGCTACCTACTGCTGAAAGGAGTGCACGGTGGAGCTTGGCTGTCCACATCTGATTAGAAGCATGTTCAGGCCATCATAGTATATAATAACAAGTAGTCCCCAAAGAAACACATAAACACCTACAGCGTAAGAAAACTGTAGCTGGTCAGCGCTCCTTAGGCAAAAACTGAAGTGATATATCGGGAGTGCCAACCAATAAGGATCCAGCAAAGAAGAGTCACGCAGGAGTGAACCAGTGGCAAGAAGCAGGCGGGATTACACTTCGTATAGTGATTACAACAGGTCTTCCAGACAGCGCATGCGCGCTGCCCAGGCCGACCAAAAAGAATGAAACTCACTGGAAAAAACACAGGTAAAAGCTGGGTTATTATGGTATATCAAACACTCAAACCTGGTGAAATTCGCCAGTCAGTGTTACCAAGGCACACAGCACACATCTTAACTCCTGTGCTGAATACACCAAATTGCTAATGGTACAGAAACACAGAAATTAGCTATCAAGAGAACAAGATGGGAGCAGTGTGAGTTATGGCATGTTTTGTGTAAATTGGTAGCTATAAATGGTGGATTTTCATGGTTTAGCATGTTTGGAGCAGAAGCATAACTACGTTTTTAACTGTGTTTTTTTCTGTAAAAATATTTTTTAATGTAAATATATGGCTTATTGAGAACATCTGTGAAGATGTGCCCGACTGGTAGTTGGCAAGAGGTTGGAATTTTGACACTGCACATTGTTATTTGGCCCTGGCTTCTCCTCCTGTTGGATGTAAACACTGACTCCTTCAGCCAGTAGATTGGGGTTGTCTCCATTTCTGGGGAAGCTCGGCTGCACTAGAACACAGGGACGCCTGGCCAGTAACAGCACCTTGGAAGTTGCTTTGCCCACCAAGGTTGGGAGCTGTTCTAAAATTGCCCTGGAATATTATTCAATGCCTCGGAAAACCTCGCCCAAGCCATGAAATGCCTCCAGGAGATATCACGTCGGTGTTTTATGCCACAAAGACAAGGTTTCAATTCAGAACCCCCCTGTGCAGCTGTGAATTCAGTTGTCCAATGGTGGGCCTCGTGTGCAAAGCCTGTTGTGGTTGCAAGGCCTGAAGTTTGCAAAACCAGAGGCTTGGAAACTGCAAACAGGAATGTCGCAATGTGCTAAAGGTGCATTACGAGTCAGAAAAGTCTTTTAAATGTGAACGCTGTGCTTTGTGTCAATGTGGGGTTCAGAAGGTGGGAGGTCATGAAAGCGGTGGCTTGGGTGACAGGTATTAGTCGTTTTTAATGAATATTAAATTAATAAACAGCTGTTGTTGTATTGTTCATTTCTAAATTAGACAGACAGCGCCACTATGTGGCAGACTGACATAAGTGCCAGTGTTGACAATAACACACAGGTACTGAGCACCAGAAACCACCGGCTCAAATTGAGCATTGCAAAGGCACAGCTTCCACCTTGTGGAGGCAGAATCTCCACATTGGGAGGACTCCGGCATGCTCTCGTCTATGCCATTCATAGAGCGTCTATTTTATTTCATGAATGCGGACCTTGTCGTGTGAAGACGGGGGAAGCAGTAAACAAAGCAGGCATTCTGCAGATATGAATGTCTGGATGAGGCGCGCGGTCTCTCGTCTGCCTCCATCCTTGCCTCGCACCCTACCAGTAGGTTTCCCAAGAAGGATCCTGCATCATTCATTCAGGGCATCATTCGGGGAAACTTACCAATGGCCGTTTTGTGCTGTGATGGGGCAGTGAGTTCATCAAAGCGTAAAATGAAGGTTGGGCTAAGCGCCAATCAATGCACCAAACACCAACCCCGGCTGCAGGTCATCGGGCCCTATGCCGTTGAAAGGATGCTCTGTGAGGCTGGAAGCCAGATGCAAGGCGACAGCTAGGATTACACCAAGCAGATGATACCTATAGAGATGCAGAAAAACACACTCACCGTCTGCCCTATAAACACACCCACAGGCCCTCTGATGCAATGCTGCCAGGGCCGCGCTTGAGCCACACCCACGACCTCAAAATACAGAGAACCAACCCACAACAAGCCGTACTCTCTTAAAATGTAGCACAGCGTCACACTTCCTGGAACTGGGCACCAAGGAAAACAAGACAAACATATTTCCCTGGCCACTGAGGAACTACACGCAGGCGCAAACACTGCTCTAGGCCAGAGAAACAACAGCAAAACAGACAGGAAATATAATATCATATAATGTAATATGATACAATACAATGCAATGCAATATAACATAACATAATATAATATAATAAATACAATACAATATAATATATAATATAATACAACACAACATAACATAATGTGATATAAGATAACACAACATTATAATATAACATAAAATAACATAACATAATATAATATAATACAATACAAAAATATACTATAATAAGAGCTGACGTGGGAACCGCAGATACAAGCAGAAGGGTAAAATGAAAAGTGACGCAGTGCTGGGGTGAAGCCAGAGCCTACCTTTCGGGGTGTTTGCACAGCGCAGCATTCACCAGTTGCCTGGCCTGCGGGTGCTTTGCAGACACCGGTCTGTGGTTGTGGGTGAGTCCATCCACTGGGTGTTGGCTGGTCTGGGTGGGTGGTGTGGAACGTGTGGGATGTCCTCGCAGAGCTGCTCCGTGGGGGTGGCCTCCAGATGTTGAGCGCCTCTGGTAGGTAGCTTCTGCAGGCCTGTTTGCAGCGGGGTCCGGGTGATGAAGCTGTATTCTCAGCCTGCGTCAGCTAGGGGGGGTGGGGTTCATCTAGGGGCAGGGGGCCTTGTGTGGTTGCCTGTCAGGGTCTTTCCAGTGCGGGGGCTGTGCATCTTCTGTTGCTCATCCCATGTGTGCAGTTCTGGTGCACACACGCCACCCTTGGCGCTTGTGCCCCGGCGCCTGTTCGGAAGCGGGCTGCACCTTCCGCAGTGTGTTCTTGGACACATCTGTGTTCTTGTGTCTGCTGTGTCCCTCCCAGAGCTTCTTCTGCACCTCGTCTCCTTATTTCCCATCTCCCATGAGAGCGGTAACTGGGGTTCTTCTTCGCCACCAAAGGCCATCTCCTAAAGCCAGGGGGTAGCTCCAGGGGGCTGTTTGAGGGTTTTATACCCCCTAACACATCTGTTTTGTGATACATAGTTGACTACAGGTGCTCTGAGTTCGGTACTGTGAGGTGTCCGTCGGATTTCACCAGGAATTGTTCATAAACAGACAAACTCCCCCCACACACACTCTACTCCCTGCTTTGAATAACTCCAAAAGTGTTAGTTATGTTAGTAAATATCTATTGTGTATCTCTCTTCGGGGCATATCAACAAGGGCTTTATCTCTGCTTTTTTGGCTTTAAAAGCCAAAAAAGGAGAGATAAAACTACCGCCCTATCAACAACAGGATGCTAACATGCAAATTTGCATGTTAGCACCCTTTTACTCTACGCTTCCCCTTGCATCCCTAATGAGATGCAAAGGGGGCGTTCCAGAGTAAAATAATAGGAGAAATGTCGCTAAGCGACATTTCTCCTATAATCAAGAATGTCGCTAACCCTGTTAGAGACAAAAAAAGCAGCGCTAACCGCGGTTAACACTGCTTTTTTACATCTGGTATTTTTCTGACTTAGCCATGATATCCTATGGAAGGAGGATATCATGGCTAAGTTTGCCTGTCCCTATCAACAAGGTAACGTGAGATTATCGCTGGGTGTCCAGCGATAATCTCACGTTAGCCTGTTAGCGTGAGGATTTTTATCGCTATTGAGATAAGCGTTGCTAATAGCACGCTATCTCAGCGATAAAAATTCACGCTAGCCGGCGATAATTATCCTAGCGCTAAGTGCGCTTAGAGGTAATTATCGCCGGTTGTTGTTGATATGCCCCTTAGTGCCCCTACCAATCTGCATCCCCTCCCTTCCCCTGCCCCTTGGGCCCCGCTCATGCGCCCTGGTTGTCCTAGAATGTATTTTAACATCATTTGTCAGCATGAGTGTTGGGAAATCTGAAGCGGCCCCCTACCCCCGCCCTCAAGCTCCCCTCCCCCTCAATCTCACTGGCCAAGCTGCGCCCCTGTCCTAAACCCTCTTTCCCCAGGTTGTCCTGTTCCCCCTTCCCTGGGAGTCCTCGCCCCGGGCTCCGTGGGATCAATGGATGGATGCAGACAGATAGACCGACAGAGCTGACGGGATGACAAATGAAGGAGGCGGGAGCAGTTGCACGCCTGCCCAGGGACGGCTCAGGGATGCATGGTGATTACACCAACTTGTATTCCCTTTTGAATGTGCACACTACAAATTAGTGCTACTATAACGTGAATAAATGGATCTTAATAATTACGAAGCACTGCAAACGACAAAATACATGCGAGTGTGTTTCAACCATGAGTATAGTGTACCCATACAATTTAGAGTGCTGAAAGCGCTCTATCAATGGGATAGGGCTGCTGCCTATAACACATGTGGGCTGCTCTGCTGTGCGCACCAGGCGAGAGGTAGCTCTGCTGTCTGCACCAGGCGAGAGGTAGCTCTGCTGTCTGCACCAGGTGGAAGGCAGCTCTGCTGTCTGCACCAGGTGAGAGGCAGCTCTGCTGTCTGCACCAGGCGAGGGGTAGCTCTGCTGTCTGTACCAGGTTAGAGGTAACTCTGCTGTCTGCACCAGGCGAGGGGTAGCTCTGCTGTCTGCACCAGGTGAGAGGTAGCTCTGCAGTCTGCACCAGGCGAGAGGTAGCTCTGCTGTCTGCACCAGGTGAGAGGCAGCTCTGCTGTCTGCACCAGGTGAGAGGCAGCTCTGCAGTCTGCACCAGGCGAGAGGTAGCTCTGCTGACTGCACCAGGCGAAAGGCAGCTCTGCTGTCTGCACCAGGAGGTAGCTCTGCTGTCTGCACCAGGTGAGAGCCAGCTCTGCTGTCTGCACCAGGTGAGAGGCAGCTCTGCTGTCTGCACCAGGTGAGAGGCAGCTCTGCAGTCTGCACCAGGTGAGGGGTAGCTCTGCTGTCTGCACCAGGTGAGAGGCAGCTCTGCTGTCTGCACCAGGTGAGAGGCAGCTCTGCAGTCTGCACCAGGCGAGAGGCAGCTCTGCTGTCTGCACCAGGAGGTAGCTCTGCTGTCTGCACCAGGCGAGGGGTAACTCTACTGTCTGCACCAGGTGAGGGGTAGCTCTGCTGTCTGCACCAAGTGAGAGGTAGCTCTGCTGTCTGCACCAGACGAGAGGTAGCTCTGCAGTCTGCACCAGGAGGTAGCTCTATTGTCTGCACCAGGTGAGAGGCAGCTTCGCTGTCTGCACCAGGCAAGGGGTAGCTCTGCTGTGTGCACCAGACAAGAGGTAGCTCTGCTGTCTGCACCAGGTGATAGGTAGCTCTGCTGTCTTAGATGGGAGTGAAATAGCATCGTTCTCAGCAAGTTGGGCAAGGAATGGACCTCCCAGCTGGGAAGGATAGCTCTGCTGTGTGTGGCAACCGAGAGATAGCTGTGCTGCTGTGGCACCTGCTGCCACGTTTTGTGGTGTGTGATAGTTGAGAGATAGCCCTGCTGTCTGCACCTTGCAACATATCAGGCAGCAAATCAAAGGACTGATCTGCCAAATGTGAGGAACGGCTCAGCTGACTGAGGCAAGAGGGGGTAGGTGTGGTGTCTGTGACAAGTGAGAGATAGCTCTGCTGTAATCAGTGAGTGAACAATTCGGACTGCTGAGCAAGGGACTGATCTGTCAAAGGTGATGATGACATTGCTGTCTGTGGTTAGTGAGTGATATCTGAGATGACTATGGCAATTTAGGGGTAGTTCTGCTGTCTTTAACAAGCGAGAGATAGCTCTGCAGTCTACCTCTAGGAAGGAATGCATCAGCTGAGCAAGGCTTGGGTCTGCTCTCACAGCAGCTAGACATGTAGCCTGTCTCCAGGCAGGTACTGGTGCCCAACCCTGGTTTGTTACCAAAACTCTGCCTGAGAGCACTGTGGGTCTGACCGGCCAACTCTCCCTTTCACTAATATTCTGAATTACTAATATTCATAGTAAAGAGCAACAAACACAGCAACTAAAGAGAAAGCGACAGTGACTGCAGGTTGGAGATTAAACCGTCCCGGAAGGTCCTTGTAATGCTGAGCTAGAGACTGAGAGGAGGCAGAGACTGAGAGCTGGAGACTGGGAGGCAGCAGAGACTGAGATCTGGAGACTAAGAGGCAGCAGAGACTGAAAGGTGGAGACTGAGAGGCAGCAGAGACTGGGAGCTGGAGACTAAGAGTTGGAGACTGAGAGGCAGCAGAGACTGAGAGACAGAGAGCTAGGGACTGAGAGGAAGCAGAGACTGAGAGCTGGAGACTGAGAGGCATCAGAGACTGAGAGCTGGAGACTGAGAGGCCGCAGAGACTGAGAGATGGAGACTGAGAGGCAGCAGAGACTGTGAGCTGGAGACTCAGAGGCAGCAGAGACTGAGAACTGGAGACTGAGAGGCAGCAGAGACTGGGAGCTGGAGACTGAGGGCAGCAGAAAGTGAGCGCTGGAAACTGAGGCAGCAGAGCCTGAGAGCTGGAGACTCAGAGGCAACAGAGACTAGGAACTGGAGACTGAGAAGCAGCAGAGACTGAGAACTGGAGACTGAGAGGCAGCAGAGACTGGGAGCTGGAGACAGAGACAGCAAAGACTGAGAGCTGGAGACTGACACTGGGAGCTGAAGACTGAGAGGCAGCAGAGACTGAGAGGTGGAGACTGAGAGGCAGTAGAGACTGAGAGCTGGAGACTCAGAGGCAGCAGAGACTGAGAGGTGGAGACTAAGAGGAAGCAGAGACTGAGAGCTGGAGACTGAGATGCAGCAGAGACTAGAGCTAGAGACTGAGAGCTGAAGACTGAGAGGCAGCAGAGACAGAGCTGGAGACTCGGAGACAGCAGAGACTGAGACCTGGAGTTTAAGAGGCAGCAGAGACTGAGAGGCAACATAAACTGAGAGCTGGAGATTGAGACTGAGAGCTGGAGACTTAGAGGAATCAGAGACGGAGAGCTGGAGACTTAGAGTCAGCAGAGACTGAGAGATGGAGACTGAGAGGCAGCAGAGACTAAGAGCTGGAGACTGAGAGGCAGCAGAGACTGAGAGCTGAAGACTAAGAATGAGAGCTGGAGACTGAGAGGCAGCAGAGACTGAGCACTGGAGACTGAGAGGCAGCAGAGACTGGGAGCTGGAGACTGAGAGGCAGCAGAGAATGAGTGCTGGAGACTGAGAGGCAGCAGAGACTGAGAGCTGGAGACTGAGAGGCAGCAGAGACTGAGAGGCAGCGGACACTGGGAGCTGGAGACTGAGAGGCAGCAGAGACAGAGCTGGAGACTGAGAGGCAGCAGAGACTGAGAGGCAGCAGAGACTGGGAGCTGGAGACTGAGACTGAGAGCTGGAGACTGAGAGGCAGCAGAGACTAAGAGCTGGAGACTGAGAGGCAGCAGAGACTGGGAGCTGGAGACTGAGAGGCAGCAGAGACTAAGAGTTGGAGACTGAGAGGCAGCAGAGACTGAGCGCTGGAGATTGAGAGGCATCAGAGACTGGGAACTGGAGACTGAGAGGCAGCAGAGAATGGGAGCTGGAGACTGAGGGGCAGCAGAGAATGAGTGCTGGAGACTGAGAGACAGCACAGACTAAGAGCTGAAGACTGAGAGGCAGCAGAGACTGGGAGCTGGAGACTGAGAGGCAGCAGAGACTGGGAGCTGGAGACTGGGAGGCAACAGCGAATGAGCGCTGGAGACTAAGAGACAGCAGAGACTGAGAGCTGGAGACTGAGAGGGAGTAGAGACTGGGAGCTGGAGACTGAGAGGCAGCAGAGACTGAGAGCTGAAGACTAAGAATGAGAGCTGGAGACTGAGAGGCAGCAGAGACTGAGAGCTGGAGACTTAGAGGAAGCAGAGACAAAGAGCTGGAGACTTAGAGTCAGCAGAGACCGAGAGATGGAGACTGAGAGGCAGCAGAGACTAAAAGCTGGAGACTGAGAGGCAGCAGAGACTGAGAGCTGAAGACTAAGAATGAGAGCTGGAGACTGAGAGGCAGCAGAGACTGAGCACTGGAGACTGAGAGGCAGCAGAGACTGTGAGCTGGAGACTGAGAGGCAGCAGAGAATGAGTGCTGGAGACTGAGAGGCAGCAGAGACTGAGAGCTGGAGACTGAGAGGCAGCAGAGACTGAGAGGCAGCGGAGACTGGGAGCTGGAGACTGAGAGGCAGCAGAGACAGAGCTGGAGACTGAGATGCAGCAGAGACTGAGAGGCAGCAGAGACTGAGAGCTGGAGACTGAGAGGCAGCAGAGACTGGGAGCTGGAGACTGAGACTGAGAGCTGGAGACTAAGAGGCAGCAGAGACTAAGAGCTGGAGACTGAGAGGCAGCAGAGACTGGGAGCTGGAGACTGAGAGGCAGCAGAGACTAAGAGTTGGAGACTGAGAGGCAGCAGAGACTGAGCGCTGGAGACTGAGAGGCAGCAGAGAATGAGTGCTGGAGACTGAGAGACAGCACAGACTAAGAGCTGAAGACTGAGAGGCAGCAGAGACTGGGAGCTGGAGACTGAGAGGCAGCAGAGACTGGGAGCTGGAGACTGGGAGGCAACAGCGAATGAGCGCTGGAGACTGAGAGACAGCAGAGACTGAGAGCTGGAGACTGAGAGGGAGTAGAGACTGGGAGCTGGAGACTGAGAGGCAGCAGAGACTGAGAGCTGAAGACTAAGAATGAGAGCTGGAGACTGAGAGGCAGCAGAGACTGAGAGCTGGAGACTGAGAGCTGGAGACTTAGAGTCAGCAGAGACTGAGAGATGGAGACTGAGAGGCAGCAGAGACTAAGAGCTGGAGACTGAGAGGCAGCAGAGACTAAGAGCAAAAGACTAAGAATGAGAGCTGGAGACTGAGAGGCAGCAGAGACTGAGCACTGGAGACCTAGAGGCAGCAGAGACTGAGAGGCAGCACAGACTGGGAGCTGGAGACTGAGAGGCAGCAGATAATCAGTGCTGGAGACTGACAGGCAGCAGAGACTGAGAGCTGGAGACGGAGAGGCAGCAGAGACTGGGAGCTGGATACTCAGACTGGGAGCTGGAGACTGAGGCAGAGAGGCAGCATAGACTGATAGCTGGAGACTGAGAGGCAGCAGAGACTAAGAGCTGGAGACTGAGAGGCAGCAGAGACTGAGAATTGGAGACTGAGAGGCAGCAGAGACTAAGCGCTGGAGACTGAGAGGCAGCAGAGAATGAGTGCTGGAGACTGAGAGACAGCACAGACTAAGAGCTGAAGACTGAGAGGCAGCAGAGACTGGGAGCTGGAGACTGAGAGGCAGCAGAGGCTGGAGACTGAGAGGCAGCAGAGACTGGGAGCTGGAAACTGGGAGGCAACAGAGAATGAGCGCTGGAGACTGAGAGACAGCAGAGACTGAGAGCTGGAGACTGAGAGGCAGCAGAGACTAGGAGCTGGAGACTGAGAGGCAGCAGAGATGGAGAGCTGGAGACTGAGAGGCAGCAGAAAGTGAGCGCTGGAGACTGAAGCAGCAGAGACTGAGAGCTGGAGACCGAGAGGCAGCAGAGACTAGAATATGGAGATGAAGATCTGGAAACTGAGAGACTGAGAGCTACATACTGAGAGGCAGCAGAGACTGAGAGCTGGAGACTGAGAGGCAGCAGATACTAAGAGCTGAAGTCTAAGAGGCAGCCGAGATTGAGAGGCAGCAGAGACTGAGAGCTGGAGACAGAGAGGCAGCAGAGACTGAGACCTGGAGACTGAGATCTGGAGACTGAGAGGCAGCCGAGACTGAGAGGCAACATAGACTGAGAGCTGGAGACTGATGGGCAGCAGAGACTGGGAGCTGAAGACTGAGATCTGGAGACTGAGAGGCAGCAGAGAGTGAAAGGCAACATAGACTGAGAGCTGGAGACTGAGAGGCAGCAGAGACTGAGAGGTGAAGACTGAGAGGCAGCAGAGACTGAGAGCTGGAGACGGAGAGCTGGAGACTGAGAGGCAGCAGAGGCTGAGAGGTGGAGACTGAGAGGCAGCAGAGACTTAGAGCTGGATACTGAGAGGCAGTAGAGACTGGGGGCTGGAGACTGAGAGGCAGCAGAGACTGAGAGCTGGGGACTGAGACTAAGAGGCAGCTGAGATTGAGAGCTGGAGACTGAGAGCTGAAGACTGAGACTCACCAATGGACTGGGAGCTGGAGACTGAGAGGCAGCAGAGATGGAGAGCTGGAGACTGAGAGGCAGCAGAGACTGAGAGCTGGAGACTGAGAGGCAGCAGAGATGGAGAGATGGAGACTGAAAGGCAGCAGAGACTGAAAGGCAATAAAGACTGAGGGTTGGAGACTGACAGGCAGCAGAGACTTAGAGCCGGAGACTAAGAGCTGAGAGGTGGCAAGGAAGGTCTGGCTCTGTCAGTGATGTGTCAGACCTCAGACAATTCCTGAGTGGTAGCAAGGGAGTCCCAGTTGCGATTACAATCCAAGGCTCTGTGAAAACATTTGAGAAACTTAACACTAGGAGGGAGTTGGGTTACGTTTTATTGTATGGAGGCAAAAGGGGTCATTAGAGAATGATCCGAGATGTCAGTCGGGTATGGATGCCCTCAATAGTGGCCAGAAGTTAATAAATCCCGGGAGTGAAGTAATGCCTGGTAGGAAGGACTGCAGCCCAATGAAGAGTCCAGACAGAGGACTCAATTTACAAAGGGCCATCGCACTCATGGCGGAGGCCCAGCAGTCACTGCAGAGATCCCGCACTTGTGGAGGAGGCCCCGCAGTCGCTGCAGAGAGCCCGCACTCGTGTCGGAGGTCCGCAGTCACTGCAGGGAGCCCGCACTCGCAGCAGAGGCCCCGCAGTCCCTGTCACTGCAGGGAGCCCGCACTCGCAGCAGAGGCCCCGCAGTCCCTGTCACTGCAGGGAGCCCGCACTCGCGGCAGAGGCCCTGCAGTCCCTGTCACTGCAGGGAGCCCGCACTCGCGGCAGAGGCCCTGCAGTCCCTGTCACTGCAGGGAGCCCGCACTCACGGCAGAGGCCCCGCAGTCCCTGTCACTGCAGGGATCCTGCACTCGTGGAGGAGGCCCGCAGTCACTGCAGAGATCCCGCAATCGTGGAGGACGCCCCGCAGTCGCTGCAGAGAGCCCGCACTCGTGTCGGAGGCCCACAGTCGCTGCAGGGAGCCCGCACTCGCGGCAGAGGCCCCGCAGTCCCTGCAGGGAGCCCGCACTCGTGGTGGAGGCCCCGCAATCACTGCAAGGAGCCTGCACTCGTGGCAGAGGCCCCGCAGTTGCTGCAGGGAGCCCGCACTCCTAGATGGACCTCCGCAATCAGCAGCTGCAATGTGGACGTCCCGCCACACCTTTGTGAATTGGGACTGATTTATTTAAGAAATTAAAGTAATTTGAAAGAAACAGGACTCAATCACCAGCCCCTTTTCTGAACTCATTACCAGGCTGTCTGAGAGTTTACAATGAGGGTACAAGGCTTCTACATTCTCTGACCCAGGGTTACAAGACATTTCTTACATCTAAGAAGGACAGGGCATTTGCTTGAAACAGGGCTCCACCCTGATAAATTTGGGTATTTGCATCAATCTCTGCCTGTTACTCTCAACTTGTGAACTATGTTAATTTAGTCGGATTTGGTACTAAAATGCTGTTTATTTGTTCAGTGGTTTATATGGGTTGGTGACCCTTCCCTCAGTTATGTGAAGTCAGTGTTTCCTTTCCTGTGCCCCCACACCTCTGAGTCGACCAGAATGATCTTTCCGTAAAGAAGATCTGTACTGCCTTAGATGATGCAAGATGATAAAAAGATCTTGGTGGTCCCATCTGGGCACAAAAGGTCCCATGAGTAGGCCTGGGCAGTAAATTTTGTTCCGCTTGCGGAATTTGCGATATTTTGACATTTTCGCGTTCCGCGGAGAGCGCGAAAATGTCAAAACTTTCGCAATCTGCCGCGAAACGGAAGTATTTTTCTTGTTCACGCTTCAAAAATGCGTTCTCGGGCGTGCGGTCGCGACTTACCGGGTCCCTGCGTCCGCCGACGAGTTTTCCTATCCGTTCGCGCGCGCCACAAGATGTTGGATTGTTGGTAGCCGGTCGCGCTATCCCGCGAGAGTTTGCGATCACGAACACGTCATTGCGATCGTGAACAGGAAATAAGCATCGCGAGCAAGATGGCCGCGCCCATTAGAGACCACATGGGCAAGTTGGAGATATATTTCCCCACGAGCACGCAAAAACACATCGAGAACAGGTGGGAAAAGCAATATCCGCATCTTTGTGAAAGTTCCGCATGCTCGCGGATTTTTGCGTAATTTCGCGATAATTTGCAAAAGTCAATTTCACAAATTCCGCCCACCCTTACCCATGAGGCCTTGGATGTGATGTTTGTATAGCATGGACCTAGCCAAAAGGGCAACAGAAGACAAGAGTTTATAGCAGAACTATCACAGGGGAAACATCCATTACAACGCAGTCATTACATCGCACTGCTTTTACAACGCAACTGTTACAACGTAACTGCCTTTACATTGCATGCCATTACAATGCATGCCATTACAACGCATGCCATTACAACACATACCATTACAATGCATGCCATTGCAACGCATTATAAGGTAAGTAATGGAGATCTTTAGGTTTTAGGTTGGATATGGGTTTTGGGGTGGTTGGGAATAGTAATTTCTACCCCTATGCTATACCAACACTTTCCCTACTGTTGCACTCTCTGGAGTGGGAATAATAATTTTAACCCCTACACTATCCAACACTTACCCTACTGTTGCACTCACTGTAGTGGGAATGGCATTTTTTACCCCTACACTATCCAACACTTACCTTACTGTTGCACCGAAAGTATTATGTGTTGTAATGGTATGCATTGTAATGGAATGCCTTGTAATGGTAGTTTTTAAAAATGCATTGTAATGGCATGCGTTGTAAAAACATGCGATGTAATGGTAGTTGCGATGTAAAAACTGTGTTGTAAAAGCATGCGTTGTAATTGTTTGCATTGTAACGTCATATATTCCAATCACAGTGAACTTACTTTCAAGTGGAACCAGAAGTTACAAACACCAATCTGAGTTCTCTCGGTTAGCCTTGAGAATGTGTGAATTGGATAGCTTTTAAAGATAGGTACTGGACAGGTGAGCTTCAGGTATTTTGAAAAGAGACAAAGTTGGCTTCGAGCTTGAGATCTTCAGCTAAGCAGTTCTGGAGGCTGCAAGCTGGACAGGAGATGGCTTGGTTGAGTGGTTTCGATTTTTTTCTTTTGGGAATTTCCTGGAAGAGGCGTGATTTGTTCCTAATGTTTTTTATGCCGTCAACGATGTATAATTTGTCTTTCAAATTTATATGCCAACAATGCTTGTTAGGCTTCCCAAAAAAATCAAACATTGTTGACATATTGTGAAAGAAAGCTCCGTTTTATTCACATTACATGAAAAGCAAGGTTCATGCATGAATCAAATATTGACAAACCTTTACACAAGCTCAGTGTTTGAGGATGTCTCTTAAAAGGGCTGTCAGAACCTCTTTCGGAGGGTTACGGGAAAGTAGGAGTTACGGTGCCCAACCGTGGTGGCGGCGGCCTTCTTCTCCTGATGTGGCTGACCTACTATAGGCACTGAGCAACTGGGCCAAGCACTACCCCTTCAGCACTTGACTGTCAGTGGTAGCGCTGTGGTGTCGTACTCATTAAACAGACGACACTGGTTCAGTTATACAGTGGGAGCTTTATTCTGTAAGCGTCCTCACTATTACATCTCCTGCTGCTTTCTGCCCCTTGACTCCTCCCGTTCCGTTTCCCATTCTCCTCACACTTCTAGATCCCCTGTGCTGGTCCTAGTGCCTGGCCCAGCTACAACATTACATCTCCCTCCTTCTTAAACAACTTGAAACACCTCAGATGTGTCCGTGCATGTCAGAGTAAACAATAAAAGAAAACAAGATAGTTACAGTTCTTCAATGAGGCGAACGGGTCTTCGATGAATTCGCTGCGGCCGGTGGGCTACATCCTGAGTCGCCTGCTACTCTTCACCAGGAGAAGTGGAAGTCCGATGATCACTTGCTACCTCAGATGCGTCCCCTTTCAATGCATTGTTAGGCATGGTCAGTGCTTCTCGGAGAGTGGGCGTGCATTTCTGGAAGTGCGCCACATTCCTAGTAATCCTCTTGTCCTCTGACGCGGCCGTGATCATGGTCCCTTTATGTTTTGTTACTAACAGTGGGCAAGCATGATATCAAAAGTCTGCTTTTCTCTGTTGTTCTTGCCGCACCAGCACCCAGTCTCCTTCCTGGATGGATGACTGCGCAGCTTTTCTCCGACTGTCGGCGTATTCTTTTATCTTCTCCTTTTTCAGTCTGTCTCGTGCTACTAATTCTTCGTGATCCGAGTCTCGATGAATACCACTAGCCATGTCTTCCCAGGCCGGTATTCTAGTGCGCATTGTGCAACCCAACATTAAGGTTGCAGGACATCTATCTGTGGTGGTATGGGGTGTGGTTCGATAGGCTCGTAACACCTCATTGAAAGACACTTGAACATCACACTTTGAAAGTTCTGCTTGCTGGATGTTTTTTTAGAGTGGGCATACATCTTTGCACTATCCCATTGGCCTGTGGCCACAGGGGGGTGATCTTCCTGTGTCTGAAATTTAAGTGGTTGGCAAAGGCGGCAAAGTCTTGCCCACTGAACGGTGGGCCATTGTCTGTTTTCACTACCTTCGGTATGCCCCATGCTGCAAAAACCTCATCCAACACAGGTATAGTGGTGGCAGCTTTTGTTGACGCTATGAGGAGTGCAATTGGGAAACTTGAGTACTCGTCCATTATGACCAGGATATACTTGCCAGATTGCAACGGGCCAAAGAAATCTACCCCAACATGTTGCCAGACGCCGTCCGGCAATTCTGACATTTGTAGAGGCGCAGGTGGATCCTCCAGACTTACTAGCTGACATTGCGGGTAGTCTTTCAGGGTGAGTTCAACCATCTGATCGAGTGTAGGGAACCAGACTCGCTCCTGCAGTGCTCTCTTTGTGGCTACGATACCTCTGTGCCCTTCATGCGCTAGGTTGATGACTCCTTGGCGCAGCTGCTTCGGAATGATGATCCGTTTGTCTCGTAGTAAAAGACCATTGGAGGTGATGGACAGTTCATCCTTCACATGTCTAAACAGGAGGACAGTTCCTGACTGTCAACCTGTTCATTGTGTCCGGATTCTTCTAGGTGTCTCCAGCTATTTATCTGGATGCGCTGTTTCACATTATGTAAGAGGACATCCTCATTGGTGGCATCCAGGATGGCCTCCAGAGGGACTGCAGATGGTTTGGCTTGGGTCACTACAAAATGAATGTACTCCTCCACTAATGATGGATTTGATTTGGGCGTTGCTTTAGGATGCCTTGACATATATTCAGCTGGATTTGCAGCTTTTCCGGGTTTGTGAACAATAGTATATGTATACTCTTGAAGACGGATGCCCCACCGTTCTATTCTGGGTGCCACTTTGGCTCGGGGATTTCCAAAAATAGTTAACAGGGCCTGGTGGTCCATGATAAGCGTGAAGTGTTTTCCATAAATGAGGATGTGGAAATGTTCGCAGGCCCAGACTATCGCCAAGCTTTCCTTTTCGGGCTGAGAGTACGCTCTCTCTGTGTCCGAGAGACTCCGACATGCATATGCTACGATGTATCGTTGATCACCCTCCCTGTCATATTGAGCTAATATGGCTCCAAGTCCCATGGGACTCGCATCCACAGTGATTTCAGTTTATCGCCGAGGATTGAAATAAGCGAGGTTGTTGGCAGACTCAACGGAAGCTTTGATCGCGTGGAAAGCTTGATCACATCTTGTGGTCCTTTGGAATGGGTAGCCTTGTTTGGTCAGCTTTCTGACGGTGGCGTAATCCTTGATATAACATGCACAGTAGCTAGCCATGCCTAGAAACGAACGAACATCCCCAGCGTCTCTCGGCCTGGGAGTATCATTTAAGGCTGCGATCTTTTCAGGATCAGGTCTCATACCTGCACCTGAAAAAATGTGCCCAAAGAACTTTAATGTAGATTTGTGGAATTTGCATTTGTCTTTATTTAATGTGAGGTTGGCTTCCAGTAGGGCATGACAAACACGGTCCAGCGTCTTGTCGTGTTCTTGCATCGTTGCTCCATATACGAGAATGTCATCACTGTAGTTTACAGCATTGGCAATATGATGGATTACTTTCCTGATGGCCTCTTGAAAGATCTCAGCGGCAGATGAGACCCCAAAGCTGAGCCTTTTGTATCTGAACAGTCCTTGGTGAGTCGAGAAAGTGGTGATACATCTCGATTTTTCATGAAGTTCCAGCTGGTGATAACCCTTGTTGAGGTCTAGTTTGGAGAATATTTGAGCCCCATTGAGTGACGCAATCATGTTGCTGATGTGAGGTCCCGGGTGTCTCTCTCCTTCAATGGCGGTGTTGGGTGCTCTCATATCCACGCAGAGATGCACTTTGCCAGTCGAGACCTTTTTCGGTCCTACGACCACTGGAGAGACCCAAGGACTGGGTCCTGATGATTGTCTCAAATCATTACTTTCTGTCCTTATTCCTGACTCTCCTGAAGGACCAGCCAAATTTGTTAATTTATTCCCAACATATGGAACCATCAAACCACTCTCAACCGTCCTCTGCTTATCAAAAATAGGCATAACTGGACCTATGGTTACAGGCACCGTAACAGCTTCCAAATTCTTCGTCAGCTCTCTAATCTTTTCAGTCAGTTCAGATGTAGTTCTGGCTAATTCTCTCGCATTCTCGTCACCACATCGATTCTCTCTCTCTTTTTCTCTGAAAGAGCTACCACCTTTTAAATCAGGTGTCACAACTTCTGTCTCAATGATACGCAAAGTATCTCTTATTGGAGTAGCAACTGGTGTGCTCTCTTCTGGTTCTGGTCTATATGGAGGTGGTCTCTTGTAAATCATGTCATCCAAGACCTCATCCTCATAATCATTAACTCTATACCTTTTCACTTCTGCTTCAGGTACCCCTCTTGTTTCCTTTCTTTCTTCCTTCTCTTCAATCGCCCTCATAGGATATAATCCTTCTGTCATGCTAGCATCTCGCCATCTCCTCATTCGATCATGATGAGTTTCACGATCATATTTCCTCCCAAACATATACCTATAGTTGCCTCCAGACCTCTGTTTTTCCCGCTCATGTACTTCATCTTCCCATTCCACCAGCGCCTCAAACTGTGTCGGCCTTGGTCTTGGGTCAAGACACAACATCTTTTCCCGTAAATTTCTCAACACGGTTATATTATATGAACCATGTTCCGGGAAAGCCAAAACACCATCCTCTCTAGTGTACCTAACCCAATTGTCTAACCATACACAGGTATGATACCCATATTTTGCAACCATGAAGGATGCAGGCGTTTTCGCTGGAGGTAACAATTCACCTTCTCTTGTTTTAATGTCCTTATCCTTGTCGAACCATCTTTTTAATTTACCGAACAAGGTTTTCTTCTTTTTCTCTTCTTGGTAATACATTTTAGCGTTTACCAAATCTTTTTAATCCCTTTCGTAATGCAACTGTACGGTACAATCTTTTCGTCCAATAACAGCGCGACTCACACCAACGCACCAATCCTGGAGCGTCTACGTCACCCTGTACTCCTTCCAATCCCTGCGCGGCTCACACCAACGCACCAATCCCAGCGCGAACACTGTTCTGATTCACTACCCAATCAGAGCGCGGTCTCTTTGACGTCACCAGTCGCTGACTGCAGCTTCTGCTCTGTCTCCTGTCACTCGTCTACCCCTCCTTTACAAAATCTCCTTAGTAGACTTCGTTTAAAATTTTTACAAAATCTATTAGTTACAACATATAAACATCTCCATTGTCTGCTTCGCTAACCACAGAATAGTAAAGTAATCTTTTTCACAAGAATCCCGTCTTTCCCTGAAACAGCACTCACTTCTGCTCCATTACGGAATTAATACTCTCGTTGACACAGTAGCACATCCCTCTACTCTGCCCTTCTAACATGTATTCATTAACTGTTTCCTCTAGGACTGCTCCAAAGAGTCTTACAATCAATTAAATGCTCATACATTCACGCACTTTCATACAAGGAAATGTAGTACATACACACAGAATTCTGCTTTTTCCCGAGAACAGCATACGATCTGCCCCACTACAGAATTATAACACACGTTAACCAAGCCGTGTTTACCTCTGCCCAGTCCTTCAAACAAGCTCAGAGAATACCTATTACTTCTCCAGCGGTAAGCTTTAACGGCAAACCTTACGGTTCCCTGGGACTTAAGACCAGAGTTTCACAGATAACCTTTGCTACCATACGCACTCCTTTTATACCGAAAATATGTCCCTAATAGTAACACACGACGATGTCACTGATTCCGAACCCAGACAATGTGACGCGCAACTTCAATTGTCACACGTTTCTCCTGCATACGTACAGGACCAGCAATCCCGTTTTTCCCGAGAGCAGTATACACTTCCCTCTGCCCTACTACGGAACTGCCACCAGCTCCCAAGTTCCAGAAGCACTACATTAAACTCATTACGACGACTTCTACATATAGTATTAGTACATATACCAACATCAATCAATAAATCAATAAATCAAAAAGCCAATATACAAGCAATCTAATCAGATCAAGACAATAATCAAAACCATCCTCTGCTACCAGGAAATTGCTGCAGATCAGGGCTTACAAATTCTCCCTACTTCCACGGATAGAGTAATTTCACAGATACACGCACATACACTCATCATACGCTTGGGCCCATTTCACTAGCATACACTCGATTACTCTATCAGCACTGAACATGAGAGAAACTCCTGAAACACCCTGTATCTACAGTAAGGCCGATGCGACCAGTTTGTTACTGTCCTGAGTCATGATTTAAACACCAATAATCACATTAGAGTACTCAATAATCGACAAGAAATAACCACCAACACTGTAATTCATAAATTATATTTTATCCAAATTAGTTCAAATGAAAGTCAAACATTAGCAAATCATTATTCTCATAGTTACCTATTCTAGCTAAATGTCATAAATGGGTCAGGACAGGTCTCTCAGTAAAGTCTCCCGAGTCGCCGTCCTCACAGCATCGATCCTCACCAACGCAGGTTTGGGAAGAAGTGGCCTTAGACCCTCCCTAGTCTAACATTATTTATAATAAAAATTGCAAAATAAAGCAACATAAAAAATTCTAAATGTTCATTGAATCACCAAGCGAAACGAGCAGGAAAGGATGTTGCATCGCAACATTTGTAAAAACCTCCGCTCAGAAAAATCACAAAAATAAAAAGACGGAAGAAGGAAACTCGAGTTTTGCAAAAGTTACTTTCGTGAACGCATTTCCTCGGAACCATAGCGAAGCCACCGCTGTAATCACAAAGTTCATTGTGGCTTTCTTTTCCTCCAAGGACATTTGGATGCCTGCCTGGAGTCGCTGTCATCATGGAAACTTTCAAAACCCAGGCAAAGGCTGTGGTCAGGTGACTCTCGACCATGTTCAGCAAGGCCCTCTCATCAAAATTCGATCACTCGAGTGCAGGCTGTAAAAGGCAGCCATCTTTTTCTAGGCCAAAACGGACCATCTTAATTAAAAGAGACAAAAACAACGTTACCACAGCATAATGATAAAACAGTGTTAACCCCACTAATACCCTTATGTGTATGTAATTATCTAGCCTTTTGCAACACAATAAAGCATTAGTACACGTTATTCAAAAGCGTTTTGTGCTTTAAAACAAACAGCACTTAGCAACATTCATTTAATTTAAACCTGCACATCATTATTAAGCAACATATATGCATTCCCACGTGTAGTTTCACTAGTTAGTTATGTTGATTAGTCAAAGTTTTCGCACAAAACCAATAATTATCGATTATAGATTAATAATTTTAGTCTCGAATTCTAGACAAAACTGGAGCTTAAAACCCGATAAATTTTCAACAAAAAACCCTGCTCCAGCACTACGGCCACTGGAGAGACCCAAGGACTGGGTCCTGATGTTCTCTCAATGATGTCAGCCAGAAGAAGATCCTGCAGTTCCTCTTCCAGGGACTGTTGAAGGTGAAATGGAATTTTCCTGTGATGTTGCGCTATGGGTGTCACCCGTTCATTTATATGCAGTCGAACTTGACAATGATCCATTTTTCCGAGTCCTTTGAATAGTTTTGGAAATTTGTGAACTATATCAGGTTCATCATCAACTCGATATAGTATTTCTACTAGTCGCAGTTGTTCCGCAGTAGGCAAGCTGAGAAGACAATCTGCTTCAGGACCGTCAATGACATGAATGCGGGTGGGAATAGTCCTTTCCTTGTATGTGAGATTAGTCTGAAATTGTCCTAAACACGGAAGAGGTTCCTTTGACATCCATGTGTATACCCGCACAGCAGCGTTATGCAGGCATGGTTGTGGATCCATTTGATTGTATGCTGCAACAGAAATATAGTTGAAAGATGCTCCACTATCCAATACGAACTTGGCCATGTGGGTGTCCATTTGAAGATGTAGTCGCGGGTATTTCTTCATTTGGTCAGGATCCGCAACCATGCAAACATATTCATCACTGTCTTGCGATACTGGCGACAGCGACCTCGACTCACACGATTGTGATCAACGTGATGTGTATGTGTCATGAGACTGACGGCTGGACCTTGAAAAGCCAGTAGAAGAATCTCTGCGGTTTCGCACTGCTTTGGCATGATGACGAGCAGTGGAATGTCTTGATTGTCTGTAAGTATCTCTATGAGTGTCTTTGCAAGGTGCTCTGCAGACGTTTTCAAAGTGATTGTCCCTGCCACACTTCCTACATCTTTGGCATAGTGCAGGGCAAGGCTCCGTGTGAGGGAAGTCATATCCACAGCGATAGCATTTAAGTTGGCGCTCCTGTCGTTTGTCAGTCCGACTGGGACTGGGACTACAATGACGACGGCTCGTATAATGAGACTAAACTTTGGGTCTCGATGACCGTTGTTTTGCAGAGGAAGACCTGTCAGTGTTGCAAGACTGGAGCCTAAATGCCTGTTCTCGTTTTTCGCCTCTTCTAGCTTCAATTCGCTTTGCATGTTCTTCCGCCTGATTATGTACCCACGTCATTTCTTCAATCTCATCAAGGGAGTAGCTTTTCTTTAATAGACGTCTACGTAATGACTCAGACTGGCATCCTTCTATGATTCGCAGGCGAAGGGCGTCTTCCGTCGTGAAAGAGTCAAATTCACAGTAGCGGGCCAAGCGTCTGAGGCGCGTGATGAATGTGCCCATGGACTCCTCTTTCTCTTGAGATGCCAGATTGAATGTGTATCTTTCATAGTCAATGTTTCTTTTGTGAAGACATTTTCGATTTAGAGCATCACGCACATTTGCGTAGGACGTCGCAGCATCAGCCGGAAGTTCCTTTATGATCTGACCAACATCTTTCCCAATTAAATTGCGTAGCGCAATCAGTTGCTGATCCTCCTCAGTCACATGGGAACCTTTCATGAAGTCTTCAAAATCCTCTAACCATTCCTGCCAGCGAAGGCCCATGCCTCCCCCAGATATGAGGACAAGGGGTTCCAGCGGACGTAGAAAAGGGACTCCGAGCCTGCCAAGTCTATGGCCTGCAGTCTGGGACGTAGATGTAGGGGACTACGGCCGGTTGCTAGCGCCAGCGGAGGTGTGACGCTGTCTGGACGTTGGGGACCCAGACATGATGTATGCATGTGGAAAGTATAATTGAGTGGATGTGTTGTCTGGACGTGTCTAGACACAGTGATTCTCACAGCACCCGTCACTTGGCTCAAGTGCAGTAATGTAGGCAATGGCAGCACTTAAAATAGGACGCAGGATTAGCAGTAAGTAAACCCAGGAATGCACCAGTCGCACCAGTCACTTGACATGGACTTTCCACTATTAGCATTAATGATGTACAAAGGCAGGCAGCAAGAAAAACGTGTGGTCCACTCCTCCAGTTGATGATGGCCAATAATTACACTCCAGAACATGTATTTTAAATCATTTGCAGTGTCTTTAAATGAATTCTTGGTGCTTGCCTGACTTAAAGATGGCCGCCGGGCAATCCTCGTAGGGGATTGACTGACGTGCCTGATCCCAAGATGGTCGCCGGGGAGATCTCGCTCCTCGCGAGAGTACAGCCAGAATCAGTGGCTCAGCAACGCGGGATTAGGCAGGCGTTGGAATTTACCGGTACTTGTAGGGAAGCAGTCACCGGGTCCAGGACTCGTCCCCACGCATCTCCGACGACACTCTCGGGCAGAACAGCAAAGCGGGCACTACGCAGCTCGGATCCTGCACGAACGGGGTGGGCTTCCGGTTTGCGTCTACGACGGTATGCAGCAGGAGACACACGCGACCAGGGTGGGCTCCAGGGTCGCGGCGCAAGTCCACAGCTCCTAGGCAACGGAGCGCTTAGCAGAGCGGCAGGCACAGCAGGGGTACGACGTGACCGGGATGGGCTCCTCAGGTCGCAATACAGTATAGCAGCTCCAAGGCTGTGGAGCGTTCGACAGGATACATCTGCACCAGGTAAGTGCAGCGAAGGTCCACGACCACCTCGTCGCCAGCTGTAGTGTCGTACTCATTAAACAGACGACACTGGTTCAATTATACAGTGGTAGCTTTATTCTGTAAGCATCCTCACTATTACATCTCCTGCTTCTTTCTGCCCCGTGACTCCTCCCACTTCTAGATCCCCTGTGCCGGTCCTACTGCCCGGCCCAGCTACAACATAACAGCGCTGATCGAGCAATCAAATCGTTTCTGGGGTGGGGCAAGGTTTACGTGGGAACAAGACCCAAAGCACAGTCAGCAGTTGTAGGATGCTTGCTCTGTATATACTATACCAAAGTAAGGCAAGTGTGCACAGTCCAGAGGTTTACAGACTGTGAGAAGTTGGCCTGGTATATGCTTTCACTAGTTAAAGTGGACACCTTGCACCAGTACAATTCGACTCTTATGGTAGTAGGTTTAAGACAACCTTTATAGAAAGCTATCCTAGTGGTAGCTGTGGAGAGCAGCCTTCAGGTTAAGTCTTTAGAGGAATGTAGAGCAGCTTGTTTTACCTTATAATCTCTTGAGTTACCAAATGAAAGGACACCCCACAGGTATATATATCAAATATATATGTATTTATTGCTAAACAACTCTCTACTAATCTCTTTATGCGATTAGAAGGCAGAAACATATGCACAATCAATGTTTCACAATAAGTCAAGCACGAATATGGCTGGGGCACTAGGGGCGTACCAGACAATATACTAAAAAAGAGACTTAAGAACAACGACTTGCAAAGGGACAAGGCCTAGGGCCTTCAGAAGCGCTGGGGCCTCACGAAACCACCCAAGGCAGGTAAGTACAGAACCCACGGGAGACGCATGCAGTGTGAGAACACAGCCGCAAATCCCTATTGACTTCAATGGAGCAAGTCGCGATTGGAAATTAAGAGTTTAAGGATACTTCGGGAGAGTCTACAAGCAAGTCACTTACAGGGTAAGTAGTTCTAGAGCCAACACCCACAGGAGCACCGTAGTGCTGGAGTTACCTCACCCAGGGAAGCCGGGTGCATAGGTGCCTTTTGGTGTCGGGTTGTGTTAGAGTCGGGGATCTCTGGTTGGCGCAAGGTTGCCCTTGGGTCAAGCAGGAACCCTCTCCTCCACGTCAGGGCGCAGGATAACCCCTCGCGAATGACCCTTGCTCACCCTCTAGGTGCGTGGCGTGAGCAGCCAAGGCGATTCCTCAGGCGTTGTTGGTTAAGCACTTACAATCATACACACAGTAAATACATCAATCCCCCCAGAAACGGACACCAGACTTGGATATATATAAAAATACGCTTCTTTATGTAAAAATAGGTATATATATCTCAACAGACTTATCACAAGACCAATAACGTTTTCGCTATGCCACCAGGTTATAAAGCAGGCAAATGTTCTTTGTTCGTAGTTTCAAATGGATACTTCGTAGTCTCTTGCAAATGTCACTTGCGGTTCCAGTACTTACAGAGATCGACTCCGGCGAACGGGGAAATAAGGCGTTGCGGGCCCCGAGCCCGATACTGGAACTTCTTTCGTGATGTGGAGAGTCGGCACAGGTCAGTGCGACTCTTAGCTTGAGAAGTGGTCTTGGGTCCTCGATCAGCGGGTGTGGGCAGGTAGGCAGGCGCGGCCAGCGACCCTCAGCACGGCGGTGCAGGGGGGTCTCCACAACGGGGGCGGCGCGGCCTGAGATGTCCGGGGATAGCGAAGCGGGGTCACAGGGCACAGTCAGTGCAGCTGGAGGACCCGGCGTAGATCACAGTCGTCGGACGGCTTCCGGCGGGAGGGGTGATAGCGCGTTCAGCGCGCTCCAGTGGCAGGCGGTGACAGGGGTGCAGGCGGCCTAGCCCGGGGACAGAGAGCGGCTCCGGACGGAGCGGGGCTCTCACGGGGTTGCGGCAGGCGAGCTCCTGAGTGTCACGGCCCTAGGAGGGACGATGAGGGGCGCAGTCTCTTTTCCAGCGGGATGCCCACACGGCTCGAATCGGAGGACGAGCAGAAGCACAGAGAACCCACTGGTCCTGGGGTTCAGTTCAGGGGGCAAGCTCAGATCAAGCCCTTGGAGAATGTTTCAAGCACAAAGCAGCAAAGTCTTTTCAGTAGTCTCTTCCTCTCCTTTCTCAGCAAGGCAAGCAGCAGGCCAGCTCCTCCAGCGTCTCCTTCTCCTTCTAGTCGGGCAGAGGTTCTTTGTGGTAAAACAGGATTCTGATTTCTTAGGAGCCAGGCTCCTACTTTTATACCATGATTCTTTTGTTCTTTAGCGCCAGGGGGCCTAGGCCTGGCTCAGTCCAGTTCTGGAGCACTTTGTTATGGTGACTCTGCTCTTTCCTTTCAGCAGCAGGGCAGAGACATCAGCCGCCCCACAGGGGGCGGCGCCGGCTTTGTGGTGGCAGAGCACAGGTCTATTCAAGAGTCAAGGTGTACTCCTCCCACCCATCCTGGTGTCATCTCCCTACCCACCACCTGGCAGCCAACCTGTCTCTGGGGATCCCCCCACCCTGCTCCTTACTGTTGCTAGGCAGAACACACACACACAGCAGAGGCGGACTGAGATGGTCAGGTCAGTAAATACTAACTTTCTAAAAGTAGTATTTACAAACCCAGGATATTAAAATAAACTTGACTACAAGAAGTATTTTATTATTCTGAGTTCAGGCATACTAAACTTGACACTCTACCATGCTCTCTGAGTCCATTGGGGTCACAGCGTTGGCGTGATCCCAGCAGCCCATTCTGGCCTATGGAGAGCAGGTAGCCTTCAATAGTGAAAAACGGAAAGGGCTGTAATTCACTACTAAGACATGCCACACACATCAGGGCATGTCCTACCTTATGCCTACAATGCACCCTGCCCTTGGGCCTACCAGAGGGGTGGCTAATATGTAGGTAAGGGAAGGTTTAGGGACTGGCAAGTGGGGGCACTTGCGCAGTCAGCGCGACGGTCCCGGACCGCGCACAGGGTCTGCGGTGGCAGACCCTAGACACATTTTACAAGGCCGCTTTCTGTGGGTGGCGCAACCAGCGCTGCAAGCCCACCAGCAGCATTGGCATTCACAAGCCCTGGCACCCCTGGTGCACTCTACTGGGGACTGACAGTGAATCCAATAAACCAATCGTGAACATCAATTACAGGTACACTTTACCTAGGGAGCACTTGCACTGCGGCACGGATTAGCCGTGGCGCAGTGCCCTGAGCGGACAACACCAGCAAAACAATCGAGGCACACCATCAAAAAGTGGAAGGGAAACTCACGCCAAGGTGCCAGGTCTAACACGTGTCCCCTCCAGCTGAAATGTGGGGAGAACTACCCTTGCCCAGGGGGTTCCTCGTCACTAAGGCGGAAATACCTGGACAGACCGTCAGCGTTGGCGTGATCTGTACCAGGACGGTGTTCCACCGTAAAGTCCATACCCTGTAGGGAGATGGACCACCTCAACAGCTTCGGGTTCTCACCCCTCATTTGCATCAACCATCTGAGGGGCCTGTGGTCCGTCTGAACCCGGAAGTGAGACCCAAACAAGTAGGGTCTTAGCTTCTTCAGCGCCCAGACCACAGCAAATGCTTCTCGCTCAATTGCACTCCACCTACTTTCCCGTGGAAGTAACCTCCTACTGATGAAGGCTACGGGTTGGTCCCAGCCCTCCTCAGTCATCTGTGAGAGAACAGCCCCTACACCATGCTCTGAAGCGTCTGTCTGCACTAGGAATTCCTTGGAGAAGTCAGGGGCCAAGAGCACGGGCGCCGTGCACATGGCAGTCTTCAGGGTGTCGAAAGCTTTCTGACAGGTGTCAGTCCAGATCACGTTCCTGGGCTGCTTCTTGGAAGTCAGCTCTGTCAAGGGGGCAACAATCGTTCCATAGCCCTTGACAAACCTCCTGTAGTACCCAGTGAGCCCCAGGAAGGCCCTCACTGCGGTCTGCGTCTTGGGGGGTTCCCAAGCCAGGATGGTCTCAATTTTGGGTTGCAAGGGTGCCACCTTGCCACTCCCCACTTGGTGTCCCAAGTACACCACGGAACCCTGCCCGATCTGGCACTTGCTTGCCTTGATCGTGAGGCCTGCTCGGCGCAGAGCCATCAACACTTCCCAGAGGTGGCGCAGGTGTTCGGGCCAGGTGGCACTGAACACGGCGATGTCATCCAGGTAGGCGGCACTGAACGCATCCAGCCCAACCAGTACCTGGTTGACCAACCTCTGAAAGGTGGCAGGGGCATTCTTCATTCCAAATGGCATGACTCGGAACTGGAAGTGCCCATCTGGTGTAGAGAATGCTGACCTCTCTTTGGCCCCATCGGTCAAGGCGATCTGCCAGTACCCAGACGTTAAATCAAACGTGCTGAGGAACCGGGCAGCCCCCAGCCGATCAATGAGCTCATCAGCTCTGGGGATGGGGTGCGCGTCAGTCTTCGTTACTGAATTGAGTCCTCTGTAGTCCACACAGAACCGGAGTTCAGGTGTGGCTCCCGGCGCAGCAGCTTTGGGGACCAAGACCACGGGGCTGGACCAAGGACTGCTGGAGGACTCAACCACCCCTAGCGCAAGCATTTTGGAGACCTCCTCCTTGATGCAAGCTCTGACCCTGTCAGTTACCCTGTAAGCCTTGTGCTTCACAGGTAAGCTGTCTCCTGTGTCCACATCATGGACGCACCAATCTGTGACACCAGGAACCAGGGAGAATCTATCGGAAAACTGCCCCAGCAAGTGGCGGCAATCTTCCTGTTGTTCGGGCGTCAGGGTGGGTGAGAGGTTAACTCCATCTACTGACCCATCTTTCTCAGAGGCCACTAAGAGGTCAGGAAGAGGCTCGGTCTCCTCTTCCATTCCATCATCAGTGGCCAGCAGCATGCCCACTTCGGTCCTCTCTAAGTGGGGCTTAAGGCGGTTAACATGTAGGACCCTCAAAGGGTTCCTGGGAGACTGCATGTCCACCAAGTAGGTGATAGGACTTTTGCGCTCCACAACCTCAAATGGACCTGTCCACTTATCCTGAAGTGCACAAGGCTCCACTGGGGCCAAGACCCACACCTTTTGTCCAGGTTGAAGCTCTACCAGAGTGGCATTCCGGTCGTACCACCGCTTCATCTCCTCCTGGCTGGCTTCCAGATTTGCCTCAGCAAGTTGCCTGAAATGCCGAGTCTGGTTTCGGAAGGCCAGCATGTAACTGTATACATTCTGGGGAGGTTTCCTGGGAGATTGCTCCCAGCCTTCCTTTACCAAACTCAGAGGTCCTCTTACCGGGTGACCATACAGAAGCTCAAAGGGGCTGAATCCTAGAGACTTCTGTGGCACCTCTCGGTAAGCGAAGAGTAGGCATGGCAAGAGGACGTCCCACTTACGCCTCATTGGACCGTCCAGGCCCATGATCATGCCTTTGAGGGTTCGGTTGAATCTCTCAACCAACCCATTCCCTTGGGGGTGGTAAGGAGTGGTGAACTTGTAAGTTACCCCACACTCCTTCCACAGGGATTTCATATACGTGGATATGAAATTGGTCCCCCTGTCGCTCACCACCTCTAGAGGGAATCCCACTCGGGAGAAAATTCCCATCAGTGCCCGTCCCACCACGGGGGCCGTCACTGTCCTCAGAGGGATGGCTTCAGGGTACCGGGTGGCATGGTCCACCAAGACCAGGATGAACCTGTTGCCCAGGGCTGTCTTGGGGTCCAGAGGCCCCACAATATCAATACCCACTCGTTGGAATGGCGTACCGACCACAGGGAAAGGTTGCAGAGGAGCCTTGTGCTTCCCTCCGCTCTTACCACTTGCCTGGCAAGTCTGACAGGTTCTGCAGTAGGAATCTGAATTCTTGTGCATTTGGGGCCAGTAAAAGTGGGTGACAAGCCTGTCATAGGTCTTGTCCATCCCCAAATGTCCTGCTAACGGCACATCATGAGCCAGCCCCAGTAGGAAGGTTCTGAACTTCTGGGGTACCACCAGCACACGGGCTGACCCAGGTTCAGCAGCCTTAGGCTCGGAATACAGGAGGTCACTCTCCCAGTACACGTAGTGTGTTTTGGCCTGAACACCATTGGCCTGGTCTGCAGCCTGCTGCCGCATACCCACGAGAGAAGGGCATTCTTTCTGCTCCCTGCAGAATTCCTCCCTGGAGGGACCTCCTTCTTGCTGCCAATGGGTCAGCTCAGGCAAGTCTCCCAGTTCGGCAATCTGTTCCCCGGTAGGCTCCAGAGCATGCCCCTCAGGGTCTACTTCCTCCTGGGCCGTGGGAACTTCGGGGGCCGGTTTCCCGCGCCTCCTGCGCCTTCTCCCTAAGGCCGGTTCCTGGACCTCTCCCTCAGGTTCCAGGACCCTCTCAACACCCCTACTGGCTGCCATGGACCGGGTGGTCATGCACGCCCAGTCGGGTAGACCCACCATCCTCAGATGCGTGGTCTTCTCCACCTTTTCCCAAGGGGAGCTCTCCAGGTCGTTCCCTAGCAGACAGTCTACAGGCATGTCAGTTCTCACAGCAACTTGTAGAGTACCAGAGACCTCCCCCCACTCAAAGGGAACTTGAGCCATTGGACAACGACTCTCTATGTTGTCAGCATTGACAACCCTACAGTAGGCATTGGGTACAATCTGCTCTTGAGACACCAGGTGTTGCCTCACCGAGGTCACGCTGGCTCCTGTATCTCTAAGAGCCTCAACCTTCCTTCCATTGATGGTCACTACTTGCCCATATTTCTTAGTGTTAGAGGGCAAGTAAGTTTCGGGGACCATCTCACTGTCTCCTAGCGAGACTAGGGTCATCTGCCCGGGACCCCCACCCTCCTGGACTGCTACCTCCTCCCCAAAGTTAACACTAGCTACTTGCCGGGGTGGAGCACCAGTGGGTGCGGTCTTACCAAACAGGCGACACTTAGGATCAGAGGCAATGTGACCCGGGTCACCACACCTATAACAATTGAAGGGCCCCTTTGGAACAGGTCTACCTGTCGGGGCCCCGTTCTGCTGCGGGGGTGGGGGAGGCTGAGAACCCTTCTGCTGGTTCCCTTGGGAATTACTTTGGGGGCCTTTTTGGAACCCCTTCTGTTTACCCCTGTCCCCCCCACTCTTCTGCTGGGGACCCTGCCCACCTTTGGCGGAGTCTCCCATTTGACCCTTGTGGACCCTGGTGCTGAGCCAGCGGTCCGCCTCCTCAGCAAGCTTCCTCGGGTTGGACAGCTTGCTATCAATCAGGTGCTGGCGTAGCTCAGGAAAACATTGACTGGACAAGTGCTCCCATGCAATTAAATCAAGCAGCCCTTGATAATCATTCACTTTGCTACCCTTCACCCAACCATCCAGCGCTCTGCAGAAAAAGGTCACATACTCCACATACGTACTCTCAGGGATCTTCTTAGTCTCCCTGAACCGCTGTCTATATAGCTCCGGAGTTAACCCATACCTGTTCATTAAAGCTTCCTTCATATGGGGGTATGAGGCTTGGAGATCTAAGGGTAAATCTAACAGTGTGTCACGCCCTTCAGCAAGGAACCTTCCCCACAACCCCGCTCCCCAGTCTTTCTCAGGGACCCGGTGTGAAGACATGGCCACCTCGTAGGCTCTAAACCACTGCCCTATGTCATCCTTTCTAAAATACTCCTTTACTACATCTTTGGGGATGTACACCTTGGACTCTACCTGCACTGGTGGAGTGCTGCCACCAGAAGGAGCGGTGTCCAAACTTTTCGCCTTCAGCTCCAACTCCTTCAATCTTATATCATGATCCATTTGGCGTTGTTGTGCCTCCAGGGCCAACTTCTGCTTTTCCATTTCCATTTGTCCTGCCAACTTTGCCATCTCCATTGCATGCGCCCTGTCTGCTGCCCTGTCTGCCAGCTCCTCTGGCGACCGGACTCTGCTGGGCTCCTCAAGGTTGTCGGGTGGAACGATGTCCCCCGCATTCCGTGGGTCTCGTGACTCCTTCCAGGCTCTCAACGCCTTGGTGTACTGGTTCCTCCTCTTGAATCCAGCATGGGGAACTCGGAATTTTACACTGTAGCCTTTCAATTGCTCCATCGTGTAGCCTTCCAGTCTCTCCCAATCCACCTCATCTATTCCAGAAATCACAGAGAGTGCTCTCCCAGCGGAGAGTGAGCTAGGCATGGTTGCAGTAACGGCAGATGTCTCAACAAAGTTCAACAAATAAAAACCTGTGGCTGCGTTATTTGGTCTGCTCTCACTATCTGGTGATTAATAATTCACTGTATGTAAATTACAAGTGCAAATCCGAAATCCCAGCCGCTGCCAACAATGTTAGAGTCGGGGATCTCTGGTTGGCGCAAGGTTGCCCTTGGGTCAAGCAGGAACCCTCTCCTCCACGTCAGGGCGCAGGATAACCCCTCGCGAATGACCCTTGCTCACCCTCTAGGTGCGTGGCGTGAGCAGCCAAGGCGATTCCTCAGGCGTTGTTGGTTAAGCACTTACAATCATACACACAGTAAATACATCAATCCCCCCAGAAACGGACACCAGACTTGGATATATATAAAAATACGCTTCTTTATGTAAAAATAGGTATATATATCTCAACAGACTTATCACAAGACCAATAACGTTTTCGCTATGCCACCAGGTTATAAAGCAGGCAAATGTTCTTTGTTCGTAGTTTCAAATGGATACTTCGTAGTCTCTTGCAAATGTCACTTGCGGTTCCAGTACTTACAGAGATCGACTCCGGCGAACGGGGAAATAAGGCGTTGCGGGCCCCGAGCCCGATACTGGAACTTCTTTCGTGATGTGGAGAGTCGGCACAGGTCAGTGCGACTCTTAGCTTGAGAAGT
The DNA here is from genome assembly GCF_964204655.1 of Triturus cristatus. Classification (NCBI taxonomy): domain Eukaryota; kingdom Metazoa; phylum Chordata; class Amphibia; order Caudata; family Salamandridae; genus Triturus; species Triturus cristatus. The sequence continues at coordinate 791,813,750 of NC_140595.1, forward strand.
GGTCTTGGGTCCTCGATCAGCGGGTGTGGGCAGGTAGGCAGGCGCGGCCAGCGACCCTCAGCACGGCGGTGCAGGGGGGTCTCCACAACGGGGGCGGCGTGGCCTGAGATGTCCGGGGATAGCGAAGCGGGGTCACAGGGCACAGTCAGTGCAGCTGGAGGACCCGGCGTAGATCACAGTCGTCGGACGGCTTCCGGCGGGAGGGGTGATAGCGCGTTCAGCGCGCTCCAGTGGCAGGCGGTGACAGGGGTGCAGGCGGCCTAGCCCGGGGACAGAGAGCGGCTCCGGACGGAGCGGGGCTCTCACGGGGTTGCGGCAGGCGAGCTCCTGAGTGTCACGGCCCTAGGAGGGGCGATGAGGGGCGCAGTCTCTTTTCCAGCGGGATGCCCACACGGCTTGAATCGGAGGACGAGCAAAAGCACAGAGAACCCACTGGTCCTGGGGTTCAGTTCAGGGGGCAAGCTCAGATCAAGCCCTTGGAGAATGTTTCAAGCACAAAGCAGCAAAGTCTTTTCAGTAGTCTCTTCCTCTCATTTCTCAGCAAGGCAAGCAGCAGGCCAGCTCCTCCAGCGTCTCCTTCTCCTTCTAGTCGGGCAGAGGTTCTTTGTGGTAAAACAGGATTCTGATTTCTTAGGAGCCAGGCTCCTACTTTTATACCATGATTCTTTTGTTCTTTAGCGCCAGGGGGCCTAGGCCTGGCTCAGTCCAGTTCTGGAGCACTTTGTTATGGTGACTCTGCTCTTTCCTTTCAGCAGCAGGGCAGAGACATCAGCCGCCCCACAGGGGGCGGCGCCGGCTTTGTGGTGGCAGAGCACAGGTCTATTCAAGAGTCAAGGTGTACTCCTCCCACCCATCCTGGTGTCATCTCCCTACCCACCACCTGGCAGCCAACCTGTCTCTGGGGATCCCCCCACCCTGCTCCTTACTGTTGCTAGGCAGAACACACACACACAGCAGAGGCGGACTGAGATGGTCAGGTCAGTAAATACTAACTTTCTAAAAGTAGTATTTACAAACCCAGGATATTAAAATAAACTTGACTACAAGAAGTATTTTATTATTCTGAGTTCAGGCATACTAAACTTGACACTCTACCATGCTCTCTGAGTCCATTGGGGTCACAGCGTTGGCGTGATCCCAGCAGCCCATTCTGGCCTATGGAGAGCAGGTAGCCTTCAATAGTGAAAAACGGAAAGGGCTGTAATTCACTACTAAGACATGCCACACACATCAGGGCATGTCCTACCTTATGCCTACAATGCACCCTGCCCTTGGGCCTACCAGAGGGGTGGCTAATATGTAGGTAAGGGAAGGTTTAGGGACTGGCAAGTGGGGGCACTTGCGCAGTCAGCGCGACGGTCCCGAACCGCGCACAGGGTCTGCGGTGGCAGACCCTAGACACATTTTACAAGGCCGCTTTCTGTGGGTGGCGCAACCAGCGCTGCAAGCCCACCAGCAGCATTGGCATTCACAAGCCCTGGCACCCCTGGTGCACTCTACTGGGGACTGACAGTGAATCCAATAAACCAATCGTGAACATCAATTACAGGTACACTTTACCTAGGGAGCACTTGCACTGCGGCACGGATTAGCCGTGGCGCAGTGCCCTGAGCGGACAACACCAGCAAAACAATCGAGGCACACCATCAAAAAGTGGAAGGGAAACTCACGCCAAGGTGCCAGGTCTAACAGGTTGCGGCGTCGTTTTCAATGGGAGCCAATGAAGACTTGCTGCTTGTGACGACAGGAGAAGTGTCCGGTGGAATCCGAAGCTGGATTCAGAAGAAGGAAGACCTGAAAGCAGAGGGGACAGTGTTCAAAGTCACTTGGTAGTGACCCGGGGCAAGGAAGATGGATGCCCACAGTCGTCGGGTGATTTCAGGTGATCCACGGGAGTCTTGGCTCTTCAGCCACGAGGTCCAGGAGGCGTTGACGATGACCAGGAGCTGGATTCGGCGTGTCCCACGAAGTCTGCAGCTTACTGCGGTGTCGGTGACCAGATTCGAGCCAACAAGCCTTGGTAACAGCTAGTCTCGTGGAAAGGACAAAAAGTCAGCGGTGCAGACCAGCAAGGTCTGAGGGACTCACCCAGCGAGGGTAAGTCAGGGCAGGCCTGGAGCAACCAGGGGAGCCCTTTGGAACAGTAGAAAAGTCTTCAGGTGACCCACAAGCCAACCAGCAATGGATTGTGAAGACGCCTCAGGAGGATCCACTCAACAGGGGCCCACGGTCACTCGGGACGGGGTATGCCTCTGATCTTCAGCAGGATTCCTGCTAGAGGCTTGGACCACACGTGGTCCAATGCACAGGTTCGTAGAATGTCGTGAAGGGGTTGCACTCGAAAATATTGCACGGTACCCAGTGATTGCGGTTCCTCGTCACTCGTGGGGTCCACTTGCCTCAGCGTCGCTGGGGACTCATGATGGCCTTGGAGAAGTCAGGATATCCTCTTCCTGGGCTGCAGGGACTTCGGGCTCCAGCGGGAGCGATGGAGTTTGCGACCGCAGTTTGTAGTTTTTGGTGCCTGCCAAGCAGGGGAGTCACTCCTTGACTCCAAGGGAGATTCTTCCGTCTTCCAAAGGTAGTGGAACGTCGAAGGTCCGGGATTTGTCTTCAGAGCGTCGTCCAGGGGTATCTAGTTTGCAATGGCAAGGGTTCCCTAACTTATACTGCAAGGAAGGGAGGGACTAGCTCTATGACCCCACCTATGGGAGGGTCAGGGGAGTGGGTGGCTACACCCACTTCCCTTTGTCCAGTTTTGCACCAGAGCAGGGGCAGGTAGCCCCTGAGCCGGTCTGAACTGGTGTATGCACTGAGGAGCCTACTGCTCACCCAGTGCAGGACTTCAAAGCACTCTAGGAGTGCACCCATCCAGCCCCAATACACTAAACCCTGTCTGGGAGGTGGTCACACCTCCCTGTGACAGGATACCTATTGTTGGGCCTCCTCCACTGCGAGTTTCGGTCATCAGCAGGAGGGCAGCCCAGTGTCTGTGACTGGTGGCATCCATTTTGTGATGCCAGGGCTCTTCAGGATTCTACCACGTTTCCACAGTAGGTACATGTCTATCCCTCTAAAAGGGTGGGATCATACTCCCACACCAGTTACTGTTGTGGTGGTATGATTCCAAAGCGTTTGACACCAAACATGACATGTTTTGATGCAGCCATTCCAAAGTTAGCATTTACCTCTAGGTTATAATGCACTTAAGTGTATATGGTTTGACTACATTCACAAACAGCCCCATAGAATGGACTCTGAGAGCTGCAGAGGGTCCCTGCTCAGGCAGAGGCACCCCCTAACATGGAAACCAAGCACCCTGCCCTCAGGATTGATAGGGCCTGCCTTAGGGGTGACTAATTGGTTTAAATGTGTGTGCAGGAGAGATATAGTGAACCTATATCTCAGTGAGGAGTGCTAGCACTACCGCACCCAGTCTGCAGTAGCAGGCCTGTGGTGTCAGATTTAGTCTGCTTCCCAGGGGTGGCATAATACATGCTTCAGCCCCTGGTAAGCCTGTGAAGTACCTATGCCCTTTGTACCTAAGGTACCATATACTAGGGATTCATAAGGCACCACAGTATCCAATCACTAGTGCACCTAATATGCACTACATGTTGTTTAGAGAGAACAGAGAGGCTGAAGCCCTGATTATCAGGGTCCCAGCCAGACTATAGCCAGAAACCAGCGTAAACATCAGAAAAAAAGTGGGGGCAACATAGGAGGCAGATCCTACTCTCCTACACAGACTTAAGTAGATATTACCTCACTCTCTATTTAAGGTAGTGTGGGTGAAGCAGTAAGGCTTATCAGAGGGCTGTGTTAAGCATTTATTGTACACATTCAGGCAAAAAACGATTGCACACACTTAAAAACTGAATCCAGACCAATTGTTTTGTATAAAAAGTTATGTAGTTATTTTATTTCTAGAACCAAGAAATACTCAGTGGCAGGTCAGTGACAGATTTCAAAGTAGTAATACTTTTCAAAATGTAGAAGGAAATTTTTTGCAAGGCAGTAGAAACACTTTACAGTAATTGGAATACTTTCGGGATGCCAGGTTAAGACAGTCGAACTTTGTAATAGGATGAGGGATGCAATGCAATCCTAGGGGAGGAAAACAGTCTTATGCGTTAATGCTTAATTTCCCGACTTACTCTTCCAGCCTTCAAGGGTTTAGTCCAACACTGGGCAGGGTTCAGGGTAAGGTAGGTAAGGTACCACCAGCGACACTGTGGCGGCCAGGTGCAGAGGTCACTGAGCCCATTGTTAGTCAAATGGAGACTGGGGGCAGCCGAAGAAGTGTGGGACTCAGCATCTATGCCACGGCAGTCCATACCGGCAATGATATTTACCGTTACGATCAGCGGAAAGCAATGTGGATAAATAGGATTCAGTAGACTGCCAACACCATTACAGTCGCGGTCATCTTCAGCAAGTTACTGTACATCGAATGGAGGCCCCACCAACCCAACAGTCGCTGTTGAGGGGATGGAGATGCGCAGGGGATGGTGGAGATCTGCCTTCGTCGGACTGCCACAGTGGAGCAGCAGTCATGGGGAGGTGCAGTTGGAGGCCGACAGGGCCACTTGCAAGAGGGTACTGGCTTTGAAGGTCAAAGCTGTGAACAGCGTGGGTCGTTGGGATGAGAGGATCCCTCTAGGTCGTGGAAGCAGTCTAGCTGCAGTGCTTTTTTCTTGAAGGGTAGAGTTGCGTTGACACAAGTGTAAGTCCTCAACTGCGGTGGTTCCTGTACCGACGGATGCTGGGAACTAGAGCTTCTAGCCCAAAGGGAGGTTCCTGGTGATTTGGTGAAGGCTGAAAGGTCTCTGAGTTTCTTGGGGGCCTTGCAGGGTTTCTGGAAGGACAGGAGGTCCAGTGTGTAGGAGAGTAGGATCTGCTTCACATGGGTACCCCCACTTTTTGCTGGTGTTTCACTGTTTTTCGACCTTAGTCTGACTGTGGCCCTGCTAATCAGGACCACAGCCTAGCTGCTTCCTCTCTAAAATGGTTTCCATGTACATTAGGTACATTTCTAATTGGATTCTGGAGTGCCTTATAAGCCCCTAGTATATGGAATACTATGTACCTAGGGCATAGGTACCTCAGAGGCCTACCAGGGGCTGAAGCATGTATTATGCCACCCCTGGGAAGCACTCCAACATGGCACCACATGTCTTCTACTGCAGCCTGGGTAAGGTGGTGCTTGCACCCCTTACAGTGGTATAGGCTACCTATATCACTATCATTGCACACACATATAAAACCTATAAGCCACTCCTATGACAGGCATTAACAATCATGAAGGCAGAGTGCTTGGTTTTTATGTGAGAGGGTGCCCCTGCATGAGCAGAGCCCCTCTGCAGCGTTCGGAGTACCTCCTCTGATGCTGTTTGTGGTGCAGCCTGACCATATACTCTTAAATGCATTATAACCTTGCGGTAAATGCTAACTTTGGGATGGCTGCACGGAAACATGTTGTGTTTGGTGTCAAACGCTTTGGAATACTACCCCCCCCCCCCCACCAGTTCTGGCAGCGGGGGTAGCATTCCACCCTTCCAGAGGGAGAGACATGTTCACACTGGTCTAACCCGGTAGGACTTTCTACAGCCCTGGCATCACAAAATGGATGCCTCTGCCACAGACACGGGTCTGGCCTCCTGCTGCTGACCAAAACACCGGCAGGGGAGGCCTGGACAATAGGTTTCCTGTCCCAGGGAGGACCTTCCCACACACTGGCAGATGTGTATTGGGGCTGGGCGGGAGCACTCTCTGGTGCTTTGAAGTCCTGCACTGGGGGCACACTTGGTGTCCCTGTGCATAGTTCAGCTCAAACCGGTTGCAGGGGCTACCTGCCTCTGCTCTGGAGTGAAACTGGACAAAGGAAATGGGTGTAACCACCCCTCTTTCCAAACCCTCCCATAAGTGGGTCCCTAGAGTATGTCCAACCCCCAAACTTAGTATAAGTATGGGAACCCAGTCCTTGCGACTTTAGATTACCCTGGATGAAACTCTGCAATATATATCCTGGACCTTCGACTTTCTATCCTGACTAGAAGATTGAAGAAATCTCCCTTGGGGTCAAGGAGTGACTCCCCTGCTTGGCAGGCACCAAAGAAGCAACTGACCAGTCTGCAATTCCAAAGCTCCCGCTGGATGCCGCAGTCTCTGCATCACCAGAGGTGGATTTCCTGACTTCTCCCAGGCCACCCTGAGTCCACAGCAAAGATGAGGCCCTTGGCTATCGTGGGTGATGAGGAACCGTGACCCCTGGATACCGCATACTATTGCTGGTACATTGACTTCTTGTGTATTCCTGAAGTTTAGCTTTACGCTCCAAGTAGCCCCATCCTTGAGCACTGACGGCACCGAAGATCTCTGGCCTCCACTCCACGAGTGACCCGTGGGCCAGGCTCCAGTGCGACCGCTTGAGGCTCCTTTGCGATCACTAGCCCATTGGCTTGTGGGTCCCCACGAAGGCAACTCCTCTTCTGCTTGGGCTTTCCTGGTTGCTCCAGGCGTGCCCTGACTTACCCTTGCTGGGTGAGTACCTCAGACCTTGCTGGTCTGCACCGACGTCCTTCTTCTTTTTCCATAAGACTTGCCGTTGCCAAGGTTTGTTGGGTCCAATCTGGTCGCCAATACCGCAGCACTCAACAAACCTTGTGGGACAGCTCGAATTTGGCTCGTGGACTTCATCAACGCCTCCTGGACCTCGTGGCTGAAGAGTCAAGACACCCATCAACTCACCTGAAGCACCCGACATCTGTGGGCATTGGTCCATCCTGCCCTCGGTCACTAGCTAGTGACCCAGACTCTGTCCCCTCTGCTTTCAGGTTCCTTCCATCCTAGATCCAGGCTTGGATCTCTTCGGACACTTCTCCTTTTCACGGCAGCAGCAGTTCTTTGCAAGCTTCCATTGCAATCGACGACGCGACCCGACACCAAAAGACACCCATGCACCTAGCTTCCCTTGGTGAGGTAACTCGAGTACTCCGGTGCTCCCGTGGGTGCTAGCCCTAGAACTTCTTAAGTCCAAAAGGGTTTGGTCCTGACTCTATCCTAAGTGTCCCTAATCTTTAAATTTCCAACCGCGACATTGCCCATAGAAGCTAACGGGAACCGGCAGTTATGTTTACACACTGCATACAGTCCCTGTGGGTCCCCTGTGTCACTACCTTGGGTGGTTCCTTGGGGTCCCAGTGGTTCTACAGGCTATAGGCCTAGTGTCTAGTTTGGTCGTGGTTCTTATACCACTTTATTGGTATATGGTTTGGTACGCCCCTGGGGGCAAACGTGTATTTGTGCTTTAATTGTTGATTACTAACTTGTAAACTAAGTATTTCGAACTCCAGTCTCATAAAGAGACTAGAGGGGTGTGTTTTATCTTAAATACATATATTTTGAATATATACCTGGTGTGGTTGTCTTTTCATTTGATCATTCAAGAGTTTATAGACTGGTAAAACAAGCTGCTTTACATTCCTTCAAGACTTAGCCTGAAGGCTGCTCTCCATAGCTACCACTAGGATAGCTTTCAATAAAGGTTGTCTTTAACCAATTCACCATAAGGGGTTGTTTGGACTGATACAAGCTGCCCACTAGAACTAGTGGACAGCATATATCAGGCCACCTTCTCTCACAGTGGTCGATCCGTTTGTAGGTGGCAGGGTTCTTGCCAAGTTCTGTCTGCAGTGGTTCAGTTCCTGGCCCAGCAGCAGTTCTTTTCCATCTTCTTCTTTGGTCCTTCGAATCTGAGGATCATGGTTCAGGGGTGCCCCTAAATACTGAATTTCAGGGAATTACAGGTACTGGCAGATGGTAGTCAATGGGTACTTGCCTTTAAGGCACCTACACCCTTAGAATATCCCCTCCCTTTGGGGATGGGGCATGCCCCTAACCTGATTGGGTCGAATCCTTCCATTCAAGATGCAGGATTTCCTACACAGGGGGTCACCTCGGTCCAGGGCACTTCAGGGTTGGTCTTGGCAGAGAGGGGACACACCTCTACTGACTACTAATTTTCTCACTGATCTTGCCACCAAAAGTGGGCCTGATCATGGGGGCGGGCATCTCCACTATCTGGAGAGGTCCTGGCCAGCATATCAAAGGGCAGAAAGCCTTTAAGGCTCACCGCGCTGACTGCTGTTCCTGCTTGGGGTAGGTGTGAAGCACCTGCACCCCAAGGAGCCTTTGTCCCTGACCCATGAGAGCACAAGAGATCCCACCTCAGGGGGTCAGATACATGTCTGTGTGTGGCATGCTGTTGCAAACCAGTCAGCTGGACATGGGGGAGATGGTCGTTTTTCAGGGGGCATGTCTAAGGTGCCCTCGGAGTGCATTATGTAATTAATCCACCACTGGCATCAGTGTGGGTTTATTATGCTGAGAGGTTTCATACCAAACTCCTTAGTTTAGTAAAGCCATCATGGAGCTGTGGAGTTTGTAATCACAACCTCTCAGCCCATGTACTCGACATGGCTTCACTGCACTTACAATGACTGTGAATAGCAGAGATACTGTAGGGGCATTTTGCTCTTGCAGCTATGTTCTCATCTGTGGGATGGTGCACCCTGCCTTAGGGCAGTGAGGCTTGCAAGAGGGGTGACTTACCCATGCCACAGGCAGTGGATGGTGGGCATGGCACACAGGGATGTGCGCCATGTCGAATCTTAAGTATTGTCTGCATCAAAACACACAGTCTGGCAGTGTGTATGTGTTAGGTGAGGGGTCTCTGACGGTAACACAATATATGCTGCAGCCCCTAGAGACCCACACTGGTCACAATGCCCTTGGTACCACTGGTACCCCGTACATGGGACTCACATGCAAGCCAGAGGTGTGCCAATTGTGGAAACAAAGGTACAGTTTTGGGAAAGAACACACACACTGGGAACCTGATTGGCATGGACCCAGTGCACACTCAGTCAAAGTGCATCAGAAGGGGGTAACTGTGCCAAAAGGGGCACTTTCCTACAGCAATCCAAATAATTGAATGTCCAGCAAGATATTTGCTTTCATAAATGTGTCATTTATTTGCAATTAATATAAAGAGTCTACGTAAGGCCGGCACTCAGGCATTCTCTGGGCAGTATCCTGCGCCCCAACGAGTTGGACAATCATGACATGGTTTGAACACAAGTTGGTCGCACACTGCTCGTCACACCAGCAAGTTGCCCCAAAGGACTGTGGTGAATGTAGTGGCGACGGCGGGTACGCCTATGCCACGATGTGTAAAAAGAAAAAAGTATGTGTTGCATTTAGCCATCCCTGGACACGTGTTTCGAGGTAGTTGCCTCTCGTCAGCAGGGAGCAGGACAATGTAAAGGGGTGCCGAGTGGACTGCCAAAATGTAATTAAAACAGGTCAAATACCTCTCATGGCGCGCAGGTGCAGAACCAAGGCTCGTCAGCCCGATAGCTCACGGGAGCCGTAATAATTTGAACACAAGTTGGTCGCACACTGCTCGTCACACCAGCAAGTTGCCCCAAAGGACTGTGGTGAATGTAGTGGCGACGGCGGGTACGCCTATGCCACGATGTGTAAAAAGAAAAAAGTATGTGTTGCATTTAGCCATCCCTGGACACGTGTTTCGAGGTAGTTGCCTCTCGTCAGCAGGGAGCAGGACAATGTAAAGGGGTGCTGAGTGGACTGCCAAAATGTAATTAAAACAGGTCAAATACCTCTCATGGCGCGCAGGTGCAGAACCAGGGCTCGTCAGCCCAATAGCTCACGGGAGCCGTAATAATTTGAACACAAGTTGGTCGCACACTGCTCGTCACACCAGCAAGTTGCCCCAAAGGACTGTGGTGAATGTAGTGGCGACGGCGGGTACGCCTATGCCACGATGTGTAAAAAGAAAAAAGTATGTGTTGCATTTAGCCATCCCTGGACACGTGTTTCGAGGTAGTTGCCTCTCGTCAGCAGGGAGCAGGACAATGTAAAGGGGTGCCGAGTGGACTGCCAAAATGTAATTAAAACAGGTCAAATACCTCTCATGGCGCGCAGGTGCAGAACCAGGGCTCGTCAGCCCGATAGCTCACGGGAGCCGTAATAATTTGAACACAAGTTGGTCGCACACTGCTCGTCACACCAGCAAGTTGCCCCAAAGGACTGTGGTGAATGTAGTGAGCTATCGGGCTGACGAGCCCTGGTTCTGCACCTGCGCGCCATGAGAGGTATTTGACCTGTTTTAATTACATTTTGGCAGTCCACTCGGCACCCCTTTACATTGTCCTGCTCCCTGCTGACGAGAGGCAACTACCTCGAAACACGTGTCCAGGGATGGCTAAATGCAACACATACTTTTTTCTTTTTACACATCGTGGCATAGGCGTACCCGCCGTCGCCACTACATTCACCACAGTCCTTTGGGGCAACTTGCTGGTGTGACGAGCAGTGTGCGACCAACTTGTGTTCAAATTATTACGGCTGCTGTGAGCTATCGGGCTGACGAGCCCTGGTTCTGCACCTGCGCGCCATGAGAGGTATTTGACCTGTTTTAATTACATTTTGGCAGTCCACTCGGCACCCCTTTACATTGTCCTGCTCCCTGCTGACGTGAGGCAACTACCTCGAAACACGTGTCCAGGGATGGCTAAATGCAACACATACTTTTTTCTTTTTACACATCGTGGCATAGGCGTACCCGCCGTCGCCACTACATTCACCACAGTCCTTTGGGGCAACTTGCTGGTGTGACGAGCAGTGTGCGACCAACTTGTGTTCAAATTATTACGGCTCCCGTGAGCTATCGGGCTGACGAGCCCTGGTTCTGCACCTGCGCGCCATGAGAGGTATTTGACCTGTTTTAATTACATTTTGGCAGTCCACTCGGCACCCCTTTACATTGTCCTGCTCCCTGCTGACGAGAGGCAACTACCTCGAAACACGTGTCCAGGGATGGCTAAATGCAACACATACTTTATTCTTTTTACACATCGTGGCATAGGCGTACCCGCCGTCGCCACTACATTCACCACAGTCCTTTGGGGCAACTTGCTGGTGTGACGAGCAGTGTGCGACCAACTTGTGTTCAAATTATCACGGCTCCCGTGAGCTATCGGGCTGACGAGCCCTGGTTCTGCACCTGCGCGCCATGAGAGGTATTTGACCTGTTTTAATTACATTTTGGCAGTCCACTCGGCACCCCTTTACATTGTCCTGCTCCCTGCTGATGAGAGGCAACTACCTCGAAACACGTGTCCAGGGATGGCTAAATGCAACACATACTTTTTTCTTTTTACACATCGTGGCATAGGCGTACCCGCCGTCGCCACTACATTCACCACAGTCCTTTGGGGCAACTTGCTGGTGTGACGAGCAGTGTGCGACCAACTTGTGTTCAAATTATTACGGCTCCCGTGAGCTATTGGGCTGACGAGCCCTGGTTCTGCACCTGCGTGCCATGAGAGGTATTTGACCTGTTTTAATTACATTTTGGCAGTCCACTCGGCACCCCTTTACATTGTCCTGCTCCCTGCTGACGAGAGGCAACTACCTCGAAACACGTGTCCAGGGATGGCTAAATGCAACACATACTTTTTTCTTTTTACACATCGTGGCATAGGCGTACCCGCCGTCGCCACTACATTCACCACAGTCCTTTGGGGCAACTTGCTGGTGTGACGAGCAGTGTGCGACCAACTTGTGTTCAAATTATTACGGCTCCCGTGAGCTATCGGGCTGACGAGCCCTGGTTCTGCACCTGCGCGCCATGAGAGGTATTTGACCTGTTTTAATTACATTTTGGCAGTCCACTCGGCACCCCTTTACATTGTCCTGCTCCCTGCTGACGAGAGGCAACTACCTCGAAACACGTGTCCAGGGATGGCTAAATGCAACACATACTTTTTTCTTTTTACACATCGTGGCATAGGCGTACCCGCCGTCGCCACTACATTCACCACAGTCCTTTGGGGCAACTTGCTGGTGTGACGAGCAGTGTGCGACCAACTTGTGTTCAAATTATCACGGCTCCCGTGAGCTATCGGGCTGACGAGCCCTGGTTCTGCACCTGCGCGCCATGAGAGGTATTTGACCTGTTTTGATTACATTTTGGCAGACCACTCGGCACCCCTTTACATTGTCCTGCTCCCTGCTGACGAGAGGCAACTACCTCGAAACACGTGTCCAGGGATGGCTAAATGCAACACATACTTTTTTCTTTTTACACATCGTGGCATAGGCGTACCCGCCGTCGCCACTACATTCACCACAGTCCTTTGGGGCAACTTGCTGGTGTGACGAGCAGTGTGCGACCAACTTGTGTTCAAATTATTACGGCTCCCGTGAGCTATCGGGCTGACGAGCCCTGGTTCTGCACCTGCGCGCCATGAGAGGTATTTGACCTGTTTTAATTACATTTTGGCAGTCCACTCGGCACCCCTTTACATTGTCCTGCTCCCTGCTGACGAGAGGCAACTACCTCGAAACACGTGTCCAGGGATGGCTAAATGCAACACATACTTTTTTCTTTTTACACATCGTGGCATAGGCGTACCCGCCGTCGCCACTACATTCACCAGAGTCCTTTGGGGCAACTTGCTGGTGTGACGAGCAGTGTGCGACCAACTTGTGTTCAAATTATTACGGCTCCCGTGAGCTATCGGGCTGACGAGCCCTGGTTCTGCACCTGCGCGCCATGAGAGGTATTTGACCTGTTTTAATTACATTTTGGCAGTCCACTCGGCACCCCTTTACATTGTCCTGCTCCCTGCTGACGAGAGGCAACTACCTCGAAACACGTGTCCAGGGATGGCTAAATGCAACACATACTTTTTTCTTTTTACACATCGTGGCATAGGCGTACCCGCCGTCGCCACTACATTCACCAGAGTCCTTTGGGGCAACTTGCTGGTGTGACGAGCAGTGTGCGACCAACTTGTGTTCAAATTATTACGGCTCCCGTGAGCTATTGGGCTGACGAGCCCTGGTTCTGCACCTGCGCGCCATGAGAGGTATTTGACCTGTTTTAATTACATTTTGGCAGTCCACTCGGCACCCCTTTACATTGTCCTGCTCCCTGCTGACGAGAGGCAACTACCTCGAAACACGTGTCCAGGGATGGCTAAATGCAACACATACTTTTTTCTTTTTACACATCGTGGCATAGGCGTACCCGCCGTCGCCACTACATTCACCACAGTCCTTTGGGGCAACTTGCTGGTGTGACGAGCAGTGTGCGACCAACTTGTGTTCAAATTATTACGGCTCCCGTGAGCTATTGGGCTGACGAGCCCTGGTTCTGCACCTGCGCGCCATGAGAGGTATTTGACCTGTTTTAATTACATTTTGGCAGTCCACTCGGCACCCCTTTACATTGTCCTGCTCCCTGCTGACGAGAGGCAACTACCTCGAAACACGTGTCCAGGGATGGCTAAATGCAACACATACTTTTTTCTTTTTACACATCGTGGCATAGGCGTACCCGCCGTCGCCACTACATTCACCACAGTCCTTTGGGGCAACTTGCTGGTGTGACGAGCAGTGTGCGACCAACTTGTGTTCAAATCATGACATGGTATTGAAGCGGCAATGAAGAGGCGTTCATGGTGTTGTTGCTGGTCAGGTGTTCTATAACTGGCTATCGATGGCGGCTGCCTCTGCTGTTCTTGGAGTCTATGCCAGGTCCTCCAGAGGAGCCAGGCGACCTGTCTTCTTGTGAGACTAAAGGCAACCTTAAAATAAACCTACAGCTATCAAGACAGTCATTAAGCCACAGTGTTGAATTATGTAATCAAAGTTGTGGCGAGCCCTTTTAAGGCCTTTATCAACAGTGCATTGTTAATTACTGATTCCTAATGTTCGCAGGGATAATAATTAGAAGTGATGCAACCTTCATCACACTTGTTAATTATTGGGTGCAATAAAGACAGCATCTTTGCATTTTTTCCCCTGAAAACATCTGGCAGGTCTAACCTGCTGAAATTCAACAGGAGGAAAGGCCCAGTGAATTCTAGGACATGTGGGTTTTGGTGCTGGATGCCCCAAAATATGAATGCGCCACCCCATTTTTAAAGGCCCCACTTGTAATAGGCGCTATGTATCACACTTGTCCAATTCTGAACCTGTCTCTTTTCCTTCCTGCCCAGAGAAGCCAGTGGCCACTTCTGCTCTGCCGCTGGCAGCTGCCCTCCTCCCTTCTCTCTCCCTTTATCCCTCCCTCTCTCTCTGTCTCTGTCTCGCTCCGCCTCACTTGCGTGGTTTACAGAGACAGCTCCTACCCTCTCTTGCCTCTCCTTTCCTTTATTTGTTCCCCTGTGAAATGGATCCAAAAAAGAACTAAACACTTTGGCTGGGAATGTCGTCATTTTCGGATCTTTTTCTATTCCAAAGTGCAACCTCGGGACCGAGAGAATAAAGGATCAAAATAAGAAAAAGAAATAGCCAAATAAAGCAATGCATACAATGCAATGCCTGGTTGATGGGTGGAGTGGAAAACGTTTAATGTGATCCTTTTCAACTGTTTGAATTATTTTAGCTAATAAAATGTGTATAGCGGGTCTGTGTCCAGGGATGTGGTCTTTTATAACCAAACTCCTTGCGTTTTGTAAGGATATGTAAATGTAAATGTAGTGCATTTATATAGCGTTCCACACACCCCCGAAAGGGTCTCTCAGGCGCTGTGCACATACCGCTGTGGAACCCTTCCTGGCCTTTCCCTGTGAAGTGCCCACTCCTGGGCACCCCCAAGGTGAAGCCAGGCATCCTAGCGCTTTTGGGGCTGTTGTGGAGATTAAGCAAGCTATTGCCCAGAGTTGCAGAGTGGGACCCATGATTAGAATAGGCACCGAGGTGAGAATTATCGGGTCCGGGGAAATTGAGCCCAAGACCCACCGAGGCGGGAATTGAACCCTGGTCCAGGACAGACCTCTGCATCAGGGTCTGCCGCTCTAACCATTGAGCCTCACTTATCTATAAGCAAATGACATTGAAACGGGTGCCTTCCTGGTCCTGTAGTCATGTCCCGAACGTTTCAGGTAAATCACTCACTGATTTCTGAATAACGAGTGTAAAAGCGTTAAGGTAACCATGTTGATCCTGCTTACATTGCACGTGCTTCACTTATCCTTGCATTCCCTATGAGGGTTTGCTTTTTCCAGGGTGGTAATACTTTTTTCCAGGCAGGATATTACTCTTGTCTAGTGCATAATTTGAATTGAGTTGCGGCCCATTTGGGTTGTAGCTGAAGGCAGTGCGTATTTCTCTCAGTGGGGCAGTATGGTGCTCAGTGGGGGAGAGGATGTGGCACTATGGTCAGAGCTTCCGCATTTGGAACTAGGGAACCAGGTTCAGCCTTCATGACCAGTCCACCAGAACACTCCCCTGAAGGAGCCAGCCGCGGCCGCTGCAGGCAAGAGCAGTGGGGCCGGCTGGGGGGGATTTTGAGAGACGACCAAGAGAAATTAAATAACTAATTAATTTTCTCTCTTGGTCGTCTCTCGAAATCGCCCCCCAGCTGGCCCCACCGCTCTTACCTGCAGCGGCCGCGGCTGGACAGACACATTCCCGTGTTACACCTTAGTAGGCCCCGATAGACCTTAGAAGCCCTGGTGTCTTAGCACCAGCAGGTGGACCCTAGCGGTGGCAAGTGTGGGTTAACCTTGAAGGCCTGTCCACCACAATCCATGCCGAAGTTCTCCTCCAGTCTTGCAGGCAGGCATCAAAGAAGCGCACCTTAGAGCGACACTGAGGTCACAAGACCCTTGAGGCCCAGTCCACCTCACCCGTTGGTACCTCCATTGGCCTTTTTCAACAGTAGTAGTGCAACTCACAAGGGATTGGCAATGCAGGAATTGCATGCGCACTACACTAACTTCGCAAACTTCATGGTCTCTCTGCTTCATGCACTAGCACTTTTAACATGTGCTGCCTGCTTTCGGGCCACTGCAATTATGCAGCAATGGAGGACAAAATTATGTTGCAGAAACGACTAAAATATGCAACAAGAAAAGGCTGCACCGTAATGCGGTACATTCTATGATACTTTATTATTTTGACATTTTTACATATACTAACAGCCTCTGCAAAGATTTAACCTCATTAGTACCTGTGTAATATACAAATGCAGCAGTGAGAAAGGTGACCAGTCAACCTTTGCAAAGGGCCCTCCACTTCGCAGCAATATAAGTCATTTTCATTAGTAATTTTAGATCCGTTTGAGCTTCAAACTATTTTTTTGTTGAAATCGTTATATTATGCAGCAGATTATGTATTATGTGGCAAATATGGTACAGTCATAATTAAATGGAAAACATTAGCAAACTAGGATATTTTGCCATTGATGTTTGAGATGCTCTTGTGGAAAAATGGAGGAGAAGTACTGATGAAAGAAACTGCATGGCTCGGAGACAAATGGCCCGTGATTCCACTTTTAAGCATATTTGGTGTATTCTGTGATTGCAAGCATATCGCCCTTTGTGAATGTATTTTAATGTCAATAACTCATATTAAACCTTAAATAAACATCTGTAGATATTGGTTGAATTAAATAATAAAATACGCTGTAACTGGTTGTTAGAAATGAGGGTCTCTAGTTGTCAGAGGTTTATTTATTTATTTAAAGAGTTTTATATAGCGCTGGCTAGATGAGAAGGTATCAGAGCGCTTTACATCAGGTCAGAAAAGTTACAACAATAATAACAATTTTACATTACATAAAAATAATATGAGACACATTAACGGGGGAGAAGGAGAGATCAGTAGAGAGGGAAGGGGGAGAGCGGGAGTGAGAGGGAGAGGATGAGGTGGAGGAAGGAATAAGAGACAGAGATGAAGGCAGCCCAAAGACCGCATGGGTAGGTGACGGCCAGTGAGGTAGTCCGAGGCTAGTCTCCTCTATAGTTCTCAAGGAGGCACCAATGAGTGTCAGTCAGACAGGTGGATAGAAAGGAGAAACAAGGCAAGCAGAACGGCATGAATACAATGAGGGGGAGGGTGGGCGAGACGGGGAGAAACACTGCCCGAAGTCCGGCTGGGCAGGTGACGGTCAGGGGGTGAACCAAGTCCGATCTCCTCATTAGCTGAACAGAGCAGCTCCACCGGGCAACGGACATAATCCTCGGACTCCGCTGTCAGGAAAGAAGTCAAGTTTCCTCAGTGAATGTCAGAGTAGTGCGAGTTGGCGGGGGGGAGGGAGGCCATGGTCATACAGAGATCTAGAAGGCCTCTTGATGTCAGGCACAGTCCAGGAATTGGTGAGTAGGTAAAAAGTTCCGCAAGGGGGAAGAAGTCACAAATGTCGTCCATGTTGAGGTCAAGCATCCTCGGACTCATTTCCAAACCGAGAGTGAGCCAAGTACGATAGGGCTTTGTGGGGAGGGAAGGGTCGGGCTACCATTAGTTATTGCAAAGGACACAAGATCACCCCCGGTGTCCCTAGGTTCTCAAGGCGCAGCGAAGACCCTGAAAGGGCGCTGGGGCACATCTATTACGGTGGGCAGCGCAGTGAGAGCCACCATTATGCCTCGCACGGGGGGTGGAGGGGGACCGCTCACCTCGATCTTCGGCAAGCAGGTGCCTCAAAGTTCAGGGCAAACAGACCGGCATATCCGCTGCGGCTACCGGATGTTATCACACGCAGCAGACGGGCTACCCCGCTCCAGGATTTCAAAAGCGGGTCCGTTCCGTCCCAGGCGCCATTTTGAGGCAATATCGCTGAGCAGGTCATTTGCCGATATCTCGGCGTTGCAGCGTCTGGATAGAACGGCGCCCACAGCAGCAGATGCTCCCGACCTTCAGACGTCAGGAGAAGGATAAAATTGGCTGTTGCAGTGGGGTTTAAGTGCCGCGCTGGTTGTAAAACACGGGGCTTTAGCGGAGCAGAAGCTCCGAGCGGCCATGATGGATCCTGGCTCCCCCCATTTGTACCTTTGTCCAAATAGGGACCCTTGCTTCTAGTCAGGGTAAGGGGCTACACTTCTAAAATAACCCCTGCTCACCCACTTGGTAGCTTGGCACAAGCAGACAGGCTTATCTCAGAGGCAGTGTGTAAAGCATTTGTGAACACATACAATGATACAGTGAAAACACTACAAATGGACACCACACCAGTTTAGAAAAAAAAGTAATCTTCACTAGACTTAACACAAGACCAAACAACAAAAATCCGCAATACTCTAATCAAAAATAGACTTTAAAATGGTAGAAATAGCTTAGTTCAATGTAGATGGTAAATGCGACACTTTACTCTCAAAGTACCTTAGATGCGTCACGCAAACTAAGCAAAAGGGACGCAGGGAAGTTGATGCGCCGTTCCTTACACTCAGGGTAGTGAATGCGTCGGTTCCTTACTGCTGCACAGGGGAGTTGAGGCTCGCTTCCGTACTGTGTGGGGAGTTGATGCATCGTTTCTTACTGTGGACCGGTGACAATGCAACAAGATGGCGCCTCAATGCGATGTGACGATCCGGTGCGATGCAATAAAATGGCGTCCTTGATGTGAGGCGACAATGTTGGATACAATGCGTGCACGCCCAACGGCCGTGTGGCAAACTCTGCAACTTCTGAGCAGCGACAGGCCCTGCAACACGCTTCTCCGGTGATGCAACGGCGACCTCTGCAGCGGCGACACGCTTCTCCGGGGATGCGACATGCTTCGTCGGTGATGCGACAGCGAACAGCTGCGGCGGTGGCACGCTTCTTCGGCGATACGATGGCAACTGCTGCGGCGGCGACACGCTTCTCCTCGTTGTGTCGCGCTTCCAGCTCCCAGCGACACACAGTCTTCTCAGAGGGCCAAAACAGCAGTAGGCACCTCTTTGCAGGTAGAATTCCCAGCAAGGAAATTCAGGGGGAGCTGGCGGTGAAGTCTTTGTGTCCCTGAGACTTCAGAACAGGAGGTAAGCTCAGTTTCAAGCCCTTGAAGATCTTCCTCAAGATAGTAAAGGTACACACAAAGTCCCTTTTCTCCTTTCCTTGGCAATACAGTTACCACTGCAGGCCAACCCCAGAAATAGTAAAACAGCACAGGGGCATTCTCCTCATTCAGCTTCCTTGGTTCTTCTCCTTGGCAAAGGTTTGTCTTCATTCCCAGAAGTAATCTAAAGTTTTGGGCCCCAATATTTATACTGCAAAATCCTTTGTCCTCTGAAGGCAGAGGGTGCCTGTGCCCAGCCAAAACCAGTTCTGTGCAGCTTCCTGGCAGAAGGTGGAGACAGCATTGTTGAAGGCAGACCTGGCCCATGTAGCTGATAGGAAATCTCCTCCCCCTACTCTCTATTCTATGAAGGTTCAGGTCAGTGAAAGGAAATCTCCTCCCCCACTCTCTATTCAATGCAGGTCCTATTTACCCTTGTCCCCCCACTCTTCTGCCGGGGACTCTGCCCACCTTTGGCGAAGTCTCCCACATGACCCTTGTACTGGTAATCACCCAGCGGTCCACATCCTCAGCAAGATTCCTAGGGTTAGTCAGCTTGCTATTAATAAGGTGCTGGCGTAGCTCTGGAAACAATTACTAGACAAGTGCTCCCATGCCAATAAATCATAGAGCCCCTGATAATCATTCACTTTGCTATCCTTCACCCAACCATCCAATGCTCTGCAAAAAAAAGTCACATATTCTGCCCAAGTGCTAGACTCCAGTTTCTTACAATTCCTAAACCTTTGTCTATAAAGCTCAGGGGTCAACCCATACCTGGTCATTAAGGCTTCCTTCATTTGTACATAAGAATTCTGATCCTCAGAAGGCAATTTCAATAAGGTATCCCGCCCATCACTGAGGAACCGCCCCCACAACCCCACTCCCCAATCCTTCCCAGGGACCCAGTGGGAGGTCATAGCTACCTCATAGGCCTTAAACCATTGCCCAAGATCTTCACCCTTATGAAATTCCTTAATGACATCCCTGGGAATAAACATTCTTGTTTCTACAGGCACAGACGGTGCGCTGCCACCAGAGGGAGTAATTTCTAAGTTCTTAGCCTTGAGCTCCAATTTCTTCAACATTCTCTCATGCTCTAAATGCATTCTTTTTTCCTCCAAGGCCAACTTCTTATTCTCCAACTCTATCTGACTACCTAGTTGAAGCTTGGTCAGCTCCATCTTATGCACTCTATCTCTCTCCCTGTCCTCCAACTCTCTTGGGGACAGATCCTTTGAAGACACACTGCTGGCTGCTCTTGAAGGCACTTTCCTCCCATCCAGGCCCACTGGCCCCTCTAGCTGCCCATCTAAATGCTCTACCTCCTCCCTAGGCTCTTCAGGATACTCACTGGCATTCCTAGATTCTACCCAGGCCTTCAGCGCCTTCTGGTATTCCTCTTTCTTGGTGAGGCCTTTCATAGAGACTTAAAATGTCCTGCAAGCAGCTTTGAGGTAAGACACAGTGTAAGTGTCAATCCTATCTTCTTCAAAATCATTGTCAACAGATGCAATGAATGCTGCTTTGCTCATGGTGAAAAACAGTTGGCAGTTCTCAAAAAGCAAAAAGTTCCAAGGAAAATTCTACCCAAAAGTATGTGGTCGCGTTTTGGTCTGCACTCACTAGTAGTGTACACCAATCACTGTTTATAAGTCACAAATGCAAGTCCAAATCCTCACCGCTGACCACCAGTGTTAGAAATGGGGTCTCTAGTTGGCAGAGGTAGGTACCTTTGTCCAAATAGGGACCTTGCTTCTAGTCAGGGTAAGGGGCTACACTTCTAAAATAACCCCTGCTCACACCCTTGGTAGATTGGCACGAGCAGACAGGCTTATCTCAGAGGCCGTGTGTAAAGCATTTGTGAACACATACAGTGATACAGTGAAAACACTACAAATGGACACCACTGCAGATTGGAAAAATAAGTAATCTTTACTAGACTTAACACAAGACCAAACGTCAAAAATCCACAATACTGTAATCAAAAATAGACTTCAAAATGGGAGAAATAGCTTAGTTCAATGTATATGGGAAATGCGACACTGTACTCTCAAAGTACCTTAGATGCGTCACACAAAACAAGCAAAAGGGTCGCAGGGAAGTTGATGCGCCGTTCCTTACACTCAGGGGAGTGGAAGCGTCAGTTCCTTACTGCTGCGCAGGGGAGTTCAGGCTCGCTTCCTTACTGTGTGGGGAGTTGATGCATCATTTCTTACTGCGGCCGAATGATGACGCGACAAGATGGCGTCTCGATGCAATGTGACGATCCGGTGCAATGCGACAAAATGGCGTCCTTGATGCGAGGCGACAACGTTGGATGAAATGCATGCACACCTTACGGCCATGCTCGATAACTTCTGAGCCGCGACAGGCCCTGCAACACACTTCTCAGGTGATGCGACGGCGACCTCTGCGGCGGCGACACGCTTCTCCGGGAATACGACACGCTTTGTCGGTAATGCGATGGCGAACAGCTGTGGCGGCGGCATGCTTCTTCGGCAATGTGACGGCAACTGCTGCGGCGGCGACACGCTTCTCCTCGTTGCGTCCCGCTTCCAGCTCCCAGCGACATGCAGTCTTCTCAGAGGGCCCAAAAAACAGTAGGCACCTCTCTGCAGGTAGGATTCCCAGCAAGGAAATTCAGGGGGAGCTGGTGATGAAGTCTTTGTGATCCTGAGACTTCAGAACAGGAGGCAAGCTCATTTTCAAGCCCTTGGAGATCTTCCTCAAGATAGTAAAAGTACACACAAAGTTCCTTTTCTCCTTTCCTTGACAGTAAAGTAACCACTGCAGGCCAACCCCAGAAATAGCAAAATAGCACAGGGGCAGCCTCCTCCTTCTGCTTCCTTGGTTCTTCTCCTTGGCAAAGGTTTGTCTTCATTCGCAGAAGTGATCAAAAGTTCTGGGGGTCTGGGCCCCAGTATTTATACTGCAAAATCCTTTGTCCTCTGAAGGCAGAGGGTGCCTGTACCCAGCCATAACTAGTTATGTGCAGCTTCCTGGCAGGAGGTGGAGACAGCATTGTTGAAGGCAGACCTGGCCCAAGTAGCTGAAAGGAAATCTCCACCCCCACTCTCTATTCAATGCAGGTCCTATTCAGCCCAGCCCTGGCCCATCAGACTGCTGGAACCAAGGCTCTCTCCAGCCCCCTGTCACTCACAAAACAGACGTGGAATATACAAACCTAGCAGAGGCATGCTGGATAGTTAGGCAAGAAAATACCTACTTTCTAAAAGTGGTATTTTCAAACACAGAAAGTAAAAATCACCCACACTAAAAGAAGTATTTTAACATCTTAATTCAGGCATACTAAACTCGAATTTTTACCTAGTTCCCTGAGTCAGTTAGAATTATTAGATGTTATAATCAAACTGCCCATCCTGGCCCATGGGAACAGGTAGCCTTGCCATAGTGAAAAACTAAATTGGCTGTAATTCACTATAAGGACATGCCACACACATCAGGGCATGTCCTACCTTTTACATACAATGCACCCTGCCCATGGGGGTACCTTGGGCCTACCTTATGGGTGACTAATATGTAGAAAAGGGAAGGTTTAGGGACTGGCAAGTGGGTGAACTTGCCAAGTCGACATGGCAGCCCCAGGCTGCACACAGGCTCTGCAATGGCAGGCCTGAGTCACACTTTACAAGCTGATTCTGTGGGTGGCACAACCAGTGCTGCAAGCCCACGAGCTGCATTTGATTTACAGGCCCTGGGCATACATGGTGCACTGTACTAGGGTCTGACAAGTAAATCAAATAAGCCAATCATGGAGTCACTAATCCATTACAACAATTTACAATAGGGAGAACTTGCACTTTGGCACTGAATAGCAGTGGCACAGTGCCCAAAGTATCTAGTCCAGCGAAACATATAGCAAAAACACAGGAGGCAACAGCAAAAAATGTAATGGAGACTCACGACAATGGTGCCAGGTCTAACACTGGTCAGTGAAATGCCAAACAAATACAAAAAATAGGGAAGTTTTGCTCTTTCTGGCCACACCTCGAACTCTGCCCACAGACCCAAATCTCAGGTTAATCTCGCCCTCTGATTCTCTGCCCACAGTGCTCCTACTTTTTCCCCACTTTGACCTCTGCTTCCTGTTTACTGAATGTCAAGACCTCACCTCACGAATTTACGTATTATCGGAGCCTGACTGTGGGGTTAAGCGCAGCAGTTGCAGATCACAGTTGGCTCAGGTGGGAGCTGGGGCTTGAAATTAGGAATCGCGGGCTGCATAGAGCACTTTCCCTGTGCTTTCCCACTTCAATAATGACACCTAGTAAAGGTACTAGATTACACTGTATCAGGAAAAACGCTATCTTGCAGTCCCCGACTTTCCATAAGCACAATAATGCATTCTGGGATATGTCGTTTGCATTACATCAGCTTAACCAAGTGGACTAATGCACCTGAGAGCAATGTCAGGAAAAGGGAAAGCCCATGACTTGACCTCTGTGTCTCTGATGATATTATGGAGTCCTCTGGTAACATTAAAGGTAAGCCACACTTATTCAGGTGGTATCACTCTGAACCTAAATAGAAATATGAGGGCCCTTTTTGCAGGCACACCAAGTGTAAACCATGTGGACCCATTATCAAGTCTGTACCATTAATGGCCTGCTAATGTTCCCAATTTAAAATGTAATTTTCCCACTTAGACCTGCTGTGCTTGTGTTTGTGATTCACAAAAAGTGCAAGAGATTTACTCAAAGTATTGCACCAACATATGAAATGTGAGTAGCCCTTACGACTCCCACTGCACCAGTTGGCGCCTTGACCACCTTTAGAAATCCCAGGCCTGCTAGGGCATCTTCTTGATGAAATGTATGCCAATTGCTTTAGCACCACATGCCCTCTGCGCTGTCTCTTTGTGTTTGTCTGTGACAGCTGTGGGTTTTCATGAATTAGGGACACTCAAGTGGGCTTCCAAGGCAAAACTATGCTTTTGAAGACTGTACAAATTACATTTTCAGTAGAGTGGCTTTAAATTTTAAAGCTCCAAGTGAACAAGAATCATAGATGAGATTATCAGACAGTCGTGGCTCTTTAGCCAGAAGCCCTTTGCATTCTGGTACTTATAGTTTTACGTTTTCTACTATAGGCATGGACTTTGAAATCAAGGCATGCAAAGTACAGTGGGCCAAAAATCCAGATTGGCCTGAAGGGCCTACATTTGACATGCGGCTAATTGGCAGATAGGAGCGTAACATCTCTATGCACGAATCTGGGTGCAGGGTGACAGAGGGATGATGGCTCTCAAAGAATGCAATCTGTGAAATTCACTGGTCAATAATTTGGGGGCAGTATGAATACTTCTGATTTGCATATTGGGGTGCAAACTTAGCAGACAGTTGTAAGTTCTGTACACATCACTGGTGAGGCCTCGACTGCAGTATTGGGCCTAGTTATGTTATGTTATGTAATGTTAATTTAATTTCTTAAGCGCAACGGTTACCCAAAGGTGTCCTGGTGCTGAGTGCTACCTATCGATCGCCGAGGTGTGTGATGACCTATATGGTGAAAAGCCAGGTTTTCAGTCCTTTCCTGAATGTCATGAGCTCGGTGGTGTTCCTGAGATGGAATGGGAGCTAATTCCAGGCCCTGGGGGGACATGTGATAAAACTTCTACCACCACAGTTGGCTTTTTTAACTGGGGGGATGATCACTCCTTTTGCTCCAGAGGAGTGAAGGGCTCTTCTGGGGACATACCTTCTGAAAGCACCATTTCAGATGGTCCGGGCCTACTCATTGTAGGGCTTTGAAGACTGTGCAGAGGGATTTGAATTTGATCTGTTGTTTGATTGGGAGCCAGTGTAGCCGTTTTATTTCTTTTTTGACAGAGACGAACTTAGGCTTCCAGGTCAGCAATTTGGCTGCCGCGTTTTGCACGAGTTGGAGCCTGTTTAGGTGTTTCCTTTGGATATTTAGATATAGACTATTACAATAGTCAAGACGCGACAGGATAAGAGATGTTATCACTGTCCTAAAAATTGCATTATTTTCCTCATCATTCTAAGAAGGTGAAAGCTAGCAGAGGCAACCGTGTTTACCTGGTCCCCG
The DNA here is from genome assembly GCF_964204655.1 of Triturus cristatus. Classification (NCBI taxonomy): domain Eukaryota; kingdom Metazoa; phylum Chordata; class Amphibia; order Caudata; family Salamandridae; genus Triturus; species Triturus cristatus. The sequence goes on from NC_140595.1 coordinate 791,838,681, forward strand.
AAGGTGAATCTGCTGTCAACTAAGACCCCCAGGTCTTTTGCTTTCCTAGTTGTCTCAGGGAGAGGCCCTAATTCTTCTGGCCAGCAGTCTGGCGTCCAAAAGTTAGCATTATTGCCAAAGATAAGGACCTCCGTTTTGCTTGAATTTTGCTTCAAACAGTTCGTGGTCATCCACAGTCTGACCACTTTCATGCAGTCATGAAAACTTTTTCCTTTCTCAGCCTCTTGTCCAGGCCGTAATGACATCACTATTTGTGTGTCATCTGCGTATGATGTCAGCTGGAATCCAAAAGATCTGATCAGAGCCACCTGAGGGGACACATAGACATTAAAAAGTGTTGGAGTAAGGGAAGAACCCTGTGGTACTCCACACGAAAGGGAAAAAGGTTTCAGCGGACTTCATCTAAGTCCACCATTAGAATTCTTTCTGTGAGGAAAGATTTCATGAGGTTCCAAGCATTACCTTGTACCCCGCCTTCTGATGAACGGCTCATCAAAAAGTCATGATGGACCATATCGAAGGCCGCAGAGAGATCTAACATAATTAGTGCTGCATTGCCTCCTTGGTCCAGAGCCTCTCGTATTTCCTCTGTGGATTTTATCAAGGCCAACTCTGTGCTATGTTCTTTCCGATATCCATATTGAGTGGAATCTAATATGTTATTTGCTTGGACGAATGTGCTGAGTTGGATATTCATGATTTTTTAAACCATTTTTGCCCGCAAGAGGCGACGAGGGATCGGTCGGTAATTATTCATAGTCATGCAGGTCACATCTAAAAAACAAAGCAAAATTATCAACGGGCAAGTCAGGGACATATTCAGACACCTTCATTCAGGGGGACAAAGAAGTGCAAGGACCAATAAAACAACGAGGAAGCAGGCCTTTGCCATCCACACACTCAGGATCTGTGATTGCATCCCTGTATCCATCAGGACCACCCCAAGGATGCTCCAAGTTAGGAAGAAGCTGAAGATGCATGTCTTTAAAGAACACTACAAACAACACAGTAAAGAGTCCACCTCCCCTTGCAGAACCCAGGACCTTCCACCCAGATTCACTTTCTGCTTGGATGTCTGCCTTTGACCATGTACAGCACTGCGCTGCCTTTCACCTACGTGTGCAGTTTACAAATACAGTCAATGTGAATATGATGGCACGGTGTTCAAGCAACAAGTCCTGCCTTTGGAGGCTCTAGATTGTTGCATACCGGGGGAGGGGGGTATGTAGGGGAAGGCATAAATGAGAAACAGCAGAAGCTGTACACAGTGCAGTTGGCAAGCATTCTTTAGTAGTGGAACCCTCCGACAATTACAGACAAGATACTGGCAGGTGGTGATGCTCTGAAGCAGCATTCACTCTGATGGAAATAGTTATGTAAGTACTCAGCAGAAGTAACAAGGATTGGAAAAGATACATTAAAAGGGACTCGGATTCATGCCAGAGTCAGTTGTACTGAGTAAGAACAGTTACCTTGGGAGACTGTTTTGGGTAGAAAGGGGGCAGGGACTCTGAGATGAGGTTGGCCCTGTGGCCCTTATGTTTGGTCATATGTAATGTTTCTGTGCTATGCCATGGGAAAGAGAGACGCCGTGTTGCCCCTGTGTCTTACAGAAAGGAGAGAAAATGGTGTATCCACTCTTTAGGCCGGAGATAAAATTTAGAAAGGGTCAGACTAGCGTCTCTGGCATTCCCTTTGTGGGCTGCAAGCTGAAGATGCCTAATTTAAGCTGGTCGCTGCAGGTGAGGCCCAACTGCATTCTTTTTTTAGAGACCGGTACAGTTTTTTAAACCATCAGACTGTAAAACCGAACAAGAGAGAGAAAGGCATCAAGTGGTGTGGGCAGAAGGAGGAAGGGAAATATGGAAAGCAGAGAAAAGGGAGAAAGGAAAGACGAGAAAGAACCTGCAAGAGTGAGATGATGTTGGTGGATGAAAGAGCCAGGAGCTGAAATCGAGTAAACAGCCTTGGTATTCAACAACCCAGCTTTGCCACGGATTACCTCACTACCACCCTTTAACCGTGCCCCTCATGTCTACAAGACCACACTCTCAGATGCATTTAATTAGTTATATAGCGCCACTCATAGCAGTGTAGGATGTCAGAGCCCTTTACGTCACACACACTACATGGAGACAATCAATCAAAGGAGTGTAAATCAGTGTATGGAAATGTCACGTAAGATAGAGGACTACAAGGCGTAGGTGTCACATGTCATCCTTACTTCGAGGATGGTCAATAGCTCATTGTTCTGTGTTAGGATTTTAACTTATAAACTGCAAGTAAGAAAACAATCTCTCAGACAAAAGCAGTAACCCACTGACCTATTCACATTATACATTACATGCACTTTGTGATCTGCATGGTACACGTTTTATGCAGTAGGCATATTAACCCACTGTGGCTACCTTACCACGAGTCAACACTTCCACTAGACAAACCCCTGATCTCTCTCCCTGAAAAACATTAATCACCGGAACTATCTTGACATTTTTATTGTTGTCTGAAAATTGCTGGACACCAGGAATGCAGTAGCAGGTACTTTTCAATTTATAATGCACTTGCAAACATGACGCCCCCACCCAAAGTCAGTGACCTTTGTTTGCTTGCTGCATGAAGATGCAGGATTCATATGCATTTTTTTTTTCAAATTTGGTCTAATTACTATGTGAATGTAAATAACAATAAAACAAACTTTCAAACTGTGACTGCATACCTGCCTTTCTCAATATTTCACTTCAAAACTATGTGATTGTATTTGTTTAACCGGTTTACGGTCTCACACAACTGGCGATTTGTATATGGTCACTGAAAAGTCCACAAGTTTGTACCTGTCCCGCCCAGAATTTTGTGTCTCCTACGCCCCTGCTTTCTCAACCAGAACTGTATTGCGTTCTCAGTAGTTAAGTGCAGCTGAGACTTATAATAGTCGAACCTTGCAACTGTGTACAACTGCCACAGTGTCCAAACTGTGATGTGCATGTTACCCTTGGATTGCTACAACAGGCACCTTAACCCTCTGAGCTACGTTACCACTTTAAAGCCTGGCTGTGCTGATGTTTAGCAGGAAACAGCTCAGGTGTGTCCAGCCGAGGTCCAGGAGGCCCGAATCCAGGTCAGGTTTCCATGGTAAACACCAGCACTGCACAACACTGCTAATTAGATCTGTAGTCTGTTGATGCAGATGAGCAACCTGAAAATCTGGCACTACTGGGCGAATGTTGGACACGCCTCTGATAGCCCAAAAGGGGTAGAATTAGCACATTTTAAGGGTGGACATGTATTGATTACAGCCAAAGCAGCTCCACCCACTCTATCAATAACTTCAAGATGTGTGGGGGACTTGCAAGTGAAAGATGCCATCAGTACTTGTTTCCTCGCCTGACCCTTCATTGCCACTGCAAGTGAAAGATGCCATCAGTACTTGTTTCCTCGGCTGGTCTCTCATTGCCACCGCAAGTGAGATATTGCATCAGTAGTTGTTTCCTGCAATGGCCTTTGACTACCACTGTATGTGAAAGATGGCATCAGTAGTTGTTTCCTCGTCTGGCCTTTCATTGCCACCGCAAGTGAGAGATGGCATCAGTAGTTGTTTCCTCGTCTGGCCTTTCATTGCCACCGCAAGTGAGATATGGCATCAGTAGTTGTTTACTCGTCTGGCATTTCATTGCCACCGCAAGTGAGAGATGGCATCAGTAGTTGTTTCCTCGTCTGGCCTTTCATAGCACCCCGTCTAAGGTTGAAAAACTAATGGCAAGACAAGTAGGTACCACTGTTAGGGTACTAGTTTTCACACAAGTGTGGGGTAGGTAACTCACCCATAGATATTTAAAAAAAATGTTTTTGAGTTTTTATATAGCGCAAACTAGACCCGAAGATATCCGGTATCAGAGCACTTTACATGTGCACCAGTTTTGTTACAGATGGACACATTAATTTTTGTTAGGCATGGGGAGATTTAGTGATTTGCCCAGAATCACAGGATGTTGAGCGTTGTTGCTGAGACTCAAACCCAGTTTTCCAGCTTCGAGGTCGACTGCTCTAGCCCTAAGGCTACATCCTCTCCCCAGTTATTGTCCTGAAGAAGCACCACAGATCTCTTTTGACCACCAGGGTGCGAAAAATGTTGACCAGAGTTTGACCCTAATAAGGATGCCAAACCAGAGTATGAGGGTACATTATACCCTATGAGGCATTTTAATCTGACTGGGGAATCCATATATTAAAGGTTCAGGTGATATCCCCCAGTCAGTTTTAACTCACCTCACTGCACACTCAACACGACACCACTGATGCATCACTTGCATTGAATTCATCAAACGGCAAAGAAACTAAAGATTTCCGTTAAAGTGGCCCTTCGGGGGACCCGTAGACCATTGCAGTGCCGGCCCGATGAGGAGCAACTGCCCCATGATGAAGCATGACATCCCTCGGTGTGGGCAACATAAAACAGTCTTGTTGACTGTCCTTCACGATCTGTCCAACTCCTAGATAGTTTTTCTTTCCCTTCCTCTTTAGGAACAGTGACACCAACCTTTTTATGTCTCGCCCAGCATTGCAGCGCGAATGCGCTGCCATCGCTTTGCGAGGTATGCAGTATATACTGTAGTGTGGAAGCTTTGTGGAAGCTCCGCCCACTCTCTGCCCATTGGCTTTTGTCTTAAATGCTGCCTTCCGAATGGTTTGAGGCTTGTTAGTCCCTCCTCATTCATCATTTGTATCCTTCCACAGCTATTGGCCCCTTTACTCCTGAAACTATTTTCTTTTAGGTCTCGCCTAGCGTTGCAGCGTGAATGTGCTGCCATCGCTTTGCGAGACATGCAGTATATACTGTAGTGTGCAAGCTTCGTGGAAGCTCCACTCACTCTCTGCCCACTGGCTTTTGTCTTAAATGCTGCCTTCTGATTAGTTTGAGGCTTGTTAGTCCCTCCTCATTCATCATTTGTATCCTTCCACAGCTATTGGCCCCTTTACTCCTGACACTATTTTCTTTTAGGTCTTGCCCAGCATTGCAGCGCGAATGCGCTGCCATCGCTTTGCGAGACATGCAGTATATACTGTAGTGTGGAAGCTCCGCCCACTCTCTGCCCATTGGCTTTTGTCTTAAATGCTGCCTTCCGATTAGTTTGAGACTTGTTAGTCCCTCCACATTCATCATTTGTATCCTTCCACGGCTATTGGCCCCTTTACTCCTAACACTATTTTCTTCCCTGTCTCCCCCACCCCCCCACGTTCGTGTCTTCTTGCCTGCCTGCACTTCCGTTTTCATCTTTATTATTGCCACCTTGAAATATGCGAGTTCAAGATGCGTGCTGTACAAAAACTTCTTGTGTTTAATGAACTAGATTTTAATGTTACTCTAAATATAATAAGACTCTAGGCAACATTCGGGGTATGCATGGCAACTGACGCCTCTTAGTTCACAAATGGCATTGTTGTCGGAAGGGAGGAGCTTCAGTGTTTTAACTCATGCTTAAAACTAGCACTTTTAATAACTTCCTCTCAATTCAGTGCTATAATTTTGCGTACTGAGGTGAAGCGCTGAAGACATGCACTTTTTTGAATTCTGAAGAGCCATTATTGCACATTTACATCATGTTTACTGTATGATTAACATGCTGATCATTTTCATAGCTCGCCCACTGGCTCGTATACGCTTGGCTCGTCTCCGGCTGGCTTAACCTGTTAATTAATATATTGGCTTGCGCACCTCTAACAAAGAGAGATGAATGGTACATGACAGTGAGCCCGGTAGATGGTAGAGAAATAGACTGGTGCAGACAAACAGACAAAGTCAGTCTCCATTGCCTCACGTCAGATTCATCACTTTCAATAATCTAGAAATCTGCAGACAACTCCCGCATGCCCCAACATCAGCCCCTCACCTATTCTTAGCAGAAGCTGCAGATTCTGAGTTGTGCCCTGCTGGTGCAGAGGAGCACGGCAGAATCTGTAGAAGCGCTGAGATCCCTAGCCTCTCCGGGCAGGCACCTAAGCCTTCCGGGTGCCTTCACACTCAGGATAAATTAATACATTTTGTTCTGAGCTTTAGCCGCCCCTCTGTGAGCACTGTCTGGTAGATGAAGCTCTGTGTTAATAAATACTTTCAGAGAGGTGGTTGTGTACAAAGAAACAACAGCCACAATACCGTACATTTTGAACGTGTAGTTAAATACCTGCTCATCGAGTACCTCCTTGGCTGATCATTCCATGGCACTACCAGAATTACATTTTGACACATTTGCTCAACTGTAAAACACTCCCTTCTATGGGTCATTTAACACCTCGGGGCTTTGGGGTTAGGTAACCTACTTTGGATGCTGCGTAAAGGAGTAAATACAAAAATGTATGTAATAAAACTAAGCAACCAGTACCATCTACAACACTGTGAAAACTGACACACATTCTGGCATTTTGTTTAGTAAATTTCGATTTTCTCATAGATGCGAGTAAAGTAGTCTTAATATCTTAATGAAATCTGCACACTTTTAACTAATAGCACCGGGCGACCTTTGACAACTATGCAATGAATACATTTTCATGTACCCCCGAAGCCCCCTTGCCCCCGCCCCCTTGGCAAACTTCATTGCCTCCCAGTGTTTGGGGGATAACCAAGACGCAGGAGAGTGAGTCAAATAGTCTAGAAAATGAAAGAGAAGGCGGGATTCGGATTCACATGCTCCAATCCCGATCACGTTGGTTAGTCTGTAAGCACTATTTTTATTAATGAGTTTCGCATTAGTAAACCACCATGGTGTGCATGTGTGGCGACACTTCACCCATGAGGTACGTGCCAAGCAATTGTTGACACAATCCACACTTTGCGTCTTTTTCAATATATTTATTACGAAGTGCAGGACCTTTCCAAGGGATTTTGCACACATTACTACATTCACTCCAAAAATAAAACGTGTAGGTAAAAACATTGCCATTTACAATGTCAATAGCTCTAACTCACAAATGCCAGAACTATTTGCATTGCAAATGCTTGTTATTTATTGACCAGGCTGTCTCCAGTGGCATAGCTGTCAGTGATGCAGCAGGGGCAATGGTGGCTTGACCCAGATGTATTAGGGTCCTACTGAACTCCTAGTTATGACGGCTTTAACCAGCCAATCACAGGAGAGGGGCGGGTCCCCTTTCCACAGATTACACTGGGGCCTATGGCTCCCAAGCTACGCTCCGGTTTTAGGCTAGTCAGAGAGCGGTCTATGCTGGGGGCTCTGCTTCTGTTCTACATTTAAAGGCTTCTCTAATGAACCATCCAACTTTTTCCAAGAGAAGTAAATAAAATTCTACTACTTTCAAAACTTTGTATTAATCTTAGACTTCTTTTGTTTTGCTGGTACAGTCCAGTGCCATGAGTGGTGCAGGTTGAGCGACTGGGGATGAACATTGGCTAAACAAAACAAGCACTGTCAATGTCAATAAATCTTGTCCATGAAGTCGGGGCACAGATCTATTGGCTATGCCAATGTTTGTGTTTGTTACAGATGGCCACTGTGCGTACACATGAGTGGCCATCTTGGAATTGTTTTTGTTAAAGCTGTACAACATTTTTTTCCCAGGATGACCGCAGTGCATGTGCTTGCATGGTAGCCATTGTGGAATTGTGTAAAAGGCATGCAGAGATGATTGTAAATACAGCCGCGCGCAGTGTATGGACAAAGGAGGTTTGGGGCCACAAGCTAGGAGGGGGAGCTAGGAGAACAATAAGAGAGAGGGAAAGGCAGACAAATCAGACCCTCATGCAATGTGAAGCATGAATTCAGCAGTGGAAGGATACAATTCATCCAATCAAAATGCAGTGGGATTGAAATGCTTTTTTGGGCACAAAAAGCACATTAATAGGGTGGAAACCCACTGAATCAAGAGCATGGAACTGAGACAAGAAAGCTGGTGAATCATGAACAAGGGGAGGAACAAAAAGCCCACACTAAGTCTATATTGAATATATTAGGTTTATCACAACTCAGCACTTTTATGACAGCCTTTGGTTAAAATAAAATATGTAAACTGGCCAAAAAAACAAAACCTGAGTGGCCTGCTTGGAAGGCGAGTAACACAGACCATTAACATCATTTGCTGCTTTGGAGCTGTGCATCTGCTGACTCAGGGCACTTACACTCATCCTTATTTCCATCTCTGATGATGCCGGTGTCTCCAAAGCTCCTGACTCCCAGTCATCTTTTAACAAAAAAATGGCCCTTCACCTACATCTCTTCATAACTCAGGTTCACTGGGCCAGGGATAAAGATGATGGACGGAATGCTGAACAATGTCATACATTCACTCACAGCGCAGAGATCCTGGCCCACACCATTGATTTGTGGCTCACCATGCCATTCCAGTTTTGACCCAGCCATATTCAATAATAGCAACGGCATATTGATCTTCGGAGCTACACAGGAGTATGATAAATCTCTCACATAAGTATGCCGTTTACTCACTAATGCAGGTTTGACTTTGAATGCAGACAAGTGTTAGTTCCACAAGACGAAGTTAAAGTTCTGTGGCCATATCTTTGGGGGGGGGGGGGGGGGTATGCCACCTGATCCTGCAAAATTACAAGCACTTTTAAATGCTGATCCCCCACAAGATGTTTCTATGAGGCGTTCATTTCTTGTCATGGCCAGGTACTGTTAACAATTCATATGAGACTTTGCTACTATAAGTGCTCCAATACAAGAGTTAACAAAGACAACTGTTTCATTTAAATAGTCACAAGAATGTGAGAAAAGTTTCAAGAAAATCAAACCAGCCATTGAAACTGCTGCTAAAATGGCCTACATCAATCCAAAGCTTCATAAGGAGGTAGTTGCTGAAGCTAGCCCTGTCAGGCTAGGCGCTATCCTTGCACAGCACAGCGGACAACCAAATACTCGAAGGCTTATTGTGGCATATGTCAGTAGAAGTTTGACCCAGCAGAACATGCTTACAATCTGAGGAAGAAAGCTTCGCAGTGATATGGGCTTATAAACATTTCCATGTATTCCTGTACGGAAAGCCTTTTATGCTGGTAACTGATCATCAAGCATTACTGACTATCTTTGTGTTAGAAATGGGGGTCTCTAGTTGGCAGAGGTAGGTACCTTTGTCCAAGTATGGACCCTTCTTCCTAGTCAGGGTAAGGGGATACACTTCTAAAGTAACCCCTGCTCACCCCCTTGGTAGCTTGGTTCGAGCAGACAGGCTTATCTCAGAGGCAGTGTGTAAAGCATTTGTGAACACATACAGTAATACAGTGAAAACACTACAAATGGACACCACACCAGTTTAGAAAAATAAGTCATCTTTATCTAAACCAAACAAGACCAAACAACAAAAATCCACAATACAGTAATAAAAATATGACTTTCAAATGGTAGAAATAGTTCAGTTCAAAACAAATTGCAGATGCGACACTTTTCACACAAAGTACCTTAGATGCGTCACGCACACAAACAAAAAGGGCCGCAGGGAAGGTGATGCGCCGTTTCCTTACACTCCGGGAAGGTGATGCGTCGGTTCCTTGCTCCGGGGAAGGTGATGCGTTGGTTCCTTACTGCTGCGCAGGGGAGGTGATGCATCAGTTCCTTACCGGAGAGGAGGTGATGAGTCGGTTTCTTACTTAGTGGGGAGGTGATGCGTCGGTTTCCTCCTGCATCCCCCAACGATGCAATAGACCTGGCGCTTCAATGCGATGCGACGATCCGGGATGAAGCGTGAGTTCTTGGAGCCATACAGCAGGGCGTGTGTTGCTTTTCCAGCTCCCAACAACCAGAACAACCTCCAGAGGCCCAGAACAGCTACAGGCACCTCTTGGCAGGTCAGAACTCCCAGCAAGGAAGTTCAGGGGAGCTGGGAGTGACATCTTCATGTCACTGAGACTTCAGAACAGGAGGCAAGCTCTAGTTCAAGCCCTTGGAGAGATTCCTCAAGCAGGGGGCACAGCAAAGTCCTTTTTCCCTTTCCTTGGCAGAAAGTAGCCATTGCAGGCCAATCCCAGACAGCAAACAGCACAGGGGCAGTATTCCTCCTCAGTTTCTCCAGCTCTTCTCCTTGGCAAAGGTTCCCCTTGATTTTCCAGAAGTGATCTAAAAGTCTGGGGTCTGGGCCCCTTTTTTATACAGTAAATCTCTTTGTTCTCTCCTGGACTAGGGCTCGGAGCCCAGTCCAAACCAGTTCTGGGGGACAACCTCCATTGTCAGTGTGAGCCCTGGCTCCAGTCACACCACAGGGAGGGGAAGACATCATTGTGGAAGGCAGACACAGCCCTATTCAGGTGCAGGTGCTACTCCTCCCACCACTCCAAATGCAGATCAGGCCTATTCAGCCTAGCTCTGACTCATCCAGACTCTCTGGAGCCACTGCACATCCCCAGCCCCTGTTACTCCAAAGCCAGACAGTCAATACACATCCTAGCAGAGGTACACTGGATGGCTAAGCAAGACATTACCTACTTTCTAAAAGTGGTATTTTCAAACACAGAATGTAAAAATCACCCTCACTAAAAGATGCATTTTAACATTCTGAGTTCAGGCATACTAAACTTTATTTTCCTATCCGGTTCCCAGGGGCAGTTATGCTTTCAAGATGTTATCAGCAAACTCCCCATTCTATCCTATGAAAACAGATAGCCTTACAATAGTGAAAAACAAAAATGGCAGTATTTCACTATCAGGACATGCCACACACATCAGGGCATGTCCTATCTTTCACAAACACTGCACCCTGCCCACAAGGGTACCTTGGGCCTATCTTAGGGGTAACTGACATGTAAGAAAAGGGAAGGTTAGGGCCTGGCAAGTAGGTGCACTTGCCAGGTTGGCATGGCAGTACTAGAGTGCACACAGGCTCTGCAATGGCATGCCTGAGCTACATTTACAGGCTGCTTATGTGGGTGCCACAATCAGTGCTGCAGGCCCACTAGCAGCATTTGATTTACAGGCCCTGGGCACACACAGTGCACTGTACTAGGGACTGACTAGTAAAGCAAATATCCCAATCATGGAATCACCAATCCATTACAACAATTTACAAAGGGAGCACTTGCACTTTGGCACTGAACAGCAGTGGCAAAGTGCCCAAAGCACTTAGACCAGCAAAACAAAGTCCAACAAACAGCAAAAAAACAGGAGGCAAAGGCAAAAATACAGGGGAAACCCACGCCAATGATGCCAGGACTAACACTTTGTCAATCCAAAAGGCAAGATGGCGCCTCGCATTGAACAGTGGGGACTACAATTACAAGAGTACAATTATAACATTGTGCATCATTCAGGGAAGGTTCAAAACCCTGCTGACTACTTTTCCAGAGTGCCTGTACAAGGTCATGGTACTCCATCCAAGACGACTGAACCCTTCTTTCATTTTATGGTAAAATCAAATACGACAGCTGCTATATCGGTAGCCCAGATCATCACTGCCACGAGCCATGATAGTGACATCCTGAAGCTGAAAGATATATGTACACATCAGTCATGGAACCGACACACTTGATCTCTCACTAGTGATGGTGAATATCAAAAATACAAAACGTTAAAGATGAACTGTCCATAACTCAGGAAGGAGTTATACTTTTGAGGGTCAATAATCCTGATTCTGGAGAGTCTACAACAGAAAATAATTAAGTAGCTCACAAAGGACATTGTGGTATTTTTGCCACCAAAAGAGCTCTCTAAAACCAAGTTTGGTTTCCATGTTCAGATAAGAGGGTTGAAAAGGAACTCAAGGCCTGTCATCTATACAGCTGCCTTTCTATAAATATTCAGTGGCTGCTCCTCCGTTAAGGCGGAGGAGCGTCGCCCCACTGTTTTTTTGCAGTGAAACAAAGGGAAAATAAAATGATAATAACTTGCATTATTATAATTTTATTTTCTCCTTCTTTGGCAGCTTTAACATTTTACATTTAAAAACTAGAAAATCCAGTCCTAGTGGCTTGCTAATCACAATGCCTTAGTGCAATCGAAGGCTGCTGTGCTAAAATGATATGGTTATAATGCAGTCACTCGGATTAGAAATGCCAAGTGCCTTAGCCAGAGGAGTGAAACACTAAACTGCGTTATTTCCTAAGCTGCAGAAGAGATTGTTTGCACAAATGAGACAACAAGGGTTTAAAACCTGCATGTTTGATTTCAATTTGCTCCGCATTCTTGGAGGCAGAATGGGAAAGGGGGCCTTGGCATGACTCAGAAAAGGTAAAGAAACTAAAAGCATGATTGTAGAGGCATCATAGTTTACTGTGCAAATTTGCAGGATACAGTGCTTAGTGCTTTAGCTATGTTATATTCCCGAGTTAGGCCCATGTAGCGAAGCAGCTTATTTCTTACATTGTCCTCACAAATAAAATTTCCAGCTGTAACCTTTTGCACATATTTGCATGCATGACAATGTTGGATTAGTTTCTCTGAAACTAAACTTATTTTCACATCTGGCTTCGCACAACATTATCTCAACGCTCTGAACATCATGTACAAGGTCTCGTTTCGCACTACGTACAAGCGTCATCACTATCTTCTTCCACGGGGCAAGAGGGCTATCTACATATCCACAACATCACTAATCGATGCACACTTCGCAAAGCTACTTTTATTAAAAGATGAGCATCGCGATAGATTAGCAGAGGAGGTTCTTCCGCAGACACCGAGGGCCTGTGCATGCTGAGAAATCACCACGCAGCGGTGTGACATCTCGTGAGGGGTTTCCAGTTCGTGACCAAGACGGGGTCCTTCACTATATTCCAACAGGTAATGGGGTTAGATCGTCCCTTGGGGGATACTTGGCTCTACACCTACACACACTCAAGGTACACTTAGGGTAGGGTTTGCATAGTCGTAGTACGCTAGATTACAGCCTTGTGTATATGACTGCATAAATACAATTGTTTAGCACCATGGTAGAACTATATCTACGAATATATGACGTTACATTGCTTACCAACACAACGCATGCCAATCCAACGCGGTTGTAACAACGGAATTCTGTTACAGCGCATTACCATTACAACGCATACTTTTATATCGCATATCTCTTTACCAAGCATGCCATTGCATTGCAACGGCGTGTGTGGTAAAGGCATATACTTTGTAAAAGTGGTTAAGGTAAGTAATGGTATATATATATATATATCAACATAACGCCGTATTTCCTTGTTAAGGTAACAGCAAGCCGCGGACACAAAGTTGCTTTCAGGCAATGATTTATTTCAGCAAAGACAGACCAACTCGACGCGTTAAACATAATTAAACATACAACAAACACTGTTTAATTAAGTGACCTTTACAACACACTGAAATGTTATTTTAGATTTAGCGATTTTGCGTGCGGTAACGTAGAATAATTAAAGTCTGTTTTCACTATCTATGTAAATTGCATCACATGTTTATTTAATGTCAGGAAGTAGTCACCACAGTACTCGTGATCAAGGGAGTGTTTCCCAAAAGGAAGGGGAATGGCGTTGACAGTGCGAAGCACTGTTTGGGAGTTTGAAATTTAAAAATCCCTGACCCGCTGAGTGCGAAACTTTTGGTGCAAGTAACTCAAAAGGAGAGCTTTATCTGAAGAGGATACTTTCCCAAGATTAAACTCTCCAACGTGAGTAAATGAAGGGCACCCGAGACGCATGATTGCGGCTGACACGCAGCAGACGGTGTGCAAGACTTTTTGTGAAAGTGCTTTCAGTCTTGCAGCGTCAGGCGGTGACGCGGTAATACGCGTTTAACAAGCATTTTCAAAATGGCAATGACCAGGAATGTGAAACGCGCAGAAGCTGCTGGAAAAATGTTTGATAACCTTGAAACCAATGAAACAATGGAGACAAATGCACCTACACGTAGTGTCAATACGACATCCAGCAAACGACAATTATGGGATCAATTATGGAAGGCTTTGAAAACGGAGCAAAATAAATGATGGGAAGCGACGACCCTCCAAAAATATATTAATGTCGGTAGAATACCGAGAGGGTTACATATTTTCATTACACCAACGTTCAATGATCCTGACCTGGAGTTGGTGAATGACTGGGCCAGCAACAACCACAACCATGGCTCTGTGAATATGCTAGGGCTGCTGGTAAAATATGCCCGTAGGGACTGTGAAAAATTAACTGAACCCATAGAGAACATCACACATCAAGTGAAAGCATTATGTGGACAGGAAGAATTCCAGAAGGAAATGGATAAGACGGAGAGAAATTTAGAAATAATTGAAGATTAAATCAAGTTGAAAAAACAGGGAAAATTTCAGCGTGACTTAGTGGACTATCAGAAAGGACAAATCCTGACATTCGCTAAGAAGTATGATCAGCTGCGTAATGTCACACCAACAACGACCCTCAGGACTGGAAACCCTCCAAAACCTGTTAGCAACTCTGAAGATCAGTCAGGTCTGGAACATCGGACAGAGGGAAGCGTAACAAGTGGAAGCGAGTTTTCAAGCTTATCGGAATTTGATGGAGTAAAAGCCAGTATTTTCACGGAATTCAACCTAGTTGCCAAAGGGAGACAAACGGGCAACAAACAGGGACGCTTTTGCGGTCATGGAAGAGGAAACAGAGGCGCAGGAAGAAGAAATACATCAGCATTGTGCTTGACACAGTAAAAGTGAATGAGACAGGAGGGAATAGAGTACAAGAACTGCGACGCCTTGAGTCAAAGTTAATAATTCAATACAAAACCCTAGCGCCAATAGGCCATGATTGAGATAAAGAACTTGCAGTCCATTTAGGCTAAAGAAAGTTAGGTTTGCTATGTCGTATTAAGTTTTAATACAAGAATGCCACTGCTGTGTAATAGCGTTTTTTAGCATAAGTGCACTGTGGGGTTTGGTATGAGGGTATCTTTCGAAATCTGATTTATTTTTATTATTTTTGCAGAGGATGTTCGAGGTCACACCGAAGAATGCTAAAGAACGAAAATATCTTGTTTATAATACAGCCCACATGGGCAGAATTGCATCGTATTTGAAACTTTGCTAACTGATCAGTGCTCCAAGGTGTGCCAATTGTATCAGTATATCAACTTTCAACTCTGTGCTACACTGTAATGCCGAATGGAGAGGAGGTGTTGTGACCACAAGGGCAATTTCATTTTTGTGTCACTCCTAGGCAGTCACGTATCCCACTCGGTTTAAACACGTATTCATGCATATAGCACTGTGCGAGTGGGATCTCTTCAACGGGACAAGCGATCAAGCATTTTGATATGCCTTTACATTTAAACATGGTTTTTATAACTATGCAGTGATAGGATCATATGCTGTAACACGCAACCTCGAACATTGTTTTGTAAAGTATGTTGTGTATTCAGTTGCCATGACCACCTGGTCACGTGGTAAATACGCAGCAATGAAATACGTGCTTGACGTGCTGGAGTTCTTTTTGACAATGTATTAAGAATATTTTGGGTTTTAAAACAAACACTGTTTAATTAAGTGACGGCGTTGTGTTGGTGTTTAGAGGCTCGCCTCCTCACCGCGGGCCACCGTCGCAAAAGGAAGGGGAATGGCGTTGACAGTTTTATATATATATGTTACACCAGGATTCCCTCGAAATGTTTTCCTTTTTATTTAGCTGACTCTCAGCATGGTTGATGACGCGTTTCGCCCATCCAGTGGGCTTGATCACATATATATATATATATATATATATATATATCTCACAAACAATCCAAGAATCAGCACGCTCTCAGTAATGAAGGGATACGTTCTCATAAGTTTAGACACCAAGGGGCAGATTTATGAGCCCCTTGCGCCACTTTTGCGTCACTTTTAACATGGGAAAAGTGACGCAAAAGTGGCGCAATGGGCTCATAAATCTGCCCCCAAGTGTCTATTCCAAAAGGCGCTTCGATTTCTGACGAAACCTTGTTCACGTGAAACGTGCAAATATATGCTGCGATATTTTCACACTACAGTGACACCGCTCGGAGAGCATCACTGACTTATGGGCACTGCCAGTATTTACTTCGGAGGATTGTGGCTTGGTGATGGCGTTTCCCCTTGACACTGGCCAGGTCTTTTCTGCATAGGCTGTCTGCTCTCTGATGTAACAGTTACCTACTGGCAGACTCCTTCGCACTATGTGGTGACGTCCGTGTCAGCCTTGGGCTCTTGCCCGCTATTGTGACTTTAACTGTCTGTCTCTGACTCTCTGACACCCTGCCCGTTATCTCATCCAGCCTGGTCACATTCAAGCTGGCATGTTTTTAACATTGTCTGTTCACACCATGTGAGGGTAGTAACGCGGCATTCTACTCTTGGGGCATGTCTCGGCATTTCTCAATGACATTGTGGCACTTATTGCTTTGTATTATATATTTCCTATGATGAATGCATTTTATATCACATATGTTTCACACGCGTCATGTGCCACACTGAGAACCCAGTTATGTATTACATTGCGCAGCCAGCTTATTACATATACTAATGTGCAAAATGGTGTAATGTTTATAACACTTCAGGCATCCACCACTCCAACATGTCTGCCGATAACATTATGTGATAATGTCCTTTGTTTGTGTTCACTACGAATATTTCTTTCACTGGTTGTGTTTTGCACGTTTCACGTGAACCAGGTTTCGTCAGAAATCGAAACGCATTGTGGAATAAACACTTGGGGGCATATGTATCAAAGGATTTTGTATTCGCAAATGCTGCGAATCGCAAAAAAACAGTGTTTGCAAATACAAAATCGCAAAAGGAGATGTATGAGGCATTTCAGCCTCGCAATCTTAAGGAATCGCTAAATTTGCGATTTCTTAAGTTTGCGTAAGCATTTAAGAAATCGCAAATTGCGATTTCTTAAATGCAATGTAACACACACCCAAGTTGTGCGATTTCTCCTTAAGAAATCGCAAATTACCACCAACTTCAAGTTGGTGGTAAGTAGCGATTTCTTTGAAATATGCACTTTTTTGCATATTTCAAAGTGCCATGTGGTGCACATACATGCCCTTAGGGCATGTATGTGCGCCATATGTGCACACATGCTGATTTCAGGGGTGCATCAGGGTGTCATCATGACACCCTTGCACCTTTGAAAATATTCTCAATTTGCAATTAGCAAATAGCGATTCGCAAATTGAGAAGGACTTCCCATTCATTGCTATGGGCCACCTGGCCCATAGGAATGAATGGGAAGGTATTCCTTAATTGCGATTTCGCAATTTGCTAATCGCAATTAAGGAATTTTAAGAAATCGCAAAATTTGTGCGATTTTTTAAATACATCCCGTTTTGAAATTCTCAAATAGCGATTCTCAAAAAATCGCTATTTGAGAATCGCAAATGGAGATGATGATACATATGCCCCTTGGTGTCTAAACTTACGAGAACGGATCCCTTCTTTACTGAGAGTGTGCTGATTCTCAGATCGTTTGTGATTAAATTACTGTCTGCCGATAACATTATGTGATAATGTCCTTTGTTTGTGTTCACTACGAATATTTCTTTCACTGGTTGTGTTTTGCACGTTTCACGTGAACCAGGTTTAGTCAGAAATCGAAACGCATTGTGGAATAAACACTTGGGGGCATATGTATCAAAGGATTTTGTATTCACAAATGCTGCGAATCGCAAAAAAACAGCGTTTGCAAATACAAAATCGCAAAAGGAGATGTATGAGGCATTTCAGCCTCGCAATCTTAAGGAATCGCTAAATTTGCGATTTCTTAAGTTTGCGTAAGCATTTAAGAAATCGCAAATTGCGATTTCTTAAATGCAATGTAACACGCACCCAAGTTGTGCGATTTCTCCTTAAGAAATAGCAAATTACCACCAACTTCAAGTTGGTGGTAAGTAGCGATTTCTTTGATATATGCACTTTTTTGCATATTTCAAAGTGCCATGTGGTGCACATACATGCCCTTAGGGCATGTATGTGCACACATGCTGATTTCAGGGGTGCATCAGGGTGTCATCATGACACCCTTGCACCTTTGAAAATATTCTCAATTTGCGATTAGCAAATAGCGATTCGCAAATTGAGAAGGACTTCCTATTCATTGCTATGGGCCACCTGGCCCATAGGAATGAATGGGAAGGTATTCCTTAATTGCGATTTCGCAATTTGCTAATCGCAATTAAGGAATTTTAAGAAATCGCAAAATTTGTGCGATTTTTTTAAATACATCCCGTTTTGAAATTCTCAAATAGCGATTCTCAAAAAATCGCTATTTGAGAATCGCAAATGGAGATGATGATACATATGCCCCTTGGTGTCTAAACTTACGAGAACGGATCCCTTCTTTACTGAGAGTGTGCTGATTCTCGGATCGTTTGTGATTAAATTACTCCGCCGGTGTGCACGCCACTCTCCACGGGTCCCGGCAATCCAGAAGGAGACTTTTTGCAGTGGATATATATATATATATATATATATATATTTTACCTACTGGTGGTCACCAGTAGGTAGTTATAGTTAGGACCAAGTTTCCATAGGAAGAGCATTTTTTGTTTTGCTTATAACTTTGGCGTCGTTTGATGAATCTCCATGAAATTTTCCAAACTAATTTTTTGTTCATAGCAGCTCCTATGTGTAAAGTTTGGGGGTGATTTGTCAAGGGGGGCCGAGAAAAAAGGAGGGTCCCAAAACGTGTTTTCTCCATGTTAATTTCCGTAGGAAACTTTAGACAAGGCTACAGGTCGAACGGGTGAACGGAATTACCCCAAATTTGGCAGGGACAAGGGTATTGGTCTAGAAAGCACGCTTTTGTTTATTTGGTGTAAATCTGTTCAGTAGTTTTTGAGAAATATCGAAATTTACAGATATCGATATTTGCGAATTCTGCTATCTGATTGGCTGAGGCTTTACTAGCACGAGCTTGCTGCTTATTGGCTGTGAGTGCTGCGAGCGGTTGCAACTAGGAAGTGTTGGCTGCCATTTTGTGATTCTTTCGAAGCGAGTAAGGGGAAAAAAGGGCAAAAAAAGTGGGAAAGAGGAGGGTAGGAGCACTGTAACCTCTGTGGGGTTTTTAGGGTGTGCTATAGACGGGGTGTGAAGCGAAGCATTCACCCGTAGCAGTGTGAAAGTGCTGGGCTACGGAAATTAAGTGAGGTATTGCCTAGAGTCTGATGCTGCTAAGGTGAGCTGGTGCGGGAGTCGGGGATTAAAGCGCGAGCCCAAATTGTGTGTCTTATGCTGTGAAGTCATGTGCCGTGGCCGCTGCACTACACCTGTGGAAGTAGTGTCAGCATGTGTTTATACCTACTAGGACAAACTACTGACCCGTACTGGTCTGAAAGTCCTGGGGTACGGAAAATATGTGAGGTATTGTGTACAGTCTCATGGTGCTAGGCTGAGCTGCTGCCGGACTTGCAGATGAAAGCGTGAGTCCAAACAGTGTGTCATATGCTGTGAAGTCATTTGCTCTGGCCGCTGTGCCTTATCTGTCCAAGTAGTGTCAGTATGTAGTTATACTTACTCGAAGGAACTTTTGTTTAGAACATTGTAACTTATGTATGGTGATTAGGGGGTGTTATACAGGGAGTGCACAGGTAAATTTGTGCGTATCAAAACAATGCGGTATTTATAAAGTGCAAACTAATCACTCCTACGGGTCTGATGGCGCTGGGGGCGTAAGCTGAGCTGCTGACGGACTTGGGGTAAAGCCAGTGAACTACTGACCCCTACTGGTCTGAAAGTGCTGGGTACAGAAATTAAGTGAGGTATTGCCTAGAGTGGCATGCTGCTAAATTGAGCTGCTGCTGGACTCGGGTATGAAACCGTGAGCCTGTGTTTGCTATGCTGTGAAGTCATGTGCTCTGGGCGCTGTGCCACACTTGTCCAACTTGTATATGGTGCTTAGGTGGTGTTGTATAGGGAGTGCGAAGGTAAATCAATACGGTATTTGTAAAGCGCAAACTACTCACCCCTATGGGGGAGTAGAGGTGGTGATTAAAGCGAGAGCTCTGTGCTGCAAAGTCAGATGGTCTGGCCGCTGCGTCACAGCGGTGTGGAGAATACATTTTGGCGAGGGTCCGGGAGTTGCCGTTACCTGGCCCTAAAATAGCGGGCCTAAGTTGTCAGTTATAGGGTGGCTCTAAAAAGAGCCCTTGTGTTGATTAGTTGGAGCTACATATAAGTGCGTATGCACAGCTTCAAGTTATTCAGGAAAACTCGATTTCCATGATCTGTGAAGTGTACTCCATCACTTCTGTAGATATCAGCCATATCAAAACGTATGTTGTTGTTGTAGATCGACCCCATTCTATGGTCTCTGAGGTATGCAGACACAGCTTTGTTGAGTTTCTTCCTAGATTTTTCAATTTGAGGACAAAATTGTTTTGACCATTTCCACTTCTGTCTTTGGCATATTTTGGAATATACAAAGACAGTTTAAGGGAAAAGTAACATCAATTGTCCAAAGGTGTCCTTCATAAGCATTTCCAAATCTACCCCAGTCAATGTGCCTAGGTCATTTCCACCACAGTGCACAATCATGAGGTCAGGGTGTTGGAGATGCAAACAGGTTTTAACCAAAGGCAACAATTGGTGCCACTTCAATCCTCTCTGTGCAAACCATTTAATGTCCACATTTTGTAAACCTAGGTCTAAGTCAATATGTCTCTGTTCTGCATACCTCTTGCACCAGCAAATATAGCTATGTCCTACGATCCACACTAGCATTTTGAAGGTATGGCTGGAAGGTATGGAAAGATGTCTGTAGCTCATGCAGTTCCTTGGTAGAATAGGAGAAATGTTTAAAGATGGGGAACTACTTTTTATTGCCGTACAAAACGATACGTGATTGGGGGACGAAAAGCATTCTTTTTTAAAAGTAGGGTGCACATTTGTTTTGTGGAAAAGCATCTTTGTGATTGGTTAAGAAAAAGCAGTTTCAATGTGGAGTACATATCATAGGATAAAATTTGTCAATTCAACCACACCTGCTACTTGCATTTGGAAGGCACTGTTAAAACTTAAAACAATCGTGAACTTTTAACCTGCACGTGCCGTTAAATGTTCGGGAAAATGTTGCAAAAAAATATGGTTAAGTTTAAAAAGATTGATTAACTTTTAACCTGCACGTGTTGTAGAAAGTGTGTTGATAGAATACGTTGCACTTCTGACTTCTATGTGTTGTTGAATATTTAAAAAACTGTTTATATAGAAAATTAAAAAGAAACTAAGAGGGAGAAGTTTTGAAACCTAAAAGAATCAAGGAACTATTCTCATTTGTTCTTTACATGTATTTATGTGTGGAGCAACAAAATTATAGACAGAACAGCACCAGGAAGAGGAAGAAGCAGGGAGTGGGGGTACGGGGGGAGATGGGCAGACATGCACAATTAAGTATAGCACAAGTATAGACAAACAATGGCCAAAATGAAACACACCAACAAGGAGCACAAGTCACACAACTCGCCAACATCACACCAGTGAACGAGCATAGAAGTGAAAACCACGCTGCATTCATAGAGGATGTGTACAAAGGCAGGTCGTTGGTATTGTGGGATGACTGCGACCGTGGTCATCATGGATGAGATGCCCAGCACGTGGCACATGGGCGAGTTCACTGTCTGTTACATTGCAAACAGCTGCTCTTTCCACCCACGAGCTCCCACACTTTTGTACGGTGTGCTGTTGTATCTCGTGCACTCGTACGGCACACCATTGTAATGCCTATTTGCGCATGTGCTGCTGCATTCCAACTACACTATCACAGTGCCTTTTGGAGGTGGTGCATGTCACTTTACAACAACGCCCTTGTGGCAGGCCACACCAGAACACAGAGACACACTTACCGCACTTCCTGTACACGGAGATGTCCGAGACACCCCGTTCTTGTTGTCGGATAGGCACACCCCTGCACTGACCTTTGTGCTACGGACCAGCACACGCCGGTTGTGCATGCAGGAGGATGCATGCATAGCTACATGTCCAGGCTCACTGCAAACGCTGAGGTGATAGCACACTGTGACGTTGCATGGCTGGTGCCTATCATGCTAACACAATGACCAGAGGGACACACTTGCTCAGATGCGGGTTTGGGGGGTGTTGACGGTCCTCGAGTTGTTCCGAAGAGTCTTGTGGCCCTCATGGGTTTTCCTGTATCATGCTCATTTATTCTATGGCACCTGTGGGTGTTCTGGTGTGGCTCTTGGCTGTGTTCTTTTTCATGGTGCAGGTAGTGGTCCTGCTTAACATCATCAGAAAGCAGGTGTAAAATCCCTGGTGCTAACGTGGCTTACCCCCGGAATTTGTTTCGCATTGCAGCTGGTGTGAAAGTTGTGATGTGATTTTTTGCGTGTGCAGGACAGTATACAAACTGGGCAGTGTATCTTGTCAAGATCCAGCAGCTGACACCCGATTCCCAATCAATATAAATAATGAGGTTTCGTAAATGATTTTGTGTGTACACTGTGAGTGCAGCCACTACGTCAGTGCAATTCAATACAGGATTTTAGTATTTAGAATAAATCGCAAAGGTGCACCTCGTGTCTTTTTGCACGGGAACGGCTAGTCTGCATTTCATTATCAGCACTTTAATGAAAGTAAAGTTGAGATAAATCTAATACACTATTCAGAAGTTGGTGGAAACTGCAGACATCACCAGTATTCCCGCGATAAGTCCTCCAAAATTTAAGACCATGGTGGACTTCATCCAATAACAGTAATAAGAACAAGAAAGAGTTACACAGCAGTTTAGAAAACAACCAGAAATGTTATTAATTTTTTTTTCCAAACTTTATTTTTTTATTAACATATATCAACAATAAAGTAATAAACAAAATTTATCACAAAAAATACAAAATAACAAGGTGGAACACTGCTGTGGGGACTATGGATGTGGACGACAGAGCCTGGAAAATAAAGCACAAAATAAGGACGTGTGTAATGCGCATATCAAAGCAGAGAGACATAGAGAAAAAGAGAAGGAAAAAGAAAGCCTGAGAGAAAAATAGAGGGAAGGAAAGAAAGGGGTTGAGAAAGGGAGAAGGAATAGAGTGTTAGAAAGATAGAAGGAAAAGAAGAGAGCGAGAGAGAGAGAGAGGGGGGGAGAGCGAGAGGAAGAGAGAGGGAGGGGGAGAGAGAGAGAGGGGAAGAGAGAGAGAGAGAGAGACACTGCCGCCCCTGTGCATCCAAGAGCAAATAATTACCTGGTGCCACCGGAGTGTGACGCAGTGGGCACTCCACGTGCCCATCAAAACTCCGCTCATCCCAGATATGTCGCGGAGTCCTGAGTCCTAAATGGCGGAGACCACATCAGGTGCTTGACGGATTGCACAGATGTCGCTGATTCCTGAGTCATCAATGGCGGAGACCATATCAGCTTTTGGGGCCGCTAAGCCTGTGGAAGTTAGGTTTGTGCCACATGGTGGTAGGCCCCTGATGGCCATATGAGCTTCGGGTGCCACTAACCCTGTGCATGTGAAGTCCGCGCCAAGGGGGTGGTAGGCCCCTGAGGGCTACACAGATTAGGGTGCGAGTAACCTTCTGCGCAAGTTTTGAAAGACTCTTTATGGTTGAGACACGTGGAGCGTCCGGCATCTAGTCAGCACCGGCAATAAAGGATGTGACGTTGTTGATCTATTATATTTGCGTGGTCACATGGCCTGTGATGCATGTGCCGGATGGGTGTGGTGTGTGTGCAAACCTGCCCTCAGGGAGTGGCCGTGTGATGTTGAGAACTAGACCACTGACCTGCACACCAACAGCGAGTACACCTGCGACGGGTAGGTATGTGGGGCCATCGTCGGAATGTAATCTGAGTGGCGTGGCGTACGATGGAACAGGGCAGGGATAGCTACAATGGCACGGACGGCTCGTAGTACTGCATCTGTGAGTGGAGTGGACGGGCCCCAGCTGTCCCTCTGCGAGCCGGGGTGCGAACTGTTCATAATTTACACTACATAAGTATTGAAAAATGATTTTGTAATTCAGTCCGTCAGCTGGCATTTGTACGAGGTATTTTTGAAAACATATCGGAGTTCTTTCTGTGAATGATACCCCTTTGACGCTGCCTCTCCCCACATCAGCAGGTAATGCACCCTCTTCCCACATTACCATCATACCCCCAAAAACCTTCTTGGGCCCAGAAGTGTCCCTGTGCGGTTGGCCAAAGAAGAGTCTTAGACATGTATAGATTTACATATAAAAAAATGTATTTAAAGAAAAGAACAACAAATAAGACTGAAGGGAGTCTGGTGCTGTGGGTGCTGCCATGAAGTTGGGGTGACTGCCATTCAGGATTGATTTCACAGTTACACATCGGTTTGTGTTACAGAGGGTTAGTGGTACTACGTGTCGCCGGCCTTTCATATCGAAATATGCCTCACAAATCGAAGGGAGTATGTTGTGTGGTTGCTGCCTCGGACTTGAGGTCACTGCCATTCAGGACTCAGGACACAGTTACACATGTGGGAACGGCGTCTGTTAAAGAGGGTTAGTGGCCTATGTTATTTTGATGCCAGTCCAATTGGACTGTTGTATGTGTTTTTACGTTTGTTCTACCACAAAATAAAAATTTGCTTATCAAAAAAAAAAGAGGGTTAGTGGCAGCAGAAGTATTGAGAGTGTATGAGCCTGTGATGATGCTTGGTGTGGACGGGCCGCACTGGGAGCTTGGCTATAGGACTGCGTCATGTGGAATTACGACTGTATCTGAATTGTGAGGCCTGCTGATCGTAGTGTAGGCCAGAGGTAGCGGTGAGCAAGGGTCCACAGCCATGTGCATAAGTTGGTAGCCTCACCGGCCTGCGTAGTGCAGGTTCAGTGGCACCACTTGTTGCCAGCCTTCAATATGAAAATACTGCTCACTAATCGAAGGGAGCGTGGTGGTGTGGTCGCTGCCATGAAGTTTTGGGTCACTGCATATGGAAATATGTCTAACTGATCAAAGAGAGTTTGCTGCTGTGGTCGCTGCCATGGACTTGGGGTCACTGCCATTCAGGACTCAGGACACAGTTACACATGTGGGATCGGCTTGTGTTGGACAGTGTTAGTTGGCACCACGTGTCCAAAATTCAAATAGCGAGGTCTGCTGCCCGCAATGTAGACTGCTGAGTGTTCATTTGTACTTGAAAATAAATTTGGTGATTGTACTAAAGGTATAGCTGATATAAAAAAAAATCAAGAAGAAAGGATACTAAAAGTATATTATGAAGATTTGAGGCCTGTAATAGTTACTTGCCTAGTGGACTCTGTAGTTAATGAATAAAGAAATAATTTTCATTGGGCGCCCTAGTGAATGCAGTGTAGGCGTATGATGAAGAGAGATGAAATAAGTATAGAATACACTGACGAAGTGTTGTATTTTCTGAGTACAATCTTGTTGTTAGAAATTAGCATTTAAAAATGGAACTGCGAGCTGTACTGCCTGCATTGTAGACTGCTATTCCATTTTAGTTTTCATTTGAAGATTCATTTGGTCATTGTAGTAAAGCTATAACTGATATAAAAAAAAGTTCTTGAAGCAAGGATACTAAAATGATAATATGTAGGGTGTAGGACTGTGATGCTTACTTGCCTACTGGAGTCTGTAGTTGCATATGGAAATACCCTTCACTGATCAAAGGGAGTGTGGTGGTACGGAGTTGGGGTCACTGCTATTCAGGACTCAGGACACAGTTACACATGTGGGATCGGCTTGTGTTGAACAGAGTTATTGGCACCACGTGTCGCCACCGTTGCATATCGAAATATGTCTGACTGAGCAAATAGAGTATGCTGCTGGGGTTGCTGCCACAGACTTGGGGTCACTGCCTTTCAGGACACAGTTACACATGTGGGATAGGCTTGTGTTAAAGAGGGTTAGTGGGACTACGTGTCACTGGCCTTGCATATCGAAATATGCCTCAGTGATCGAAGGGAGTGTGGTGCTGTGGTCGCTGCCAGGGACTTGGGGTGACTGCCATTCAGGACTCAGGACACAGTTACACATGTGGGATCGACTAGTGTTGAACAGGGTTAGCGGTAGTACAGCTACATTCCTAGTTTGAATTTTATAATGAGTACGTCGGCAATAAATATAAACATAGTTGGGGTTTTCACCAGAAACTACTTTAAACTTTGTTATTTCTTTTTCAAACTTCACAACAGTGTTATCTTCCATTTGTTGATCAACACCTAGACATATCCAACTGTTATTTTCTGTACAGTTCTCTTGACTAGCAAAGAGACGCAAGTCTATATCATCACAAATTTGTTTTATAACATTTATATTAAAACTCAATTTCGTGCCGCAGGAAAACCTAGACTTATCCAGATGGTACCTCTTGACTTTGAATATAAACTTGCAGATGTCTATCGATCCGAACATTGGTAGGATCCAATTTCTCGATGTGAAAGTATCTTCAAACTGAAGCTGTACATTTTTTTCCTAAGTGTCTTCTCCTGTGAAATTTCTTCCCACATTTCTTTCAATTCTGCCTTCTCAGAGTTGGTAATATATGACCTGACATAGTAAGAAACATCAATTGAGTTATGTGCATCATATTGTATGTTCATATTTGCATTTCACATCTTCAAAATCTCCGTATTGTAATCATTATTGTACTTCGATGCTTCTGTTCTTTTTAAATTATAAGTATTTTTGGGTGATTTTCGAGTGATGGTATGTCTCATTGCTGACATAAAACTGTTCACTCTTCCTTTGGAAATTACTGGACGTGGAAAGGGAAATCGACAGTTTGTGTAAAAATTTTCTTTTACATTATCTTTTCGTCTGCAATACTTTCCACATTGATGACTTCGATATGCAAATACGGCACACTAATCAAAGGGAGTCTGGTGCTGTGGTCGCTGGAAAGTTGTGGTCACTGCCATTCAGGACTCAGGACACAGTTACTCATGTGGGATCGGCTTGTGTTGAAGACGGTTAGTGGTACCATTTGTCGCCGGTCGCCCACAATGTAGGGCAGAGGTAGCGGTGAGCTAGGGTCCACAGCCACATGCATACGTTGGTGGCCCCACCGGCCTGCATAGTGCAGGTTCAGTGGCACCACGTGTCGCCAGCCTTTCATATGGAAATACCCCTCACTGATCAAAGGGAGTCTGGTGCTGTGGTCACTGAACATTTAGGACTCAGGACACAGTTACACATGTGGGATCGGCTTGTGTTGAAGACGGTTAGTGGTACTATTTGTCATCGGTCGCCCACAGTGTAGGGCAGAGGTAGCAGTGAGCTAGGGTCCACAGCCAGGTGCATACGTTGGTGACCCAAACAAACCTTGCGTAGTACAGGTTCAGTGGCACCACGTGTCGCCGGTCTTCTATGTGGAAATACTCCTTGGTGATCCAAGGGAGTCTGGTGCTGTGGTCGCTGCCATTGAGGACTCAGGACACAGTTACACATGTGGGATCGGCTTGTGTTAAAGACGGTTAGTGGTACCATTTGTCGCCGGTCGCCCAGAGTGTAGGGCAGAGGTAGCGGTGAGCTAGGGTCCACAGCCACGTGCATACGTTGGTGGCCCCACCGGCCTGCGTAGTGCAGGTTCAGTGGCACCACATGTCGCCGACCTTCCATATGTAAATACCTCTAACTGATCAAAGGGAGTCTGGTGCTGTGCTCGCTGCCATTCAGGACTCAGGACACAGTTACACATGTGGGATCGGCTTGTGTTGAACAGGGTTAGTTGGCACCACGTGTCGCCGGTCTTCCACAGTGTAGGCCGGAGGCAGCGGTTAGCAAAGGCCCGCAGGCAGGTGACGTTGACTTGAGCTGCACAGATTGGGAACATTTGGTCTTCTTAACCCATTATAGTCTCTTACACAATTTGCGTCGCTACTAATGTTGAATTGTGAGGCATGTAACTCCAGTGTAGGGCGGAGGCAGCGGTCAGGATGGGCGCACAGCCATGTGGCATTGAGTTGAGCTGCACAGTTAGTGGCACCTAGAGCACACAGCGTGAGCGCACCCTGAGATGATGTGTGGTCTGGTTGGGCCTCACTGGGGGCAACGTGTCTTGCGAACTGGACTGCGATATCTGCAATCGCCCCTACATCTGAATTGTGAGCCGTGCTGTCCGTAGGGTAGATCGAAGGCAGTAGTCGTTACAGACATAAGTCTGCGGTGCTGTGCCGCTGGGTTCGCAGGGGCCCTGTATCGAGGAGGCCCGTGGTTATGGCGGCTCCCACGTGCCAGGGTGAGGGCTGCTGTTCTGACAGACTCGTTGGTATTCCCACAAGTGAACCACGCCTAGGGCCTGGTCTATTTATTCATACTCCTACGCTGGAGTGGCGTACGTTGGAGCGGCCCACTCCGCTTCCGCTTCCAGGGGGACAACACAGGTACATGAACATGACCGAGATTTTCCCCATTGCCTGAGGTAACATAGTTGCGTCCACTGTGCACTACACTACAAGTATCAATAGTATATCTCCACATGGAGAGATTTGTGCTTTGCATAGTGAGGTTTGTGCAGCACATGAGCGTTACACTTGGCATTGTGTGCTTCATCAGTGATGATTGACTTGCCTCCTTCATATATAGTTGGTTGCTCATCTCCCAACATTCAGCTATTGTGTGGCTAAGGGGCATGGCGTTTTGGGAAGGTCCGTTGTTCTGTTTTGTGCTGCCTCGGTGGTAGTAGGGGGGGTGGTCCGTGGGGGAGGTTCTGGTGGTGGTGGGGCTGGGTGTTGTGGCGTTGTTGGGTGTCGCAGCTGCATGATCAGTAGTTGTATCACATGTTGGTCTTTAGATGTGTCTGTGAGTTGGGTCGAAATAACGGAGTAGATACTCGACCTCCTTACACCAGTTAAAGGTTGATGTTATTTTGTTACTGCTCACTCGGCTTATCGCCTGCTTTTTGGATCGCATTGTAGATTTGGCTGGTCGTTGAAAATATGGGGAAGTTGTGTTTTTTTTTACACGGGAACGCCTACTGTGCATTTCATTAGCGTTAGATGTGGCTCTTGTTTGTGGCGATTTTGTTGGTGTAAGGTATTGATGGAAGAGTGGTGAGATTTGCAGTTTTCACCAAGTTGAGAATGGGATGATAATTAAAAAACACAGAAAAAAAGATAGGTTTAATGAACGTTATAAATAGAAATTAGCATTTAAAAAACCTTTGAAATTTACTGAAAAAAACATAGGTTTCAGGCACGTTACAGTTAGAAATTAGCATTTAAAAAACCTTTGAAATTCACTAAAAAAACATAGGTTAAAGGGACGTTGTAGTTAGGAATTAGCATTTAAAAAAACCTTAGAAATTCACTATTAAAACCATAGATTTCAGGGACGTTATAGTTAGTTGGACATTTGATTCATATAAAACCAGAGAAATTTGTTCTGTTATAGTTAGCTGAGCTAACTATAACTCGTGCCCCCGCAAGGCACTGCTGATGACGTCACATATTATATCACTCATGACATGGTCAGTGACATCACTGATGACATCACGGATGCTTCTGTCTAATAATCATTGCAGCACTCGTTTTTTATGCAAGAATAACGGTTCAATAAATATTATTTATTGTGTATTCTCTGTATATTACTCTGAGAATAAGTGAGCATGTGTGACTGAGCGAAAGGTTCTGTACTGTTTCCACGATCCCTGAGGTGTGAGGGTTGTCATGTTCAGTGGTTGCCAGAAATTATTTGCTCCCTGGTAGTTCAGGGGGGCTTACGGTGACACTGTGAGCTAGCTGGTCTATGGGCCAACATATCCTGCAAGGGTGTCCGGAATCATTCTTGACACCAAGCTTTAGTTTATGTTGTCTGAACGATGGGCAGGTCCTACGGATTGGTAAGAACTACGCAACAGCTAAAGGGGTGAGTGCTGTGCTGTAATAAATGGTAAATAGTAATAGACAATCTATAAGCACAAAGTACAGTGCAAGTTTGCAAAATAAAAGCGCGCAGTGCTTTGGCTACAGAGATAGGCGCCACACTACGGAAGGTAGTAAGCAGAAATGGATAGTCTGGCAGAGTAAAAAAGTCGATGGTAAATCATGACCATGCACGATAAGACTAAAGAGGAGCAAACACAGTTACTATTAACTCCCTAGTTCTAAGGGCGTGCTTTATGTAAAGTGTTCGATGCAAAGCAAGAGTAGTCGGCTTACAGTAGCCGACAGAGGTTGCTGGATAAAGTGCTTAGAGCGTAACAGATTACTGCACAGAAGCAAAGTGAACATGTGCAAAGGGAAGTCAAGTCGGTCCGAACCATGTAAAAGGTGGCGAGGCAGACCATAGAGCTTAGTAGTCTTTAGCTGGCCAGTGAGCAAACAATGCAAAAATTCAGTCCTCTCGCTGCAAGACCCGCTTGGCCAGTTTTATTCCTGCCAGTCTCATGAAATTCATAAATTTCCCACAGAGCATTAAGGCCTCCCCTTGTAGACAGGTAACAATTACCTGTCGGCACGTACGGTTTCCGTTCCTTATAAGATGATGTTCCAGCTAGCCCTTCCGCTCAGCCATAACTGCAGGGCAAGTGCAAACAATATGACGGATGTCTTCCTTTGAGTTCTGGCACAGCCGGCATATGGTCCCACTGGATCTTCTCAGCGCCACGGGGAGTTACATAGTGAAAACTGCCCAGTCGTACATTTAGCAGCTTGAGTTCTGCCTGGAACCCAAACAGTTCTCCTAAACATAGATGTGGCTTCGAGAGACGGTATGTGCCTATTGTCATTCAAGCATGTGATCTTCTAGAGAGCAGGGCTTCATCATTAAGTGAAGAGAGCTTCTTAGCTGCTGAATTAATGGCTCTATTAAAAGCAAGCTGAGTGAGTGTTAGAAGCCAGATTGGCCCGGACTGGAAAGTCGTTGAAGCCAATTTCAAGTAATCAGATGCCTGGGTGTTTCCTAGATCAGAAATAGCCTTCCACAGGGCACTCTTTAAAGTGTTGTCCAACTCATTTTTAGGTCTCGTCTTGGCAGGGCATGCGCTGTCTCAGCGAGACCTAAAGTAATCTGTATGTTGGCTGAAACTTCATCTACTTTGTTTTTAGGTCTCGCGCCTAGTGATGCAGTGCGTAGAACTGCTCGCCCAGTGAGAGTCCTTTTGTCCGGGGTTCAGAAATGGAGCCTGGAATCGCACACGCTCGTGCGTGTGCTTTTTTTTTTGTGCTACCCCATTGGCCTTTGCGTGCGTCTTTTTATAAAAGACTGCAGGCAATTGGCCAAAGGCGGGTGCATTGCTCCGCCCATGGCCTATTGGTGTCTATTACGCGCTTGGTGCGCGTAATAGACACCAATAGGCCATGTGGTTTCAATTATCATGCCCAGACACGGGCGCGATAATTGAAAACACATGCCTCGCTGTGGCACGCACGCGCACGTCACTCGCGGGCTTCTTTTTTTTGGAATCCATTTCACAATGAAGCAACTAAATGAAAGAAGGAAAGAGATGTGGGCTGCTTGTTCCTGTTTTTTCTGTCATCCTTTTATGTTTCCTAATCATACTTTTCCTGTCGCGCCTTGTCACCTGCACATTTTACATTCGATTTATTTTTCGAGCTTTCTTGTCTTTCTCTTCCCAGTGTTCATTTTTGTTCATGTTTGTGGCAAGGTGCAGCGTCTGTTTTATTTTTATGTTGCCTCCTGACACATTTGGCAGCTGTGGAGGTGGGGACAGGACAAACAGTGGGGCGCCCCACTCCGGAGACGCAAGAACGCAATGTACAACAGCGTTGAGGTTGTGGTACTATAGTAAAGGATTGTGCAGTGTTACAGGTCAGCATTTTCACATTTTAGATAGGAGACGCTGTGCTTGACCACTTCTGCTGGGTTTTCGCAGGCATCTGTGAAGAGGAACGTGTTTGAGAGGGAGCTCCTGCTTGCGAGGATGATCACACAGTGTGTGGAGGACGAGCGGCTGTCTCGAGCTCAGCTCGATGGTCCATCAGAGTGAACTCGTGAGAGCTTCTCTTTGACCGTAAGGTTGAATGTTGGAGCGGACTTTGTGCAGCACTGAGGATGAACTGGTGTGTTTATGAGGGCAAAACCATATGTCTGGTGGCAAACACATGGCCATGTAATGATTATGTACTGTGACGACAGGGATGAATTTGTGCACTTGTATTGATTACATACTGTCTGCTGAGAGGCAAGTGTGTGTCTGTGAGGATGCAGTTGCGTGTCAGTGAGGATGAACGTGCATGTCTGTGAGGATGAACGTGCATGTCTGTGAGGATACACTTGTGGGTCTGAGGATACATTTGCGTGTGTGTCTGTGAGGATGAATGTGTGTGTGTGTCTGTGAGGATGATCATGTGTGTGTGTCTGCGA
The DNA here is from genome assembly GCF_964204655.1 of Triturus cristatus. Lineage (NCBI taxonomy): Eukaryota > Metazoa > Chordata > Amphibia > Caudata > Salamandridae > Triturus > Triturus cristatus. The sequence goes on from NC_140595.1 coordinate 791,870,836, forward strand.
GGATGCACTTGTGTGTCTGTGAGGATGCACTTGTGTGTCTGTGAGGATGCACTTGCACGTCTGTCTGTGAGGATGAACATGCGTGTGTGTGAGAGGATGAACGTGCGTGTGTGTCTGCGAGGATACACTTGTGTGTCTGTGAGGATGCACTTGCGTGTCTGTGAGGATGAACGTGCGTGTCTGAGGATGAACATGCATGTCTGTGAGGATGCACTTGCGTGTCTGTGATGATGCACTTGTGTGTCTGTCTGTGAGGATGCACTTGCGTATCTGAGAGGATGAATGTGTGTGTGTATCTGCGAGGATGCACTTGTGTGTCTGCACTTGTGTGTCTGGGAGGATGCACTTGCGTCTCTGGGAGGGTGAACATGCGTGTGTGTTTGTGAGGATGCACTTGTGTGTCTGTGAGTATGAATTGGTTGCCTTCTGATGACGAGACGAATGTGCCGGTGATGACTGCATAGTGTCTCTGCTGATGAACTTGAGTCCCTGTGATGAATAATCTACAGCGTCTGTGAGGATGTTCTTACTCGACCGAAAATATGAATTTACTCGCCTATGAGACGAACTTGAGTGTTTGTCACAATGCAACTCTGTCGGCGAGAAGAACCAGTGTGTCACTGTGTGGACTCGTGTGATCGCTAGCATGCGCATGCGTTGTTTATCACTGACAGTCATACTGTCTGTCTGTGGGACGAGTCTGTGTGTCGGCATGAAGTGCACGGCGTGCCCTCCTCCCTCCCTCCTGACGGTGCCCCCAGTTGACTGTTCCCCGCCCTGCAGTGAGTGCCGCCCTCAGGTCTGACAGAAAGTGCACCACTCGGCATATCAGTAAATGGCGGCCCCCGTGCCCAACAGATTTATAGTGCACGTGCCCCTTGTGCAGTTGATGTGTCCTGTCGCCAAGTGCACACGTCGCCCGGTTTTACAATGCACATTTCCCCCGTTGAAGTACACTAGTCTCCCTCCACCGCAGTGTAGTCCACCCCATTTCCATGCAGCTCGCGTGCTGTGCAGTACAGATGAGGACGTGCACTTTTACAGTAGGGCACAGGTTGGTGAATGCCACAGTGGGTGCGTCCTGCAGTTGTACTGCAGGGCACGGTGTATACACAGCATGGCAAAGTGTTAGCAGGCTACAATGTGCGTGTGTGCGATCTGCCCACGGTGCACCCACGGTGCACCGGTTGTGCACTTTTACACAACGGCTCACGCTCCTCACTCACAGTACTGCACAGGTTGACACCTGTTGTGAGCGCCTCCACCAGCCCCTGTGGTAGACAGAGATGACCCTTCCCCTTTAAACTCGTCCCACGGAGCATGTTTTGCTCTTCCATGACTTTCAAGGAACCCTCTGCGCAGTATTTTTGTATAGTGTTGTGCGCTTTGCTCCGGTGTACTGTGAAAATACTGTTCAGAGGGCCTTGCAGTTGCTACCCCCTGCTTTAGAGTGCACCCTCTGCCCCCCTGCCTTACAGTGCACCTCCTGCTTTAGAGTGCCCCTTCTGCCATATATATGTTTGTTCCCCTGCCTTACAGTGCATCCCCTGCCTTAAAGTGCACCCTCTTCACCCTGCTTCAGAGTGCCCCTTCTGCCTTAGAGTGCAACCTATGTCTGTTCCCCTGCCTTAGAGTGCATCCTATACCTGCCCCCTGCCTTAGAGTGCACCAATTGCCCCCTGCCTTACAATGCACTCTCTGCCCCTTGCCTTAGAGTACACCCTCTGCCCCCCTGCCTTACAGTGCTATCCTCTGCCTCAGAGTGCACCCTCTGCCCTCCGCCTTAGAGTGCACCCTCTGCTCCCCACCTTAGAGTACACCCTCTGCCCCCCTGCCTTAGAGTGCACCCTCTGCCCCCGTCTTAGAGTGCACCCTCTGCCAACCTGTCTTAGAGTACACCCTCTGCCCCCCTGCCTTACAGTGCTATCCTCTGCCTCAGAGTGCACCCTCTGCCCTCTGCCATAGAGTGCACCCTCTGCTCCCCACCTTAGAGTGCACCCTCTGCCAACCTGTCTTAGAGTGCACCCTCTGCCCTCCGCCATAGAGTGCACCCTCTGCTCCCCACCTTAGAGTACACCCTCTGCCCCCTGCCTTAGAGTGCACCCTCTGCCCCCGTCTTAGAGTGCACCCTCTGCCAACCTGTCTTAGAGTGCACCCTCTGCCCCCTGCCTTACAGTGCACCCTCTGCCCCCGCCTTAGAGTGCACCCTCTGCCCCCCACCTTAGAGTGCACCCTCTGCCCCTTGCCTTAGAGTGCACCCTCTGCCCCTTGCCTTAGAGGGCACCCCCTGCCTTAGAGTGCACCCTCTGCCCCCTGCCTTAGAGTGCACCCTCTGCCCCCGGCTTTACAGTGCACCCTCTGCCCTCCGCCTTAGAGTGCACCCTCTGCCCCCCACCTTAGAGTGCACCCTCTGTCCCTTGCCTTAGAGTGCACCCTCTGCCCCTTGCCTTAGAGGGCACCCCCTGCCTTAGAGTGCACCCTCTGCCCCCTGCCTTAGAGTGCACCCTCTGCCCCCGGCCTTACAGTGCACCCTCTGCCCTCCGCCTTAGAGTGCACCCTCTGCCCCCCACCTTAGAGTGCACCCTCTGCCCCTTGCCTTAGAGTGCACCCTCTGCCCCTTGCCTTAGAGGGCACCCTCTGCCCCCTGCCTTAGAGTGCACCCACTGCCCCCCCCTGCCTTAGAGTGCACCCTCTGCCAACCTGTCTTACAGTGCACCCCCTGCCTTACAGTGCACCCTCTGCCTTAGGGGCGGGGGGAAGAGGCTGCAGGGGCTGGAGTGATTTGAAGAGAGAACGGGAGAGAATGGCAAAGGGCCATGATGTGGTAGAGCAGGCCACAAGATTGAGGGCAGGGAGTGCACTCTAAGGCAGGGGGCAGAGGGTGCACTCTAAGGCAGGCGGTGCACTGTAAGACAGGTTGGCAGAGGGTGCACTCTAAGGCAAGAGGAACAGAAGGTGCACTCTAAGGCAGGGGGCAGAGGGTGCCCTCTAAGGCAAGGGGCAGAGGGTGCCCTCTAAGGCAAGGACTGTGTTGAAGTCACTAGAGGTATAGGTAATTTTTTTCTTATGTACTCTAAGGCAAGGGGCAGAGGGTGCCCTCTAAGGCAAGGGGCAGAGGGTGCACTCTAAGGCGGAGGGCAGAGGGTGCACTGTAAGGCAGGGGGGAAGAGGGTGCACTCTAAGGCAGGGGGCAGAGGGTGCACTCTAAGACAGGTTGGCAGAGAGAAAAAAATCTAGGGGCATATCATCAAGGCCATGCGATAATTATCGCTCAGCGCTCTTAGCGCGAGGATAATTATCGCCAGCCAACTCTGAATTTTATCTCGGAGATAGCGTGCTATCAGCAACGCTTATCTCCAAAGCGATAAGGTCAGAGTGCAAGCTGCCAATTGTGCGATGATCGCTGGAAATACAGCGATAATCGCACAAGGTATGGCGAAAGCTTGCTGATAGGGCAAGGCATACTTAGCCATGATATCCACCTTACATAGGATATCATGGCTGTCAGTTTTGAAGCAGGCGTAAGGAAAGTAGCGATAACAGAGGTTATCGCTACTTTGCTTGTCGCTCTGCAGGTTAGCGTGCCCATTGATAACTGGAGAAATGTCGCTTAGCGACATTTCTCCAGTTATGGCAGGGCAGGAATGCCCACTTTGCATCTCATTAGAGATGCAAAGCTGGGCGTTGGGAGAAAGGGCGAAAATGCAAGGATTCACGCGATAGCGCGACCTTGCTGATTAGGCGATAAAATTATCGCTGCTTTCCGTCCGAAAATGGACGCTAAAGTGGCGATAATTTTATAGCCGGGGCTTGATGATATGCCCCCTAGTGCTGAAAAGTGGAACACTCTAGCTCATATACAACTGAAAAGTTTCGTGATTGTTAATACTAAGTCAAAAGAGGAATATACTTTAGGAGACAGAGACGGGCCTGCTCCTAGCAAGGCTCTCGCACAAAGTCTGGTGCGTGTCAGAATGTGGGGATATTTCCATATATTTACAAGTTCATGTGCAAATTTGTTCTGGAATTTGGAAATGTCGGCGATGTGGCTTTCGGCAGCAGCAGCCTTGAGAGCGCGCGCCATCTGCCCTTTCTTCTAGGTGCTCAAGCAATTTACATTCCAGCAGAGAGGCATTGTTTGGCTGTTATGCAGAATCGAATGATTGGAAAACTCGGAGACCTGCTTTCAGGAGGCCAGGCCCGGCCTTTCCAAGCAGGGCGCCGGGGTTCACATGTGAATAGAAAGCTATAGAGTGACTGCTAAGGGAGGCGAGAGGTGTGTGTGGGGGAAGGAGAGATTACTGCTGGCAATCAGGGCCCTCCCCAAGTCCGCCTCTCCATTTGAATAGGGGGAATGTGTAACATGTACAATAGTATATATCCTCGATGTACCACACGGCAAAGGGTGATAATGTCTTTCGTTTGTTTCTATCGCAACGTCATTGCCTGTGATCTCCGAATCACCGGAGAGTATTTATGTGACGTCAGGGGGAGTGATCGGGAGTTGCCATGTTGGGCTTTGTTAGAAAGGGTAGACGGACCGGGAGGGTCGGCCGGGGTCAGGAGGAGAGGTCTCCGGGGAGAGCCGTCTCCAGCGATCGTACAGACAAGTAACTTCCCCCCCCACAGACAGATACCACACACGGATAAGGTTCAGTGTTCTTTATAAGCACTTCTTAAGGTACGGTTGAATGGTACAAGGAGGTCTGGACTCAGGGGTCCCCTCGATTCAAGTCTCTCAATGCAGGGTAAGGGGGAGCGGGACAGTCTGTTTACCAGTCAGGTAGTTCGGATGAGATGATGACTAGCTCACAATCCTCGAGCTTGGTGGTTTAGTTGGTACCGGCCGCGGCAGCGCCAGCAGGTCCCGGTCGAGATGGTCGGGACACGGTCCGCGGCAGCGCCAGCAGGTCCCGGAAAGATGGTCGGTACACGGTCCGCGGCAGCGCCAGCAGGTCCCGGAAAGATGGTCGATGTACGGTCCGCGGCAGCGCCAGCAGGTCCCGGTGAGGATGGTCGTTACAACGGGCCGCGGCAGCGCCAGCAGGTCCCGACGAGGATGGATGTTGCAGAAGGCCGCGGCAGCGCCAGCAGGCAGGACGATGGTTCACAAGAGCGGGCTACGGCAGCGCCAGTAGTCCGTCAAGGCTGAGTTCTCTCGGTGTCTCTCGACTCCAGGATACAACTGCCTTCCTGCTCCGGAGTTGCCCCAGTTATAGGGCAGGCGCCCTTTGATGTCCGGACCCTCGCACTTGGAGGTCGGAGGGCCCGGGATGAAGGTGTCCAGACACCCAGCAGGGGGTGGAGCCAGCGCCTGGGGGAGCTGGAGGCGATCGGCACCTGGCGGGGGAAGAGCTCTTGACACTTCGTCCTCCCATTGACCTGCCAAGTGGTCCGCTCACCTCCTGGGTGGATGGTGGTGCCGGGATGTCGGGGCCGGCCAGGCCCGGGGTTAGGGTCGGGGCGAGGCCACGCGGCCTCGTGGTGCAGGGCCCAAGATGGCGGCTTGAACCGGCCGGGGGAGCCGGTGGGGCTGGGCCCCGTGATGAGTAGAGGTCCGAGGGCAGAAGATCCGTCGGGAGACGGGGTACAGGTGCTTTTCGTGGGTTATGCCTGGTGGGCCGGAGCTCGGGCCCTGTCGTGCGGGGAGGGAGCAAGCCCTTCGTGTGGCCTGTCCAACATGCGTCCCCCCCAGCTGAAGGCGGGGAGAGTCACCCATCTCCTTGGGGACTCTCTTCGTCGAGGCGGAAAAAGCGGGACAGGCCATCCGCGTTGGCGTGGTCTTGGCCTGGTCGGTGCTCCACAGTGAAGTCCATTCCCTGCAGGGAAATGGACCAGCGCAAGAGTTTTGGGTTCTCCCCCCGCATCTGCATCAGCCACTGCAGGGGTCGATGGTCGGTTTGTACCCGGAAGTGGGTACCGAAGAGATAGGGCCGGAGCTTTTTGAGGGCCCACACCACTGCGAAGGCCTCCCTCTCGATGGTGCTCCAGCGCTGTTCTCGGGCCAGGAGACGTCGACTGATGAAGGCCACCGGCTGGTCATGACCTTCGGGGTTTAACTGAGAAAGGACGGCTCCGATGCCGTGGTCGGAGGCGTCGGTCTGTACCACGAATTCCCGACTGTAATCGGGGGCCTGGAGCACAGGGGCGGTGCACAGGGCGGCCTTCAGCTTCTCGAAGGCCGCTTGACAATCGGGGGTCCAGTTAATCCGCTTCGGTTGGTTCTTGGACGTGAGACCCGTGAGGGGCCCCACGATGCTGCCGTAGTCCTTCACGAACCGCCGGTAGTAGCCGGTGAGCCCCAAGAAGGCTCGGACCTCGGTCTGGGTGACGGGGGGCTGCCAGGACTGGATGGCAGCAATCTTAAGTTGTAGCGGGGCCACCAGCCCGCTTCCCACTTGGTGCCCAAGGTAGGTCACAGACCCTTGGCCAATTTGGCACTTGCCGGCCTTAATTGTGAGGCCGGCCCGCTGGAGGGCCTGTAGGACCTCTTGGAGGTGACGGAGGTGGTCGGGCCAGTGGCGGCTGTATACAGCGATATCGTCCAGGTAGGCAGCGCTGAACTCTTCGAGCCCCGCCAAGACCTGGTTCACGAGGCGTTGAAACGTGGCGGGGGCATTCTTCATGCCGAAGGGCATGACCTTGAATTGGTAGTGGCCATCGGGGGTAGAGAAGGCTGACCGTTCCTGAGCCCTGGGTGTGAGGCCGATCTGCCAGTAGCTGTTAGGTCGAAGATACTGAGGTAGCGGGCGGCCCCCAGCCGGTCGATCAGCTCGTCTGTTCGGGGGATCGGATGAGCGTCGGTCCGGGTGACAGCGTTCAAGCCCCGGTAGTCGACGCAGAATCTCAGTTCAGGTGCGGTGCCGGGGGCAGCGGCTTTGGGAACCAATACAACCGGACTGGCCCAGGGACTGTCCGAGGGCTCGATGACCCCGATTGTGAGCATCTTGGCCACTTCCTCCTGTATGCAGGCCCGTACCCGATCTGGTACGCGGTAGGCCCGGTGTCGGACAGGGGGACTGTCCCCGGTGTCCACGTCGTGCAAACACCAAGGGGTGACCCCGGGGGTGAGGGAGAACAGGGTAGCGAACTGCAGCAGGAGGTTCCGGCAGCCCTGGCGTTGCTCCGAAGTGAGGGCGTCAGAGAGCCGGACCCCGTCCACGGAGCCGTCATTCTCCTGAGTCTTCAGAAGATCCGGGAGGGGTTCGGAGTCTTCCTCTGCCCCACTGTCCGTAGCCATCAGGAGGCTGAGTTCTGAGCGCACAAAGTGTGGTTTGAGTCGGTTGGTGTGGAGGACCCGAAGGGGGTTCCGGGAGGTCCCCAGGTCGATGAGGTAAGTGACGGGGCTTTTGCGCTCGACCACTTTGAAGGGCCCCGTCCACTTATCTTGCAAGGCACATGGTTCGGTGGGGGACATCACCCATACTTGTTGTCCAGGCTCGAACTCAACGGAGGAGGCATTGTGATCATACCACCTCTTCATGTCCTCCTGGCTGGCCTCGAGGTTCGCCTTGGCCATCTCTCTGAAGTGTCGGGTCTGATTGCGTAGGGCCAGGAGGTATTTGAAGACGTCTGGAGGGGTCTTTAGGGGGGCCATCTCCCAACCTTCTTTTACTAGGCTGAGGGGCCCTCGCACAGGGTGCCCGTACAGGATTTCGAAAGGGCTAAAACCGAGGGACTTCTGGGGAACTTCTCGGTAGGCGAAGAGGAGGCACGGGAGTAGTACATCCCACTGGCGACGGAGGGGCTCTTCCAATCCCCCAATCATCCCCTTGAGAGTGCGGTTAAAACGCTCCACTAGTCCGTTCCCTTGGGGGTGATAGGGGGTCGTGAATCTGTAGGTGACCCCGCATTGTTGCCAGAGGGACTTCATGTATTTGGATATAAAGTTCGTGCCTCGGTCGCTGACGACTTCTCGGGGGAAGCCTACCCGGGAGAAGATCCCCATTAGGGCCCGGCCAACCACCGGAGCTGTCACGGTCCGTAGGGGCACCGCCTCGGGGTAGCGGGTGGCATGGTCCACCAGTACTAAGATGAACCTGTGTCCTTGTGCCGTGCGGGGGTCCAGAGGCCCCACAATGTCTATCCCCACCCTCTCGAACGGGGTGGTGACCACAGGGAAGGGTTGCAGAGGGGCTTTCAGCTTCCGACCACTCTTCCCGCTGGCTTGGCATGTGGGGCAAGATCGGCAGTGGTTCAGGACGTCGTTCCTCATTTTCGGCCAGAAAAAGTGGGTCACTAGGCGGCTGTACGTTTTGTCCTGGCCCAGGTGTCCAGCCAGGGGGACATCGTGGGCCAGGTTGAGCAGAAAGTCTCTGAAGCGGAGAGGTACCACCAGTACTCGACCGGCCCCCAGCTCGGCGATTCTTTGCTCGCTGTATAGCAGGTCGTTATCCCAGTAGACCCAGTGAGTTCCGGTGGAGTCCCCTGCGTTCTGGGCGCTGGCTTGTTGGCGGAGTCCCTCGAGGGAGGGACAGGTCTTTTGTTCCTGGCGGAACTGTTCTTGGGTGGGCCCCCCTTCTTGACGCCACTGAGCCAGGTCAGGAAGGTCCTGGGGTTGCGCGTCCCCTTCGGTCGTCGGGTCTGGGAGGCTGGCCTCGTCGTTGTCTTCTACTGGGGCGACCGGGGGCGGAGGTGCTGGCCATTCCGGTTCTTCTGATCGGGGGACGGCACGGGCGGCCATGGACCGGGTGGTTATGCAGGCCCAGTCCGGGAGGCCCAGCATCCCCAGGTGCTCTCTTCTCTCAACGGTGGCCCACGGGGAACTCTCGAGGTCATTCCCCAGGAGGCAGTCCACGGGGGCATCGTCCCGGACCGTCACCTTCAACAGGCCGGAGACCCCTCCCCATTCGAATGGGACGCAGGCCATTTGACACATACTCTCAGAGTTGTCTGCCGAGCGGACGGGGCAGAGAATGTTCGGCAGGATCTGCTCGGGCTTCACCAGGTGACAGCGGACGGCCGTCACACTGGCGCCTGTGTCACGCAAGGCCTCGGCTCGCTGTCCATTAATGGTCACCCACTGACCGTATTTCCTGGTGTTAGCGGGTAGGGGAGCCCGTGGGACCATGTCTCTTCCCCCTAAGCACGCCAGGACCATGGCGGCCGGTTCCCACTCTTGCTGGGCCGGCTCATACTCTTCTGGTTCCTCCGATAATCGCTCTTCCCCCAGGGCGGCGGCAGCTACCTGGCGGGGCTTGGGTGTTTGGTTCTGCGGGCAGCTCGGGTCATTGGCGTAGTGGCCGACTCGCTGGCATCGGTGGCACGTGACGTTGGCTCGGAACCCAGGACGCCACGGGGGGTTGCCCCGGCCGGCCGGAGGCGGGGTGCTGGCCACGGGTGTTGCTGGCAAGGCGTCTCTCCCTCGCCCCTGGCCCCCTCCTCCTCCCCGAGGACGGTGCTGGCCTTGGTTGCTTCTGTTCTGTTCGTGTGGCCCCCTCCGGCCCACTCGGGTGCTTTCCCATCGGTCAGCTTCGGCGGCGAGCTGCCGGGGGTCAGTCAGCTTACTGTCGAGGAGGTGCTGCCTGAGCTCGACGAAACAGTTGTTCGACAGGTGCTCCCATACCATAAGGTTAAAGAGTTGTTCGTAGGTGGTGACATGGCTCCCCTTGATCCAACCCTCGAAGGCACGGCTGAAATAGTTCACGTATTCTACCCAAGTTGTACCTGGGATCCGGGTGCAATCTCTGAACCTCTGGCGGTACATCTCGGGTGTGAGGCCGTAGCGGGTGAGGAGGGCAGCCTTCATGTGGTCGTAGGACGACATTTGGTGATCTGGGAGCTGCAGTAGGGCATCGCGACCCTCGTTGACAAACCTCCCCCAAAGTCCGGCTCCCCAATCACTCCGGTCGATCCGGTGGGAGGTCATGGCGATCTCGTAGGCTTTAAACCACTGTTGTATGTCGTCTTCTCGGACATACTCGCGGACAACATCCTTCGGGATGTGGACTTTTTTCTCGATTGGCCCCGGGGTGTGTGGTCGCTCAGGCACCCCCAGTTCTTTATTCTGTTTCCGAAGTTCTATCTCCGCTAGTTGGCGCTCGTGCTCGAGCGTTATTTTTTTCTCCTCCAGCTCTCTCTGTCTCTGCTTCTCTTCTCGTTCTTCTCGGAGCCGCATATGCTCGAGGTTGAGTTTCTGTTCAGCTAACTTGAGTTCCCCATCCATCTTGAGTCGTGCCATTTCCAACTCGTGCAATCTGGTTCTTTCTCTTTCTCGGATCTCCTCCTGCGAGAGGCCCGTTCCCCGCTCCTCGGGAGCCGTGGCGTTCCCCTCTGGTGTGATGCTGCTTTGGTCGGAGGGTCCGGCGACCCCAGTTTCTGTCCACGACTCTAGGGCGTGCTTTAGATCATCCTTGGTACTCAGGCCGGTGGTAGCAATGCCAAGTTCTATGCAGAATTGTCTCAGTTCGCGGTGGTTGTATTCTTCTAACTTATCCATTTGGAATTTCTCGGTGGAGCTGCTATCTTTGGCTGACATCGTGTTTTTGTCGTGGGGTGAGCTACTCTCTGTACGATTACGCGTTGATTCGGATCGCGCCGCTGGCCACCAATGTTAGAAAGGGTAGACGGACCGGGAGGGTCGGCCGGGGTCAGGAGGAGAGGTCTCCGGGGAGAGCCGTCTCCAGCGATCGTACAGACAAGTAACTTCCCCCCCCACAGACAGATACCACACACGGATAAGGTTCAGTGTTCTTTATAAGCACTTCTTAAGGTACGGTTGAATGGTACAAGGAGGTCGGGACTCAGGGGTCCCCTCGATTCAAGTCTCTCAATGCAGGGTAAGGGGGAGCGGGACAGTCTGTTTACCAGTCAGGTAGTTCGGATGAGATGATGACTAGCTCACAATCCTCGAGCTTGGTGGTTTAGTTGGTACGGGCCGCGGCAGCGCCAGCAGGTCCCGGTCGAGATGGTCGGGACACGGTCCGCGGCAGCGCCAGCAGGTCCCGGAAAGATGGTCGGTACACGGTCCGCGGCAGCGCCAGCAGGTCCCGGAAAGATGGTCGATGTACGGTCCGCGGCAGCGCCAGCAGGTCCCGGTGAGGATGGTCGTTACAACGGGCCGCGGCAGCGCCAGCAGGTCCCGACGAGGATGGATGTTGCAGAAGGCCGCGGCAGCGCCAGCAGGCAGGACGATGGTTCACAAGAGCGGGCTACGGCAGCGCCAGTAGTCCGTCAAGGCTGAGTTCTCTCGGTGTCTCTCGACTCCAGGATACAACTGCCTTCCTGCTCCGGAGTTGCCCCAGTTATAGGGCAGGCGCCCTTTGATGTCCGGACCCTCGCACTTGGAGGTCGGAGGGCCCGGGATGAAGGTGTCCAGACACCCAGCAGGGGGTGGAGCCAGCGCCTGGGGGAGCTGGAGGCGATCGGCACCTGGCGGGGGAAGAGCTCTTGACACTTCGTCCTCCCATTGACCTGCCAAGTGGTCCGCTCACCTCCTGGGTGGATGGTGGTGCCGGGATGTCGGGCCGGCCAGGCCCGGGGTTAGGGTCGGGGCGAGGCCACGCGGCCTCGTGGTGCAGGGCCCAAGATGGCGGCTTGAACCGGCCGGGGGAGCCGGTGGGGCTGGGCCCCGTGATGAGTAGAGGTCCGAGGGCAGAAGATCCGTCGGGAGACGGGGTACAGGTGCTTTTCGTGGGTTATGCCTGGTGGGCCGGAGCTCGGGCCCTGTCGTGCGGGGAGGGAGCAAGCCCTTCGTGTGGCCTGTCCAACAGGCTTGCTCCGGGTGCTTCACTGTTCTGGCCTCTCATGGGCCTCTGTTGTTAATGACAAATAAAGAACCTTTCACAAGCCCTGCATCACTCATCTTTCCTGCCGCAACAAATGGCGACGAGGGTGGGATGCTGCAAGGAGCCCACGAGTGACGCAAGCCTCTGTTGTTAATGACAAATAAAGAACCTTTCACAAGCCCTGCATCACTCATCTTTCCTGCCGCAACAAATGGCGACGAGGGTGGAATGCTGCAAGGGGCCAACGAGTGACGCACATGGCCCGTACGGAAGGCATGCGGACTGCGGAATTTACGGCGGACGGTCAGAGGGAACTGTGAGTCGGCAGGCAGCACTATCGGTACAGGATCGTCTCAACTGAGTAAGTGTGCGTCTGTTGCATAACGACGATTGCCGCCCCTGCCGCTCGTAAGGAAGCCTGTCAGGTGTACTGTGTGATCCGCTCTGTATAATCAGCGGAGCCGAGCCGCACGCATCTGACAACGTGGTGTGCGTGCCGCCATTTTGTCCATACTGAAGCATTGCCGGACAGTGATCCGTGCAAGTCGGAGGAAACGGCTAAGTGCAACTGCAATTAAATTAATAACGCTACACGCGCACGTGCTTGAACGCATCACCGCTACGGTCTGTTACACATCCAGCCACACGAAGGGTACATGCCTATGTTTGAGCGTGCTAATGCTTGTTCATGCATACCTAAATTGCATGCAGACTGTACGTGCAGGAGATAAGGAGTACCTGCACCGCAGCCGGTGTTCAATCTGAAGGAACCCTACTCTGGATACCTACGGATGCTGCATGTAACGAGGCACTCTGACTCAGTGAGCATTGACTAACCAGCCACTGGCATCGTGAGTGCCACGTGACGGAGTGTATCATCCCACTGTCCACGGGGGCCGCCTGGTTATTATAAGGGACTCATAGACACCATGGCTCAGTGTAATAACATATGTGTCCCGCCCCTTTTCCTTGAAGACCCGGGCAAACCGAGTATGAAGTGGAAGAGTTGGCTAAGGGCTTTCGAAAACTACATTGTATCGATTGATGGGAAGAAGTACGACGCGGAATGCAAAAAAGCGCTGCTATTCGGCCTACTAGGGAAGGCTGGTCAGGAGATATTTGATAGTTTACCAGAATATGAGAGTCCGCCAGGAGTGTTTATCCCTCTAACCGAGTACCAGGAGGCCGTGAAAAGGCTTGAGAGACAGTTTTCTGAAGAAAGTAACATTATGGTGGGAAGGCACAAGTTCGCTTTGAGGAAGCAGGAAGAGGGAGAGACAATTGAGGAATATATAGCGTGTTTGCGTGTCTTATCTAAAGACTGTGAATTTGAAGATATGGCAGACACGTATATCAGGGACCAAGTAGTGTTTTACTGTTACTCTAAGAAAGTGCAGGAAAGACTATTAGCATGTAGGAACCCCACGCTCTAAGAAGTAGTGGATATAGCGAAAGGAATTGAGAGATCGCTATTGTCTACGAAATAACTAGCTTGTACTAGCACTAACCCTAACGTGTTTTATTTACAGGAGAAGAAGAAAAGCGATCATAAGAGTTTTGCTAGGGCTTGGACTGACAAAAAGGTAGGAGGGACAACCTTGAGTTGTTTTAGATGTGGATCGCAGGAACACCTGGCAGATTGCAAAACATGTCCCGCGTTAAGCAAACAATGTATGAAGTGTAACAAAATGGGTCACTATGCTACCTTGTGTAAAACAAGGAAACCAATGGGGAACGTGAGAATAAGTTCGGTGAGTGATTGTGACCAGGAAGTGTGCGTAAACATTGTGTTTATAGATTTAGTTGATGGCCATGTGAAGGGACCCATAGGCTCTGTACTGATTGGGACGGTTGAGTTGCCATTTACAGCCGATTCAGGGTCACCCATAACACTGATATCTGACACGATCTTTGAGGAAAGGTGGCACAATGTTAAGTTGAGTGAGACGGACGTGAATCCTAAAGCATTTGGGGAACAAGACATTGTGATGAGGGGTTACTTCTGTGATACCCTCACCTTCAAAGGGAGGACAATCCACACCAAAATGTATGTGGCAGAAAAAGGTAGGAATCTGGTAGGCTGGAAAGATCTAGCTAAATTAAGGGTAATTTTAGTACCAGGAGCCGAAGATCCCATAGTGTTACGAGACGAGTGGGTTAACTATGTGCCGACAGAGGAGGACCAAGGAGGTTTGAAAAAAGTTTTAGACAAATTTGTTACAGTATTTAAGAATGAAGTTGGATGTGTGAAAGGTTTTGTGCACAAAATAAAATTGAAGGATGGGTCAATGCCAGTGAAACATAAGGTTAGGACCGTACCATTGTCTGTTAGGGTGGAGCTGAAAGCTGTGTTAGACAAACTACAAACAGAAGGGGTTATTGAAGAAGCTGATGCCTCAGAATGGGTATCAGCTATCGTCGTTTCTTAAAAGAAGAAAACTGGAGACATTAGACTGTGTGTAGATCTAAGGTCCTTGAATAAGAACATACTGAGAAATTGCCACCCACTACCCAGCATCCAGGAAATACTGTCATCTACTTCTGGGTCCAGATACTTTACTTTAATAGATTTGAAGTCGGCGTACCACCAAGTGTGTTTGACCGAGGAGTCCAAAAAGTTGACAACATTCATAACCCCATGCGGGGCGTACAGGTATGTCAGACTGCCATTTGGGATAGCCTCGGGGGTTTTTCAAAAATTTATGGACTTGCTGTTTGGTGATATGAGGGGTGTCGAGGTGTTCCAAGACGACATTTTGGTACACACAAGAGACAAAACAGAGCATTTGGAACTGCTGAGCAAGGTGTTGAGTGTCCTGGGTGACAAGGGGATGACAGTGTCAAAAGATAAACACAAATTCATGGAGAGCAAAATCGAGTACTTAGGTCATGTCCTGACCCCGGAAGGAATAGCACCAAGTAACGGCAATAAGGAACGCTCCACGGGCGGAAGATAAGGACACTTTGAGGTCCTTCCTGGGGCTAAGCGAGTATTACTCGAGGTTCATTCAAGGGTATGCAACTAAAGTAGAACCGTTGAGGAAGTTGTTGCGCAAAAATGAAAAGTACATATGGTCGGAGGAGCAAGACTACGCATCTGAGTCCGTCAAGAAGGATATTGCTGTAGCTCCAGTACTTAAGCCTTACGACCAAGGTCTGAGAAATGTGATAACCGTCGACGCCAGCGCTAAGGGTATAGGCGCTGTATTCTGCCAACTTCAAGGGCGACAGGAAAATACTATTGCCTTCATATCTCGAAGTTTGAGCGAGGCAGAAATGAACTATAGTACCATTGAACGCGAGACGCTCGCGTGTGTATGGGCTGTGGAGAAGTTGAAGAATTACCTATGGGGTAAGGTGTTCGAGATCGTCACAGACCACAAGCCGTTGGTGGAAGGGTAAGTTCGAGACTGCTACGATTATTGTCCAAGTTACAGGAGTACCATTTTACGATAAGGCACATCAAAGGTGGTCTCAACAGCAGGGCGGATTGCCTGTCACGCCTGCCTGTGAGTGGACAGGTAGAAACTTCCCTCGATGACACCGAGTGTGTGGTGGCGTTGGTGGACGCTACGGTGATTTGTGGTGGATCCATTACGGAGGACGAATGGCTAACTAGTCAAAAGGAAGACAACATTATCCAGAAAGTGATGGATCATCTGACATCCAAGTGGCCCCCCATTCGGAATTTGCAAAACAAACTGAGAAGTTTCAAACAAATAAGTGAGGAGTTGTAAATTGAAAATGGATTTTTGAAACGCCATGACTTATTCGTACCACCTGCGGGGCTGCGAGGAAAATTAATAAAAATAGCTCACAAAGGCCACCCAGGTAGCAGTGCTACTAAGAACACTCTGAAGATGTACTACTGGTGGCCAGGAATGAACAGTGACATTTGCAACTACATAGACAGGTGCGAGCAGTGCCTGAAAGCCGACAAGCACTGGAAAGTAAGAAAGGGAGAGCTGCAGTTGGTTGAAATACCGATAGGACCATGGACAAAGGTCGCAATAGACTTTGCAGGCCCATTCACCCTGTTGCAAGAGGACTGTAGGTATCTTATTGTGCTAACCGATTACTATTCTAAATGGGTGCATTATAAGTTTGTCCGCGCAGTCACTACGGAACGAGTGATAAAAGTCCTACAAAATTTTTTCGCAGTTGAAGGGCAACCAAAGGTACTGGTATCTGACAATGGTACACAGCTGGTGTCTAGACAGATGACTGATTTCTTAGAAAAATTGGGGATTAAGCAGGAGAAAACACCGTTGTATAGCCCCAAGAGCAATGGCCAGGTGGAAAGAATGAATAGGTTTATAAAAGAGGGTGTCCAGCTTGCCATTGCGTCTCACCTGAATGTGAAGGAGTTCATAAGTGAGAAAATGTGCACTTATCAAAATACCCCAAACGACATCACAGGTCACATGCCATTTTATTTGATGAGAGGGAGAAGGTGCAACAGCGAGCTCACGCCCAAGTACAACAAATGGTACAAGGTGAGTGAGAAAATGGAGGTGATACAGGATGAGGTAGTAAAGGTCAGGGAGAGAACCGTATCCAAACAAGAGAGAACAAAGAGATATGCTGACATAGCAAACAAAGCCAAGGTAAAGGAAATAGAACAGGGAGATTGGGTATTGGTAAGGAAACCTCATAAGGTGGCGAAAGGAGAGTCTGTGTTTAGCCTCCCCATCCGTGTGCAAGAAGCAACCAAGGGTGCAGTCTGTTTAGAGGGTAAAGGATGGCACTGAAAGGATGATATAGTCAAGCTGAAAAAAGGCCAAGAAGAAATAATTATGAAAGGGAGCGTGGAGCAAGATGAGCGCTGTGATGATAGTATCCTAGAGTGGCAAGAAGAGGTGGTTGCTGACCAGAGTTTGTATGACATGGAGGGAGGTTCGGGCATTTCCACCAATGAAGGGGCAAGAAACAACAATGGTGTTGAAAATGATGCTGTAATTAGTGAGAATTCCAATGCCATGGATCAGACTAGGTGTAGACCCAAGCGGGAGTGTAATATAGATCAGAACGCTCAGGGCAGAAGTCAAGGTACTGTCATCACGCGTTCCGTAGAAGGTCCGCGGACTTATGTTTCTAATAGGTCAGGAAGAGAAATAAGAGTGCCTAGACGATATGGTGATTATGTTATGGAATGACAATATATTGTGTTTTCTCTTGTCAAGGAAGGGAGATGTTGAATATGTACAATAGTATATATCCTCGATGTACCACACGGCAAAGAGTGATAATGTCTTTCGTTTGTTTCTATCGCAACGTCATTGCCTGTGATCTCCGAATCACCGGAGAGTATTTATGTGACGTCAGGGGGAGTGATCGGGAGTTGCCATGTTGGGCTTGCTCCGGGTGCTTCACTGTTCTGGCCTCTCGTGGGCCTCTGTTGTTAATGACAAATAAAGAACCTTTCACAAGCCCTGCATCACTCATCTTTCCTGTCGCAACAAATGGCGACGAGGGTGGGATGCTGCAAGGGGCCCACGAGTGACGCAAGCCTCTGTTGTTAATGACAAATAAAGAACCTTTCACAAGCCCTGCATCACTCATCTTTCCTGCCGTAACAGGGAACCCGAGGGTTACTGTTATGTTGGGCCCTAGGCCCTCATGCTACGTGAATGACTGACACAGCACACGTAGTTGGGTAGTGGGTTAACTGACCTCGAGCACGTGCGCTCGGCCCTTTTATTATCCTAGTCACCTGACCCAGTGACGTAGGTGGTGGGTGGGTGTAAAGTGTATGACTTACACATGTGAACACTAGAACGTGTCCATGCTAGGACACTACATTCCTCCCAATTTTAATAACAAAAACCCAGAGTCGAAGTTCAACCTAGGGGAGAAAGAAAGATATACACAGACGTGATACAGTGACCAAACTTCTGCAGAGTCGCTCACGCTTCAGCCGCCTGGAGTCACCGACGATGTTCTTCCTGTCGCGGACGATCACCAGTTCACTGTGGCACCAGCCTGGGTGCTCGATGGATCCAGTCTGTTTGACGGCTCTGCCTTGAAGTTGTTCTCACAGTCTTTTCTTCGCTTTACTTTCTTGGCGACAAACGCAGTTGAGTTCTTGTGGTTCACCGCTAGATGTTGCCGTTCATCTTTTAGTCCAGTCCTATTCTTCATCGGTGGCGTGTGTTCTGTTTTAGCAAAAGACGGGTTGTTTGCAAGACACCCCTCACACCAGGATGCCCCTCTCACAGGTGTTCCCCTGCCACGGGATATCCCTGAGGCCCTCTTCATCAGATCTGGCCTGGGTTGAGTGTCCTGTATCGTGTTACTCCCATGCCGATAAGTACGGGTGCGGAGGAGACGACATGTCTCACCTCAGATTCCGCAGTCAGACCTGGAGGGTAGCTGTTGGCTCCTGTCTTTCACGCGCGATGTCTTCATCCTCCTGGGACCTTTGCTGAAGGGCGGCTGATGACCATCTCTCATCGCGGGGACACTCTCTCTCACTGGCATCCCTGAGGGCTTTGCCCCTGAGTCACCACGGCTGGCATTGACCAGTGTCCGTGTAACCCCAAAGGTGGGTGTTCCGAATGGTCCAGCCTGCTCACCTCTGCAGATTCCGGGTGTGCTGAAAGCATCGTCAAACAGATGGTCTGTTCTCCGTGCCACGGGTGTTCACAGGACGTGCTCTCCATGTTCTGACACTTGTCGCCTTCCTTATCTTCAGGATGTGAGTAGTCTTGCCACACTCCTCTCTCTTTCCTCTATTTCTTTCTCCGTGAGGGTGTCATGTCACTCTGACTTCTTCTTTTGTTGCAGTGGCAACCGTGCCACTCAGATCTCTTTCTTTCCCCTTTTTCTTTTAGTGGCAGACGTGCCACTCCGATGTCATCTTCCTTCTCTTCTTGTAGTGGCAAGCGTGCCACTCCAATATCTTCTTCTCTTCGCTTCACGACCTACTCTGGACCATTTCTGTTCTCCTCTTGGTCTGGCCAGGCTTCTCCATGCAGCGCGCGCACTCTGCACGTGTTCCCCCTGGTCTTGTCCTCGTCCGAGAACACTCTCTTCATCTTCCTCAGCATTCCGAGTTAGGGTCGTGACCTTCTCTTCATCTTCTCCTTTTCACCAGTTACTTTGGTTGAAGTTCGTGGGGCCATACTCTTGGTCCGCTTCGTTCTTCTCCTTTTCACCAGTTACTTTGGTTCTTCTTGAGCTTCTTGGACCACTTGACGATCCGCGCTGCCGATCACTGGCAGGATATCTTTGGTCTTGTCGTCAGACCTCTTGCTTTGTAGCTTCACTGACCCGTGCGTCGGTCACCTCCTTGTGCAACTCCTGGCGAGTCGGCTTCTGTGGTGCGACCATTTGGCAGGTCGGCTTGGCCTTTGTGGTGCGACCATTTGGCTGGTCGGCTTGACCTTTGTGGTGCGACCATTTGGCTGGTCGGCTTGACCTTTGTGGTGCGACCATTTGGCTGGTCGGCTTGACCTTTGTGGTGCGACCGTTTGGCAGGTCGGCTTGGCCTTTGTGGTGCGACCATTTGGCTGGTCGGCTTCACGAGGTGCATCACGTCGTGTGACTACCTGTGTCCGCTGCCTTGTCAGGCGCTGGTGCGTGCTACTCTTCGTACCGTCGTGGTACATCTTCAGTGTAGCGTTGCTCCTTGTACCATGATCTCTTGTTGTCGTGCACCCACTCCTTTCCTTAACTATGGTAGTGCTTCAGACTGCTCCCTTTGGTTGCTTCCGTGGACGCACTTGCTGCGCACTTCCTCCCGATCCTCTTTTGAGACTTGCTGCCTGGACGAGTCTCTTCAACCCTTGCCACCCAAGGCTGGTGCTCTCTGGTGTCTTCACTCCTGCAGCGACTACCCCTGGCCAGTAGGCGTCACCGCACTCCACGCAACCTTGTCAGCAGGCTCTCTCCTGGAGGATTCCTTGTGTGCGCCCTTGTCGGAATTTGCCACTCCGGTGTGGGCGGTCGTGCATACTCCACTCCGCTTTGCTGTCTTACAGCGTTCCCCTTGCGGTTCTGCAATTCAGCTGCAACAGTGCTTTTGCTCTTTATTCTCCCCACGCACTTTTGGGTTGCAGCCCCTCCCTCTGCGCTGCATTATTTTCTTCCGGGCACTCTGTTGCCTCCCCGCCCACTGGCTCATGTCCCTGTTCTTTCCTTATGGCCCGTACCCTTGCTGCCACAGTCTTTAGTGTATTGTGCGCAATGATGTACTTTGGCCACTAGATGGCAGTGTAGCGCATAGCACCGTCCGCTTTGCCTGCCTGCTATTTCTCTCAGTGATTTTCCTTGACTTGGGTCCTGCAGCTCTACTGCTCCACGCTGCAGGCCTCTCCCAGATCTTCCACTGCTTCCTTTACCTGAAGTACGATCACCCTTGGAGCAGAGGGAAGGAGGGCAGGGCAGTCCCCCTCGTGGTGAGTGCTTATTCTTTGCTTATTTATGTTAAGCCGCTCTTTGGCTCGTGTTCCCAGCTTGTGCTCACGTCGTCCCCACTGCACTCGGGTGAGCCTCAGCAGCTCTTGGGGGCACACTCAGGTGTTCAGGCGTCTGGTGTGCTGCAGTGAGCCGCTTTGCCCACATGTACAAGCTAAATCCTTTCCGCCCCCCGCTGCAGACCTTTTTTCTTCCCGGGCCGCGCGGGGGGGGGGGCTTGTGCTCACTTCGGCTGCCTGGGGACACCTCACGCTTTTCTAGTAGTCAGCGCTTCAATCCGCTTGTTTCTCTTGCCTCGCTCCACGGAGCTGGCCGCCTGCAGTGCTCCGCCCCCCGCAGCAGACTCACACGCGTCGCGGGACGCAAGGGGGCTGGAGCACACACACACTTGCCGGTGCTTGCCTTCGTGTAGGTCCTCCCCGCGGCAGACCTTCGCTCTTCTCGGGCCGCGCGGGGGAAGGGGTACTAGTGCCTCACTTCTCCGGCCGCGGACCGGACGCTTCCATTTCGTTTCCGCACCCCGCCGCAGCAGCCTCACCTTTCATACGCTGCGCGGCGGGGAGTGAATGCTACTGTTGTTGCCTGACCGCGGGTGGGCTCCGCTTTGTTACCTCACACCGCGCCAGCTCTCAGTTCTTCGTGGGTGCGGGTACAACGGGCACCGCTCGTCTTCGTCGCGGGTGGGCTCCGCTGCTGCGGGGTGGGCACCCGCTTGGCTATCCTCACTTAGGCGCTGCTCCTCACCTCATTCACGGGGATCGTTGCGGCCGATGCGGGTGGGGTCCGATCGGTCCGCTTTCTTTCTTCTTCACAAGGCTCGTTGCGGCCGATGCGGGTGGGCTCCGCTCGGCTCGCTCTTCTCCCCCAGGGCTCTTCCACGCAGGGGGCAGATGAAGTCAGGCACATGAGGTGTGAGGTGGGCTCTCAGACACCTCGCTCCACGCCGGGGCTCTTCACACGCCCACAGGCGATCAGGCGCTGTTCTCGCCTGCTGGGGGCTACACGCCGGCTGCCCTCTCCCCCTTCTCATCAGCTGGGCTGCTGCACGCCGGGGCTTACAACCCTCGTCGCCATTGTTATGTTGGGCCCTAGGCCCTCATGCTACGTGAATGACTGACACAGCACACGTAGTTGGGTAGTGGGTTAACTGGCCTCGAGCACGTGCGCTCGGCCCTTTTATTATCCTAGTCACCTGACCCAGTGACGTAGGTGGTGGGTGGGTGTAAAGTGTATAACTTACACATGTGAACACTAGAACGTGTCCATGCTAGGACACTACAGGTTACAGCGCCTTGCAGTCCAAAGGACTGTTCATGGCCGTCACGCACCTCTCCTTATACATTGAGATACATCTCAGCCAGTGGCTCGGCTGATGACTGTCCGCATCCTGACCCTTCAACCTTCCCACCTCCCACGCACATAAACTTGGCGGAAATTCCCAGCGCGTTTTCAGTGCTGCTGTGTTCGGTCCTGAGCTTGACAGGTGCACTGAACGCAGTCTGCGCGCTGCAGGGCGAGGGGGCAGAGCTGCTCACGGGTGTGTTTACACCCCACAATGAGATGCCCAGAGCCGGTCCAATTCAAATGAGAGTGGCAGTGAATGGGAAATGAGGTGTGGAGGAATCAGCCGCCATCCACGGGTTGGTCTCAACCTCGCGTTGCTGTGCAGATTCCGAAACAAGTACTGACAAACTCGGTAGGTCTGGCTTTTGTACAGAACTGAAGTGTGAGTGGGGGTAGACTAGAATGATGCTTTTCTGTTCATGCTCCTTTTATGGAAAAGTCAATTCAACATATATGGGGGCTTATTTACAAGCCCCTTGCGCCACTTTTGTGTCACTTTTCCCATGTTAAAAATGACACAAAAGTGGCGCAAGAGGCTTGTAAATAAGCCCCATGGACTTTTACAGAAATTTCCTTTATCCAAACATGCACTTAAATTACACAGTACAAAATAGGAAACGATGAAATTAGCTGCCTGAGGAAATGGCAGAACTGCATTTTGCGAACATTTGCTTATGGAGTTTTACTAATCCTGCAGTGTGGTTTGAGCTAGAGGTTGTTTGTTCTTAGAATAGAATGCAGTGTAAAATGTCATGCTGTCCGCAGTGTTCATTAGTTATAATTCCTACTGCTATCTTGATGAATATATATATATATATATATATATAGAGAGAGAGAGAGAGAGAGAGAGAGAGAGAGAGAGAGAGGCCCTTATCTTTCTAATTCTAATCCTCAATTATATTTTCTAAAGAAAAACGATATATCTGAATCCTTGTTGATATTTTTCCTCCACATGGCGGTTTCAAGTTTATTCACATGTCATGCTGTCTAGAGAAAGGACAGTCTTTTATAAGAGTTGCAGACATTCTCTGAATGTCAGTATTAAGTAAACATGCATTGACAAGGCTAACCCTTTTGGTTTTCGTATGGTGAGAGTTTTTAAAGTTTCTCTTATACACTAAGCAGGTTTAGCTTGGACAATAGCAGTGCACGCTCCTCCTACACAGAACTAGTGAAATATGGGTAACATAAGTACTAAGTTCCCTCAGGCAGAGAATTAGAAGATCACAACAAACAAGCATTGGCATAGGAGTGTTGTTGCACCAAGGATATTGTGCTGGATAACTAAACACTTATAAGGTCCCAAAGGCGAGACCTATTGGCCATGCCAATGCTTGTTTAGCTTATAGCAGGATTTTGTATGGGGGCCAGGACTGTTTAAATTCTGCCTCCGTAGACCAAACTCAAGTTGTATTTGAGCTGGGGAGATGTTGCGAGGAAGGTTGATAACCTGCTGGTAAGTACCAGTTGGAGCATTGTCAATGACTTTCTCTGCTCTCCCCCCGGGAGCCTCAGCTCCGTAGGCCACAGAGGGGACATGTTCTGCAGCCATAACTTGCAATAGTGGTTGGAGCGGCAAAGCCTTTCAAGGTGTTCCTTAAAGTGAAAAAAGCAGAAGTTAGGGTATTATTCTCCCTTTGGATCGAGAAACACTGCTTATTCAGTGCACCTCTTGAGTCTAAAATTGCCCCTAGGCACTTCTATTCTGTTACTGGTCCAAGGTTCAACTTTCCAGATGGAACATTGGTGGCAAAGTTCCTCTTTTGCTGACTAACATAGGGGCCAATTACAATGGCGGCCCGTCCGTCTATCATCCATGCGGGGAGTGGGACCACCCACCTGTAATGCGGTGGTCACGCACGTGGAATTACAATCCAATCGCCACTGTGGCGGTCGCAATGTGCATGTTTAACATTGCAGCGGGTGCTGCAGCCGCAATGTTAAAAAATGCATGTTGTGCGTTTCCCTGCACTACGTGGTAGGCACCACGTAGTGCCTGCCACCTGGTGCAAAGAAAGGTTGAGGGTTACCTAGTGCACATGCTGGAGCAGGGTTTTCTGTCAAAATCCGAACATCAGCTTATATTTTTATATGTCGTAATTAAAATTACTAATAATTAATTTACTAGATATTACATTTGTTGACGTTTCTGATTAATCAACCTTACTAATGAAAGAATGACATGTGGGAATGCATTTGAGTTGCTTTATTAATACGTGAACTAAGTTGGTGAGCAAATTAATTAAATATGTGTGGTTAAATGTGCTATTTGTTATTTGTTTGAGCGCAAACGCTTTGAAATAATACGCTTTTAATGCTTCTCTATGTTGCAGTTGGCTAGATAATTACATACACATAAGGGTATTAGTGGGAATTAACACTGTATAATCATTACGATGAAGTAACGTTGTTTTGTGTTTCTTTTAATTAAGATGGCCCGTTTTGGCCTAGTCAAAGATGGCCGATATTTACAGCCTGCATTTGAGTTGCTGAAATACGAAGAGAGGCCTCGCTGAATATGGTTGAAAACCACCTGACCTCGGCCTCTGTCTGTATTAAAAGTTTCCGTGAGGACAGCAGCTCCGGGCTTGATGCCAGTTGCCCTTGGAAGAGAATAAGGCCACAATGAACTTTGATAAACTTGCGGTGACTTCACTATGATTCCGAGGAAGAGCATTCATGGATGTTACATTTTTTAGTTTATACTTCCTTCTTCCGTGTTTTTATTTTTGTCATTTTCGAGAGCGGAGGTTTTTTCTAAATGTTGCGAGTCAACATCCTTTCTGGCTTGCTCTGCTCAATGGCTCAACGGACGTTCAGAGTTTGTTTGTTACTTTAATTTGTAAGTTTGGGTATAAATATTGTTAGACCAGAGAGGGTCTGAGCCCACTTCTTCCCGAACCTATGCTCGAGAGGATCGACGCTGAATGAGAGGACGGCGACTCGGGAGACTTTACTGAGAGACCTGTCCTGACCCAAATATGACATTTAGCTAGAATAGGTAACTATGAGAATAATGATCTTGCAATTGATTGACTTTCATTTGAACTAATTTAGATAAAATAACCTATTGTTTGAATTACAGCGTCGGGTGATTATTTCTTTGTCATTTATTGAGTTTTCCAAATGTATTCCTAATGTTCAAAATCATGACTCAAGACTGATCATTAGGTCACATTGACCTCAGTTTAGATGCAGATTGTTTAGGATTTCTCTCGTATATTCAGTGTGGATAGAGTAATAGAATGAATGTCGGTGTGATGGGCGCATGACTGTGGAATTGTCCATGGAAGTAGGGAGAATTTATAAGCTCCGATCTGCAGCACACACCCATCTCCCTAGCACAAGGTCGGCCCACGACGGGCCCCCAAAGTACATTCGCGCCAGCCTTCCCATGGAATCGTTACGATTGCTGCAGACAGACCCGTGGCGGATGGACTTGCCGTCTGCCACGCACACCGCCCACCATCAAAATTGGGCAGAATTTGGCCGCACTATTGCGGTGAATTCCGCCACCGGCAGGCTGACGATGGTAGATTCACCACAATCGTAATCAGCCCCATAGTCTTTGTTTTATTCAAGTAAACTTGAAGCCCATGCTGTGCTGCATATCTTGCTGTTGAAATGATTAGTCATATAGCTGATCAATACAACATCGTCGGCATACAGCACATGGGAGACTTTAAAACCAGATTGCGTAGAGGCATGTGAGTTTACATTATTAGGAATGGTTGTCACCTCCGCCAAATACAAGTTAAACAAGAACGTAGCTAGGACACCTCCCTGTTTGAGTCTGTTGCTCATGTATATTTTCCTTGAAACGGATGCGCCTGTGCCCAGCCTTACCCTCGCCCTCATATTGCCATACATTAGTTTGTTACCTTCGAGGAGTGATGGAGAGATTCCCAGCTCAGTAGCTTGCACGACAAGGTATTGCGCCGGACAGCATCGAAGGCGGAGCGGACGCAGAAGTCCACACAACAGAGGTGTCGATTCAAGGAGCGAGACCGTAAGCACTGGGATGCTAGTAAGTGGGCCTGCATTTTTTACGAACCCTGTTTGGTTCACCGGAACCAGTGAGTCGATGGTTGCCCAAACAGTGAGCTCGGCCAACAAGAGTTTGGCAAAATATTTCGCCTCTCCGTCTGCCAAAGCAATAAGGCAGTAGTTTGATCGTAAAGATTTCTTCCCAACTTTGTAGATCGGGCTATGATCGACCCTCACCAGCTGTCAGGAATAGCCTGGTGGATAAGAGCATAGTTGTAAAGGGGGCACAGATGTGCTACCCAATATTGGGGGTTCTCGATGAATATAGCCTGCGGAAGACCATTGGGCCCGGGGGCGCAGTCACGATGCCCTGAGCAATAATTTTGTTCACATCGTGAGGGAGAATGATATCGTGGGAGTGTTTGAATTCTGAGTTTGGTGTTTTTACGTCATAGTTTGCCTGGACAATGTTAGTGCCCCCAAACATTTCCTGGAGATTTGCAGTCCAGAAGGCTTCAGAGTTGGTAAAGTGTACAGTCCACGATGATCTCCTGGACATGTGCAGTCCTCTTTACAGTGGTTTCCAGCTCGTTTCCCCCGCAGCCTTGTGACATTGACTCCTCACTGGGTGACCCAATGAAGGGAGTCGAGAGGCATCATTGGAGACAGCCTTTCACATCCACTGCTTTGCAGCACTAGAGCCCATGTACCACAGAGAGAAAGGCCTGGCCCTCCACAGCTTTGCAATACTAGAGCCCATGTACCACAGAGAGTAAGGACTGACCCTCCACATCTTTGCAGTACTAGAGCCCGTGTACCACAGAGAGTAAGGCCTGGCCCTCCACAGCTTTGCAATACTAGAGCCCATGTACCACAGAGAGTAAGGCCTTACCCTCCACAGCTTTGCAATACTAGAGCCCATGTACCACAGAGAGTAAGGCCTGGCCCTCCACAGCCTTGCAATACTAGAGCTCATGTACCACAGAGAGTAAGGACTGGCCCTCCACATCTTTGCAGTACTAGAGCCCGTGTACCACAGAGAGTAAGGCCTGGCCCTCCACAGCTTTGCAATACTAGAGCCCATGTACCACAGAGAGTAAGGCCTTGCCCTCCACAGCTTTGCAATACTAGAGCCCATGTACCACAGAGAGTAAGGACTGGCACTCCCCAGCTTTGCAGTACTGGAGCCCATGTACCACAGAGAGTAAGGACTGGCCCTCCACAGCTTTGCAGTACTGGAGCCCATGTACCACAGAGAGTAAGGCCTGGCCCTCCACAGCCTTGCAATACTAGAGCTCATGTACCACAGAGAGTAAGGACTGGCCCTCCATAGCTTTGCAATACTAGAGCCCATGTACCACAGAGAGTAAGGACTGGCCCTCCACAGCTTTGCAATACTAGAGCCCATGTACCACAGAGAGTAAGGCCTGGCCCTCCACAGCTTTGCAATACCAGAGCCCATGTACCACAGAGAGTAAGGCCTGGCCCTCCACAGCTTTGCAATACTAGAGCCCATGTACCACAGAGAGTAAGGCCTGGCCCTCCACAGCTTTGCAATACTAGAGCCCATGTACCACAGAGAGTAAGGCCTGGCCGCCCTCCACAGCTTTGCAATACTAGAGCCCATGTACCACAGAGAGTAAGGCCTTACCCTCCACAGCTTTGCAATACTAGAGCCCATGTACCACAGAGAGTAAGGCCTGGCCCTCCACAGCCTTGCAATACTAGAGCTCATGTACCACAGAGAGTAAGGACTGGCCCTCCACATCTTTGCAGTACTAGAGCCCGTGTACCACAGAGAGTAAGGCCTGGCCCTCCACAGCTTTGCAATACTAGAGCCCATGTACCACAGAGAGTAAGGCCTTGCCCTCCACAGCTTTGCAATACTAGAGCCCATGTACCACAGAGAGTAAGGCCTGGCACTCCCCAGCTTTGCAGTACTGGAGCCCATGTACCACAGAGAGTAAGGACTGGCCCTCCACAGCTTTGCAGTACTGGAGCCCATGTACCACAGAGAGTAAGGCCTGGCCCTCCACAGCCTTGCAATACTAGAGCTCATGTACCACAGAGAGTAAGGACTGGCCCTCCATAGCTTTGCAATACTAGAGCCCATGTACCACAGAGAGTAAGGACTGGCCCTCCACAGCTTTGCAATACTAGAGCCCATGTACCACAGAGAGTAAGGCCTGGCCCTCCACAGCTTTGCAATACCAGAGCCCATGTACCACAGAGAGTAAGGCCTGGCCCTCCACAGCTTTGCAATACTAGAGCCCATGTACCACAGAGAGTAAGGCCTGGCCCTCCACAGCTTTGCAATACTAGAGCCCATGTACCACAGAGAGTAAGGCCTGGCCGCCCTCCACAGCTTTGCAATACTAGAGCCCATGTACCACAGAGAGTAAGGCCTGGTCCTCCACAGCTTTGCAATACTAGAGCCCATGTGTTAAATGGTAGCGGCAGTTTCAGTCGATAACCTTTCAAGTGTTGCCCGGCGGTAATCGCCTCTTATACCATTCGATGATTAACCAACAAAAGAGGCAGGCGCCGGAGACTGGAAGGCAGGAAACAAAGTTTTATTCCGTCGGAGCAGAACACATCAGATCGGACAGCAAGGTATCGTCTCGAGGTGCTCTAACCACATCTCTGAGGCCTGGCCTCTTATACACAAGTTTATTGCTTTATTGCAGGTTTATCATACATGGCACATTCTTGAGATCGCTTTGATACATGAAAGGACATCCTCGGAACCCTCGGCTCAGGTCCGTTCCCACACATAGTTACAGTAGAAGTCCCCACCCCACCCGCGGTAGGAGATGGCTATCACACAGCTGGACATTCCGCCAATTCCCGGGGGTGTGTGCAACCGGTCGGGTCTCAGGGGGTGGGAGCCTTGATCAACTGTAATCCCTTTGAAGTGAGATGTTTCCCTTACAGTAGGGGCAATAAACTGCATCCGCAGGGCTAGGTGATGGCCTGGGATCGGTTCGGACAATCGGGCGCAGAGGAAGGGGGTTATCAAAAGGATGTATGACCATGTATGGGATGAAAGGAGGTGTTGGTCAGGCGCGGGATGTGGTTCCATGGCAGGGTCGCACAGAAGGAGAGGTTTTATGGCCTATGCATGAGAGAGCGGGGGTGGTCAGCGCGCGGGGGGATGTTCGCAGCTCCAGAGGGACGGGCTGGCGATCGGCAATGAGCGGGGAGAGGGGCCATGGTGCCTAAAATGGCCGCCGTGTGTTTCTGCGTGCGGCGCGGGGGGGGGAGAGACAAGATGGCGCAGATACTGTTCAGTTACGAACTAAATTTCCACAGTCCTCCCTTTTAACATATCTCGCCAGCTTGTTAGTTCGGATCTATCCCCATAATACCGCGTACTTCTACCTCGTACAGAGCTTTCATACGTTCTGCTTCAAAGTTCAGAGTCTTAGAGCAAATGCAGTTCGTGAAAAGTGAACAAAGAGGGGGCAAGCATTGAATACCCAGGCAGCATCCACATAGTATCACAATTGGTATTAGGATAAACGAAAACAACCTCCACCCCCAGTCTTTCAGTGTGTCCCAGACCCAACTCCCAAGCGACCATCCTTCTTGTTCTTGATGAACCTCTGAGGAAAGTCTGTGGAGGTGTTCGATCGCCTTGTAGACTGAGGGTGAGTTATCCGGTACGTAGGTACAACAGCTGGATCCAATGATGCGGCATGCTCCTCCACGGTCAGCCAGAACCACATCTAGAACAAGGCGGTTCTGGAGAGCCACCAGGCGGACGGCCTGAAGATCGGCGGTGTTGTTGGCGAGGATGCCGGCTGTAATGTTCATTGTTGTTTCGACTGCCTGGGTTGAGTGCCGGATGGCACGGCTGTTTGCCATTGGACCCCAAAGTGGAACAAGTCCCTTTACTGCATCCATGAACTGTGCTCCAGTGGAGTCGGCTTGTACAATGTCCTTTGCACGTTTCTGCCGGTGATGGTTTGCTGGAGCCACATATGTTGGAGGAAGGATAAAAGCGATGTAGCAGGTGCCTCCCCAACCTTTCGGAAGCCAGGTGTAGGCCTTAGTACCACAGACGAAGTACATATTTGGGGAGGTAACAAAGGAGGGTGGGTCAACTGAGTCCAATGTTCGGGTGATGAGACAGGAACCGTGGCCTACCGGCTGTGTTCCTAGGCCTTCGAGGCACACCAGACCTGTGATGTTGACGACGGATAGGGCCACTGTTAGGGTGGCGGCCGTTCGTTTCCGGAGGTAAGAGAAGGTGGGTCTGGCTGGGTTGTTGAACACCTGCATTTCAACTCGCTCCTTGGCAGGGATGTCCATATGGAAAGAGGTGTTTGATCTCAGAGGACAAAAGGGAGCAGAAGTTTTTCCAGTTTGGTTCAACCAGAACCCATGATAGAAGTGCGACACAGTTTTGCCGGAAGTGGCATTGTCCTTGTAACTTTCTTGCAGGAGGATTAGCCAAGCGATGCAGGAGCCATGGACAGAGAAGGGCGAAGGGATGAAAGGGATAGAATGTCCAGTGGCATGTGGTAGCAATCCACAGATCCAGCAGTTAGTGGCATTGGCAGCAAGATTGTGTTGGTGGAGCAGTTCCACAAAGGAGTTATTCCAGAACTCCTTACGTCTTTCTCGGAGTTGGGGTGAAAGTGAAATCAGATGGTGTTCTTTCCTGGTGGTGGGTTGAGCAGTGGTCAGCAATGTCTTATGAGCGGGTGCGTTTTCTTCCATGATCCAGAAAGTGACCATGAGAAGGAGGCAAAGGAGAAGGGTAATAAAAAGTGCAATAGTCTTTGAGCTGTGCATTTTGTCAGTCTTAGGGTTTTTGTAGTGGATCTTCGGACGTCCGGTTGCTTCCATCACCTTCATGTCGGGCGCTTCCATTACCTTCAAGGGACTCGGTAGCGGGCAGAACCACAGACTTTGTTTAGTTCCTCTCCTGGAGGCCTTTGAGGTGATTAGGCTACCGCTCTGAGATTCCAACTTAGTTCGTGGTCTGCTTAGCCGAAGTTCCCTCCTTTCGTCGTAGGTTATACCCTTCTTTGGATGGCACAGTGGGATCGGGATATTCAGTCAATTCAAGTGTCTCTGTACTCGGGTAGCAGCTTAGGGATGGTCGGTCTTTGTCCAGAAGTTCCTCTTGGGCGGTGATGTTGTCGGTGGTCGTCAGGGTCGATGGTACCTTCTTGCAGTGGTGTGCGTGCAGCCAATTACGTTTCCCCTCCACTCAAAGAGCTGTTCGGGTGGTGATCAGGACTTGCAGGGGACCCGTCCACCGGGGCTCCAGACTCTTGGTGCGCTGGAAGTTGCACACTAGGACAAAGTCACCGGGTTGGATGTCGTGTCCGGGGCCCCTGGAAGCATCGGAAATGGCTTGCAGCACCCGCTGATGGATAACAGACAACGTTTTAGTTAGATTGTACAGATAGTCAGACATGAGGACGTCCGGGACGTCGTGAATGGATGCTGGTTTTGGTGCAGTCCAAAGGTTCATGGGTCGCCCGAAGACGACCTCGTAGGGGGTTAAGTGGTGTTTGGTAGGAGTGGAACGCATTGATAGCAATGCTAGTGGGAGGGCATCTGGCCATTTTAGTCCTGTGGTGGCAACTATTTTGGCTAGTTTGAGTTTCAATGTGGCGTTATGTCGCTCAACCAAGCCTGCAGATTGGGGGTGGAAGACCGCGTGAAACTTCTGTTTTACACCCAACCCTTTTAAGATGAGTTGGATAACTTCGGCTACGAAGTGGGGGCCGTTGTCGCTCCACAAAATTCGACAAAGGCCGTAACGGGGGAAGAATTCTTTCAGCAGTACTTTTGCGGTAGTCATAGCAGTGTTGTCGCGGGTTGGGTAGGCTTCCACCCATTTGCTGAAGGCGCACACAACGACAAGCACGTACTTCAGGGTTTGGCACCTTTCTAACTGAATGTAGTCCATCTGTAGGACCTCAAAGGGGTGACTAGGAACCCCAAACCCTCCCCGGGGTACAGCAGTTCCTTTACCAGGATTGTGTTGGAGGCATATCAGACATTGTTGGACTAGGCGTTTAGCTGAGTCTGGGATTTTGTCGTTGTGCCAGACTTTGGAGATGAGTTCAATCATGGGGGCAGACCCTATGTGTGCGGGGGAGTGTGTCATGGTCAGCATGGGAATCAGGTATGAGTCAGGTAGCAACCATTTGTTCGTGTCTCTAGTTCGCCAGCAGCCTTCATCGTCTTTCAATCCCACCTGTGCCCATTCAGTCAATTCGTGTAGTGAGCTGGCCAATTGTATGTCTCTAATGGTTTCCCTAGCATCCTTCCATTTTTCAGTTTGTGACCTGGTCACGTACATGCGTGTCGTTGACCTATTCTCGGCGGTGGTTCGGGCAGTGATGTCAGCCAGTGCATTTCCCTGTCCTATAATGTCCGTCACCTTTTTGTGTGCCTGGCATTTGATCACAGCTAGCCGTGTGGGGAGGAGGACTGCTTCGGTCAGAGCGGAGACTAGATCTCCATGTAGGATGGGTGTGCCATGGGAAGTCAGGAATCCCCTCTCCTTCCATAGGAACCCAAAGTGGTGAACCACCCCGAAGGCGTACTGGCTGTCTGTGTAAATGTTTGTGGTTGTCCCTGCTGCTAGGATGCATGCTCGTGTGAGGGCAATCAGTTCAGCCGCCTGTGCGGATCGCTGTGTGATGCGGGCTGTCTCAACAACTGTTCGGGCCGTGGTGACTGCATAGGCAGCTGAGGTGGTGCCGTCGGGGAGCTTGATGCATGAGCCATCTACCCACAGCTCTCCATCGGGGTCTGGGAAGGCAGTATCTCGGAGGTCAACCCTACTCTTGGTCTGTTCGTCGGTGAGGGTCACACAGTCATGTATAGGGGACGCATTGGGGTCATTGTCAGGGAGAGGTAGCAGAGTGGCTGGGTTCAGAGTGGTGCATCGTTTCAACGTGATGTGGGGTGCAAGCAGAGTCAGTTCATAACCAGTCAGTCGTGCGCTAGTCAGGTGTTGAGTCTTAGTCTGGTTCAGGAGGGTGTCAACTGCATGGGGTACTAGCACTGTGAGGGGGTTCGAAAGCACGATCCCCTCACTTTGTCGGATAGAGACAGCAGCGGCGGCTACTGCTCGAAGGCAGGCGGGCAAAGCTCTGGCTACAGGGTCAAGAGTGGCAGAGAAGTAGGCACAAGGGCGTTGTTTGGGACCTATGGACTGGGTTAGAACAGACAACGCGCATCCCTCCCTTTCGTGGGTGAAGAGGGAGAAAGGTTTAGTGTAGTCTGGGGTTCCTAGGACTGGTGCTGAGCAAAGGGCATCTCGTAATTCTTTGAAGGAGGATTGGCATTCGGGTGTCCAGGGGAGGGGGAAGGGGACATCTTTAGCCAACAGGGAAAGCAGAGGTTTTACAATAAGACTGAAGTTTGGCAACCACTGTCGACAGAAGGAGGTGAGGCCTACCAGAGACCGCACTTGCTTCTGAGTTTTGGGAACAGGGGTTTCTAGGATGGTCTGAATTCGGTCAGGTGTAAGCTTCCTCCCATCTTTGGATAGGAGGTGGCCTAGGTATGTCACTTGGGGTAGGCAGAATTGCAACTTCTTCCTGGAGACCTTGTGACCGTTCTCCACGAGGAACTGGAGGAGGTGGATGTTGGCTGTGACTGCAAGCGGAGTGGTGTCGGCCGCCAAAAGAATATCATCGACGTACTGTATTAACACCACTCCGTCCGGTAGTTGAACTGCATCCAGTTGTCTCTTGAGGGCTTGGCTATATATGCTGGGACTCTCAGTGTAGCCTTGTGGTGCCCTACAAAATCTGTACGAACGGGCTTTTAAGGTGAAGCCGAAAAGGTAGCGGCTGTCTGGGTGGATGGGGATGGAAAAGAATGCGTTCTTGAGATCAAGAACGGTAAAGGTAGTGGCAGTGGACGGAATCAGGGTGAGGATGGTGGTGATATCTGAGACTACGGGATACTGAGGTATGACTACTTTGTTAACCTCTCGTAAGTCGACAATGAAGCGGTATGCTTTCTCATCTCCCTCGCCTTGCTTCTTAACAATGGGTAGGATAGGGCTGTTGCAAACATTACTAACTACTTCTTCTACCACTCCTGCATCGACTAGGGACTGGATGATTTCCACCAACGCCTTCTCGCCTTCGGGCGATATCCGATACTGTGGAAGCTTTGGGAGCACTGCGTCCGGTCGGACAGTTATGTGTACAGGGTCGATCACCATGCGTCCTACGTCTGAGGCGGTTTTAGCCCCTAGATGTGTGGGTAACGTGTCAAGTAGGGACAGGTCAGCATCGGTTATGGAGAACATACGTCGCGCGAGACAAGGCCTGAACAGATCTGGGTTATCGTGCAGTATGACTCGAACTCCGTCTGGGGAACATCTGATGGTGGCCCGGAAATGTTTTAGTAAATCAAGACCCATAATGGCGTCGGGGGTGTTGGAGAGGAGCAGAAATGTCGTGTCAGTGGTGTTATTTTCCAAGTCAAAGGAGATTGGTGCGGACAAGGGATTAGTGGAGGGCGTTCCATCAAAGCCTATAGAGGTTACATGTGAGCCAGACAAGTGTGCCCTTGGGATCAGCCGTTTAGATAGCGCACTACGTGTCGCCCCAGTATCTACCAAAAATGGAGACTTTGTGCCCAGGACCTTAGCAGTGACGTAAGGACCTTGCTGGTCAACACGGAGTTCGACTGGATCCCTCCCTTGCCCCTGGCGGTCCTATGCAAAGTCATGGGTGTTTTCGTAGTCGGACTGCTGGCACTGGTTCTGTCGGGGGCGGTCGAAGGTGTTTGGTCTGTCTGGCTTGTCGTTGGTGGTGTCGTTCGTGTACCCTCGTCCCTGTCCTCTATTTCTGGGGCCGTTTGCTATGTCTCTTGTGTCCCTATTCTTGTTCATATCCAGAAGGACCGGGCACTGGGATTTCCAGTGTCCGAACCCTTTACAGAACGCACACTGATTCCCGTCTAAGTCCCTGCGTCCAGCGTAGGGTGTGGGTGCATGGTCTCTAGGGGGTAGTTTTCTAGGGGCAGTCGGTTGGTAGTTTTCCTTGGGAGGTTCCCTTCCTATGGTCACCCCTTGCAACTGTGCGATCATTACCCTTTCCTTCAGCTCCTTTTTCTTTCTCTCGGACGCCCTATCGTTCTCCTTCTTTTGGTGTTCGTAGTACTGGGCCATCTGGAGGATAGCCGCGGGTTTGGAGGCTGCCCAACTACTCTCACTAGTCTGTAACTTCTGGGAGACTTCCTGTGACAGACCCTTCACATAATTCTGGACAAAGAGGTGATGTCCGGTTGCAGTGGTCATGTCCTGGCCACTATAATCGGAAAACACTGTCTCGAATCGAGAGAAGTATTCGGATACATCCTCCTGGGGTTTCTGGCGGCAAGCCGTCACTATCGACCAGTCAACCTTCCTTTCTGGGATTAGGGTCTTTAATTTCTGAACAGTTTTGTCTGGGAGTTCCAATATGGCCTTTAGAGGTTTCTGTCCAGGTTCTCACTGCTTGTCTATGGTATCGAGTTGTACCCAGGTATATCCAAACGGCTCAGCGTGGTCGACTTTCCGGATTTGCTTCCACACATCAGCCGGCAGACATAACCCGATGAACAAATCGATATCCGCCAAGGTCATTATAGTAGAACCTAAGGCCGTACCTAGTTCTGTGTAAAAGGCAGTCGGGTTCTTTCTTAAGTCGGGTAGGGTTTTCCTAAAGGTCAGGATGTCTTGTCGGTCCCATGGCTGATAGACCCAGTTCTATACAACCCTTCCCTTCGCATCTTGGTGGTTGATGTCATCGTGTGTTCCCTGACCTCGTGGGGGGACCCAGTAAGGAGCGGCTTCCTTGATGGGCATCATGGTATCAGCTTTTCCTGCCTGGGGTTCAGTCGCTATGGGGGTTTCTATCTTGGTCGTCCTGTGGTAAATAAAATACCGGACTGAATTTCATACGGAATCCTAAAATAAAGTAAAATAGCTCAAAATAACAAGAGGCAGAATCCGTGGTATAAGAGGTTTTCTAAATGGGCTTTATTCCATTCAAAATGGCCGACTCGAGTCGCGGCCTTCAGGTTCCGTCACCACGAGGGTTCAGGAAGTGAAGTACAATAATTTATTGACAGACATGTATTTTTATAATAAGTGCATTACAATGAAACGAATGTAGAAGGCGTAACATTTGATAAGAAGAGTGACAAGACAGGTACGTAATCGAAACTAGGCGTAATAAGGAATAAAAGAAACATGATTGGTTTGCATTATCAGACATAGGTGGATCTATAAGATAATACTTGGCATAGATGCGCGCGCAGCAGCATGACGTGTAATTGACGTGCAACTAGGGGGTGAAGGGGACTTGACATTTAGCTCTACATGTGGAGACGAGAAGTCTGGGGGGTCAAGTCAACCTAATCCCAAATCATATCTACCATCCTATGTTTGGAGAACTATGTTATCCACAAGGAAGGACTCTCGGACAGAATCTATTCTATACTAACTGTGTGTGCGTGTACAAGCGTCTAAGTGTCTATATGAGATGCGAGGGGCAGAAAACTTTCCATGGCAGCAGGGCTATGAATCACTTGCAGGAGGACGGAAAGGCTGAGTCCTTGCTTGTGAGCTAAAGGAAATGTTTACCTAAATCACTTGACAGGAATGCATCGGCTGAAGAGCAAAATAGATAATTCGAAGGTGAAATACAACTTCTTGGCAGGCAGGCGAAAACTGGCCGAGGCAGACATTGTTAGCTGCACAGGGAGTAGGACAAAGTTCATGGATACAGATGCGAGCTCAAGCTGAAGCTGTCAGAGACAGAGAGCAGGGAAAGGCTTTGAGGACAGAATCGGGCCTACTTGCCTGAACTGTAAAAATGGAGTAACTTAGCCATATAAAGTCGGTGGCCTTTCATACTTAGGAATCGAATATCCAGCCCATTGATGGCGGATCTGACAGAGAACATGTCGACGGAAGACACACATATGTTTGCGTCTTAGAAACTGGAACTGGAGGGAACATACATGTACTTGTAACATGCATATAGAACCGTTGGGGTCCAAGATAGGGGACATAACTGATCAGGAAAATCCACATTTCCACATTCCCTCCTTGTCCCCTTCTTGCCCTTCAAGAGACATCAATCTTCATCATTCCATCGATTTGCTCATGGAGCATCATTTCTTCTTCCTTCTTCTTCCGGCATTCTGAACGAGACCTTGGTGGTGGAATACACGATGTGGCACACAGACCACAAATCGCTGGTCCACATTGTAGACATAGACAGCAACTGAATAGTATGAGAAGGCCAATACCTAGGAAGGATAGAACTCTCCATCCCCAGGCTGATATCACACTCCAAAACCACCCGGACCATGTCCAAGTGCCTGGATTTTCGTGTATCTGGCTTACAATCTTATGAAGGCGTGTTATAGCTTTATATACAGATGGCGAATTTTCTGGTATGAATATGCAGCAGCTGGATCCGATGACCCTGCAAGCTCCGCCCCTATCGGCCAGGATGACGTCAAGGACAAGACGATTCTGGAGAACAACAATTCTCATCACTGATTGTTCCTCTGTCAGATTGCCTAGGGCGGCTATAGTCTCGTTTACTACAGCTTCAAGAGTCTTGGTTAGTCTACGTATCAGCTTACTATTTGATATGGTACCTATATAGGGAAAGATACCTTTATTGAAATCTACATACTTGTCCCATGCTGTCTCAGTATAATCGACAACTGGGAGATCTCTTCGCTCTCTATTGTGTACTAAATGAACATTTCGATAATAATCAGGGGGAGCTAGGAAAACAGGTGGCAAAAGGAATGCTATGTAACAGGTACCATCCCAATCTAGAGGCAGACGCATATATGCCGTCTGGCCACATATGAAGTAAGAATGGCGAGAAGCTCTAAATGAAGATTTACCTTGATCACTATATTCTACTATAGTAACGCATTGGCTATGGCCCATATGTATGGAACCAACTTTTCTCACACATAATTCACCCTTAACTGGAAATACTGACATAGTGGGCAGAATTAGTTCAACTTCGGATTTGACATTCAAAATCATAAGATTAGGCGTAAAATTACCTAATTTATACACTTCATTTTCTAAATCAGTTCCTGTTCTACTGGGGTGACCCTCCTTATTGGGGTGACAGACTTTGAATAAAACTATATTCAGATTTCCCCATATCCAGTGTTGTTGATAAACTGCTGTGTCTGGGTCTATGGAATTTAATAAACTAAACCATGCTCCACAGGAGCCATTGTGTGTGAACGGATGTGGAAAGAAAGGCAGAACTCCTTTGGTATTCTGATAGGGAGGGAGTCGGCCACACACCCAACAATTGGTGGCATTACTAGTCTGATGGGAATGATGTAACATACTAATGAATGTGTTATTGCGCAGCGCAAGTCTATAGGACAACTCATGTGGGGGTAAGTCACTAAAGAAATGTTCATCAGTTATATTGAAAGCACGTTTAGAAACAGGATAATACATATGCAACAATATACTTGCAGTAACTATTAAAAAACTCAAGAAAAACAAAATTAATAAAGTCACAATACAGTGGTTACGCAGTGATTTACAATAAGCATGTCGTTTCATTATGATTCTGGACTCTACATGATTCAGACCTAAGGGATACATGTCGGGACAGATTCAACCGCTTCACCTTGGAGAGGACTTAAACAATCAAATCGTCCGACAGTTTAGATCTGGACCTGAGTTTCTGCTTATAGAGTTCGGTGTTACTGGCCTCAGCCAAAGGTAGCTTTGAGTCAATGGGGGAAGACACACGGGGAGTACTGTTTGTGTCAGGAGGAAGTCCATGAAATTTTTTGATATGGCTGGAATGCACCCATCCTTTCCTCCCTTCGATCTTCACAGCTGTTCTGGTCGTCAGCAGGACCAACTTAGGAAGCCTCCACCTTGGCTCCAGTTGGGTTTTCCGATCAAAATTTCTGATGAGAACATAATCACCGGGAATTACGTCATGAGGTTTCACCTCGGTGTTGTCAGGAAAAGCTGCGACTACCTGTGAACGACAAGATTGTAGTGCAGACATCAAGGAAGCCAGGTAATCTGTCAGCATATTACAGTCAACATCAGTTATTTTACGGGGTATAGGCGTCCCCCACATATTCGGTGGCCTACCAAAGATCACCTCATAAGGCGATAGCCCTGTTCGAGAGTGTGCTACCATCCTCATGTAAAATAGCGCAACTGGTAAGGCTACTATCCAGTCCACACCCTTTTCCTGACATATTTTAGACAATCTGATTTTTAAAAGTTGATTATGTCGTTCCACGAGACCTGCTGCCTCGGGGTGTCGGACACAGTGGAATTTCCACTGATATCCCAACAAGAGTGAGACATGTTTCATTAATTCGGATGAGAAAGGCTGACCGTTATCTGAATATACAACACGTGGTAAACCGTACCGTGGGAAGAATTCTCGAACTAGCTGCTTGGCAGTAGTCGGGGCCGTGTAATCTGATACGGGATACGCCTCTGTCCAACGGGAGAGAGCGCAGACAACTACGAGAACATATTTGAATCCTCGACAACGTTCCATCTGAATATAATCCATCTGGAGAACTTCAAAAGGATGGTCAGGAGGCTGAAATCCACCCTGCTCTACGGGAACACTCTTTCCTGGATTAAACTGACAACATATCATACAGGTACGAACTTTTTGTTTAGCTGCTGCTCGTAAATGTTTATTGAACCAAATGTGCTGAATGCTGTCTAGCATAGCCTTCTCTCCTAAATGTGCTGGACTGTGAACTGTAGCTATAATGGCTTGAACCATGGAATCAGGGAGAAACCATACAGATTTCTCCTTCGTCATCCATCCTTGATCTGTCTGGATCCCTCCTAGTTCAGTCCACTTCTTTATTTCTTCTGCTGTGGCATGTGTCTGTATGTCAATTACGTCAAGTGCGGGGTCCTTAATTGTCATACACTGTGTTGGTGTCTGAACTATTGGCTTTGTCATGTCTAATGTGCGATTCTGAGCAGTCTGTTTAGCTGTTTTGTCAGCTAAATCATTGCCTTGAGAAATGGTATCAGTAACCTTCGTGTGTGCTTTACATTTCATAATCGATATAGCAGTGGGTAGATGTATTGCGTCTAACAAAGCATGAATGAGGGGTCCGTGCTGAATGTGGGCACCATGGGAGGTTAAATAACCTCTCTCTCGCCACAGCACGCCGAAGTCGTGTACAACTCCGAATGCATAACGTGAGTCAGTGTATACATTAACTTTCTTATTTGTGGCTTGGATACAGGCTTGTGTTAGAGCAATAAGTTCTGCTGCTTGGGCTGACAAAGTATCTATACAATTTGTTTCAATAACTTCAGTGTCTGTTGTGACTGCATACGCGGCCACTAAGTCTCCTGTACTTGCTCTCATGCACGATCCGTCTACATACAACGTCAGGTCTGGATCTAACAATGGAACGTCTGTCAAGTCTTGTCTAGGTTTCGTCTTTATTTCAATGATTTCAACACAATCATGAGCTAGTGGGTCTGTTCCAATTACAGGTAATAGTGTAGCAGGATTCAATGTATTACACCGTCGGATCTCTATGTGTGGTTGAAACAATGTCAGTTCATAACCGGTAAGTCTTGCTATGGTCAAGTGTTGTGTTTGTGTTCGGTTCACAAGAACCTCTACTGCATGTGGTACTTGTACTGTCAATGGGTGTCCTAATACTATGGCATCGCTTTGTCTGATTGCTAAAGCTGTCGCTGCCACTGATTTCAGGCATGCAGGCAAAGCCTGAGCTACGGGATCTAATGTACTGGAAAAATAAGCACATGGCTTGCGTGATCCTGCTTGATCCTGAGTGAGTACTGACAAGGCAGTACCTTCGCGTTCTGTAACAAAAAGTGTAAAATGTTTGCTATAACATGGTGTTGCTAAAACAGGTGCTTGACATAAAGCTTCCTTTAGGCTTTCAAAAGCTTGTGTATGTTCCTGAGTCCAAGGGAGAACAGTCGATGTGGCTGCCTCCTGTGTGGTTAACTGAATGAGTGGTTTTGCTAGAAATGCGTACTGAGGGATCCACTGCCTACAATATGAAGTGAGGCCTATGAAAGCCCGCACCTCCTTCTGTGTCTGGGGTATTGACATGTTAGCAATTAACTGGATGCGATCTGGTGTAAGCTGCCTTCCCTCCTTGGACAGCGAGTGACCAAGATAAATAACTCGCTGAACACAGAATTGCAGCTTAGAAGGGGACACCTTGTGCCCCTTGTCGGCTAGGAAATGTAAAACTGTCAGAGAAGCTTTTTCACATTCTGGCTCGCTTCTCGCGGTGATCAGCAGATCATCGACATATTGAAGCAGTGCAGTATTGACTGGCATGTGGATACTGTCAAGTTCTCGTTTCAATGCTTGGCTGTAGATGCTGGGGCTTTCTGTAAATCCTTGGGGAGCGCGTGAGAATTTAAAGCTGCGCCCATTTAAACTGAATCCGAACAAGTATTGGCTTTCCGGATCTATTGGGACGCTGAAAAAAGCATTCTTGAGATCAATTACAGTAAAGAATGTTGCTTCGGAATCAATTGCTGTCAACAATGATGATATATCAGGGACCACAGGGAATTGTGGTACAATACACTTGTTTAGTTCACGCAAATCAATAACCAATCGGTATACTGGTGGGGCAGTAGGATCAGTTCGTTTAAGAATCGGAATTATCGGTGAATTACATATATTGGAGTCTGTTTCTATAACTACTCCCTGGGCAATCAGCTCATCAATGATTTTCAGCAAAGCCACTACAGCATCATGCGGTAACTTGTATTGTCGCATTCGTGGTAGTACCACTCCTGCTTTCAATGTAACTCGATAGGGTGTAATGTTCATGCAGCCAACATCCGTAGGGCCTTGTGCCCATAGATGTACTGGTAAAGTCTGTAGTCGGGGATCCATGTCTCTAGACACATAGTGACCTTTAAAATCACGTAAAAACAACCTTACTCCTTCTGGAGAACAACATATTATGGCTCCTAGTGCTTTCAGAGTTTTAATTCCTAACAGATTTTCTGGGCATGATTTAGTAAGCAATAAATCTGTAGTTCGTGTCAAAGGTCCTATCGTAAGTGGTAGGGGCTGTGATACTTCATTAACAATAGGTTTTCCCGAAAAACCAAGGGAAACATTTTGAGAGCCTGAGAGGGGTGCCCCTGGAACTTCACTACGTTTTATAGTTGTTCGACTTGCCCCTGTATCGAGTAAGAATTTTCTATCTTGACCTAATAATTCACTATGTACATAAGGTCCTTCTTGATCGACAGGAATCTCGATAAGCGGTAAGTCAACTTCCCTCTCTAGGCTGGTTCATGCGTAATGCTGATATTCAGGGTATTCATACTGTGCAGTCTGATACATTTGTCGTGTTGTTGTTTGTGTGGCAGTAGCAGGCAACGGTGGTGCAGCTGGCACAAACTGTATGGGTTGCTGTGAGGCTGGCATGGACTGTTGCTGAACTGGCATGGACTGTCCATGCTGCATAGCTCCTTGTTCATTCTGATCTTGTCTAACTAATCGTGGTCTCTCTTTTGCAATACCTGTAGCTATATTACGTTTCAGGACTGGACAATCATGTACATAATGGCCTAGTTGTTTACAGTAATTGCAGGTTCCTTTTACAGGAACTGCAGAATCACCAGAATGTGTCACACCCTTTTTGTGACCATCTGCTGGTACTGTCTGAGAAACTAGCATTTTCATTTTTGTATCCTTCATGCGTCTATGCTCGTGTTCTTGTTCATCCCTAATTCTATTGTGATGATACTGTAACATTTGTAGCATTTGCGACGGAGTGTTACTTTGCCAGGTACTCTCGAATTTCAATATTCTATTCTTCACTGGAGGCAATGCATTTTCCACCAATTTTGTCACAAATAAATGTGGATATGAGTCACTACTTGCTTTTATACCACTATTTATACCAAAACATTTTTCAAATCGAGCATAATAATCGCTTGTGTCTTCATCTTGCTTTTGTTTACAGGCTGTGATTGCACCCCAATCTTCCTTTTTTGTAGTTAATAAACGTGGCAGTACCTGTACTAGTAAACCTGGTAACAGTTTAACTTTATCCCCGAGCCCCGAACCTGCAGTTCGGCTCCTTTCTTCCTCTGCTAATGCTGTCCAGTCTATCTTTTGGTCTCCTACTTCCCACTCTTTTTCTTTCAGTTTTTCATAAATGCCAGCAGGCAAAAGCACCTTTAATATCGTCATAATATCAGGAAAGGTGTACTCTCCCATCAGTAACATGTCTTTAATTTCTCGGTGGAAACCCGCTGGGTCTTTGTCATGACTAGGTACTACTTTTTTCATTTCTAATAATTCCATTTTTGATATGGGTGTGTAAACAAATACACGGTGAAACTCATTGTCTTCGCCTTTTATTGGGTGCACTTCTCGTAAAGGATTTTGTCTATCCATATGGTACGGTGCTCTTTCTCTGCGGGGCAGGGAGAGAGAATCTGGATTTACAAAAAGGACATACTGCTTACGTGACACTAATATCTCTTTAATTAGCTTGTTACTAGAACCTCTCCATCTGTACGTGAGTAGTTCCGTTAATATATCAGGTAAAGGACCAGGGTCAGCATGTTGGCTCTTATATAATATAAGGAGTTGCTGAATCATATAGATTCCAGCTAAACGTTGTTCATCTGTACTGACGTTGAGAAACGTGTGTGCTACGGTCTCATCACCGTATTTTTCAGGACTAACAATCCAGTGAACGGCTGATCTAGCTAATTCTTGCTCATCCATGGAATCGAGGAGGTGGTAACCCCTTCGTTCTCGTAGTATTTTATCTGTGGCTTGAAACGAATGTTCAGGAGACTTCAGATTTATTACAGGCGTTGGATACGTTCTGCTGTTATTTGGGCATACTGAGTGTATGGGATCAGAAAAACATCTAGCATTATCACAGGATCTTCCTCTGCCTACATAGGCTATGGTCTCTGGCTGTCTTGCAGAGTTCCCTGATTCGGACACTTCATCTTGCTCAAACTCGTCTGTTCCTAATCTTTCTTCATGAATACGTTCTATTTCTTTACGTATTTTTCGGCACATGGCTATTATACAATTTTGCTTATCGTGTCTCCCTTCTGATATATTCTGACTCCATCTTGTAAGAATAAGCATTGCATTCGGGTCTACACCCGGACGATCTTGATTTCTGATCATACAGTTTATGAGGAAACGTAACAGTTCCCCCTGTATCTCTACTTTCTGGAATTCCATAGCTCTGTTAATACATCCTGGATCTCGTCCTGTTTGAACAAAATGATATATGTTGTCTAGATGCGTAGTCATCCCTGGTAACCTCGCTAAATACTCTGCGGCTCGCCTGATACGTAATGATGCCAGGACCATTTCGTCCTCTTTACCAACCACCGGGTCATATCTACAATTTACAAGGAGTTCCTTAAGCGTACGTTCACTTACGAATTTAGGTGTACGTGAATGTGCTGACTCTTGAAAGACAAGTTTATTTATTCTAGGTGGTGTAAAAGTACTGCTAGCACCTCCCGTGGCCCTATCTGGGGCGTCGGGTGTGAATGGGTTCGTTGAACGTGACACAGCAACTATGGGTGTCGATACCTCTGTAGAGTCGACTGCGGAGACAGATGCGGAAACAGATGTGCTTGCCGACGCTTGTGTCGGAACTTGCTGTTGCACGGGGGCAGATACCTGATCCTGACGTTGAACCCCTCCGCCAGACGGTCTATGTGGTGCGGCGTTAGCATACTCGGGAGCTGCGTCATCTAGATATGAGGAAAGAAAAACATCTTCTGCGGTTCTGGGAAGCCCCTTCGGATGTACCTTAATTGGAAATAATGGGGGTGGCAAGTCTTTTGGTATCTCTGGAGCAGCCTTAGGTAATCCTTCGGCTAGTAGGGGATACATACCATTCATAAGAGCATTTCTTTGTCTATTTACTTGTTCTGATCTCACTCGGATACCTTCCTCAATTAATAGATTTTCTTGAACTTTATTTGAACTTTCTTTACTCCTCTCTTCTTGTCTACGTGCTTTTTCTGTTCGTCTATGAGATTCTTTACGCCATAACTCAACAGCGTCTTTCTGTGACTGTCTGACCTTTCTTTTCCATAACTCTTCCTCCACTTTCATGATGCACTCTGCATCCCA
The DNA here is from genome assembly GCF_964204655.1 of Triturus cristatus. Classification (NCBI taxonomy): domain Eukaryota; kingdom Metazoa; phylum Chordata; class Amphibia; order Caudata; family Salamandridae; genus Triturus; species Triturus cristatus. The sequence continues at coordinate 791,915,489 of NC_140595.1, forward strand.
GGTTCCCGCTATGGGCCACCTTTGACTTTCCGGCAATCCCTTGGTATAATCTACCCATAGATCAAGAAATAATATGGCATCTAAGCCATGTTTATGGTACATAAAATGCCCTGGAGTGTCCCTAGGAGGAATAGGAACTGCTTCTTCAAGCACCCCTTTTCTGGTAGTAATCTGTCTTAACTTCGAGAAGAGCGGCATATTTACAACTGATCTGATACTTACTCTTGAATTTTCTTAATACGAAAAACACAATAAATGAATAGTGAACAATGAACAGTCATTCATACTACAATACTTTGAACACTTTAAACATTAAACATTAAACATTGTAACAATGATCGACAATGATGACAGTCTGCCTAACTAATCACCACGCTGAATTCTTGACAATAACTGAATTCTTCGGAATACTTGATATACTGCTAAACAGTACATATACACTGCTAAACAGTGCAGACCGGATTTGTGTACCCAAATCCGTCTTGACCGGCACAACCTATGTGCGCGTCAACACGCCTCCCCGGCGATGGTACTCACCGAGTAGCTCCTTGAAACGGAAGGCCTTAAAGAATGGACAGGACTCGATGACTGCGGACAGCGGACCCTCTGGACATCGGGATTTCGGAAAACCTGGTGGGCCTCTGTATACCTCGGATCTTGCTCTCTCAGCTAGGCTCTGGTCGGGATACTTCGCACTTCTCACCGCCTCGTCTGGGTTGATCGCAGCCTCAGTCGCCCCCGCTTGACCGGAGGGAGCTTACAGGAAATCCTGCTGGTACGCGTTTATGGTCCGTCCAGCTGTGGCAGGAGACCGGGCCTGCAACGCACCGCCGGCGCGTGAGATGAGAAAGTGTCCCTGTTCGGGCGCCATTATGTGGTAAATAAAATACCGGACTGAATTTCATACGGAATCCTAAAATAAAGTAAAATAGCTCAAAATAACAAGAGGCAGAATCCGTGGTATAAGAGGTTTTCTAAATGGGCTTTATTCCATTCAAAATGGCCGACTCGAGTCGCGGCCTTCAGGTTCCGTCACCACGAGGGTTCAGGAAGTGAAGTACAATAATTTATTGACAGACATGTATTTTTATAATAAGTGCATTACAATGAAACGAATGTAGAAGGCGTAACATTTGATAAGAAGAGTGACAAGACAGGTACGTAATCGAAACTAGGCGTAATAAGGAATAAAAGAAACATGATTGGTTTGCATTATCAGACATAGGTGGATCTATAAGATAATACTTGGCATAGATGCGCGCGCAGCAGCATGACGTGTAATTGACGTGCAACTAGGGGGTGAAGGGGACTTGACATTTAGCTCTACATGTGGAGACGAGAAGTCTGGGGGGTCAAGTCAACCTAATCCCAAATCATATCTACCATCCTATGTTTGGAGAACTATGTTATCCACAAGGAAGGACTCTCGGACAGAATCTATTCTATACTAACTGTGTGTGCGTGTACAAGCGTCTAAGTGTCTATATGAGATGCGAGGGGCAGAAAACTTTCCATGGCAGCAGGGCTATGAATCACTTGCAGGAGGACGGAAAGGCTGAGTCCTTGCTTGTGAGCTAAAGGAAATGTTTACCTAAATCACTTGACAGGAATGCATCGGCTGAAGAGCAAAATAGATAATTCGAAGGTGAAATACAACTTCTTGGCAGGCAGGCGAAAACTGGCCGAGGCAGACATTGTTAGCTGCACAGGGAGTAGGACAAAGTTCATGGATACAGATGCGAGCTCAAGCTGAAGCTGTCAGAGACAGAGAGCAGGGAAAGGCTTTGAGGACAGAATCGGGCCTACTTGCCTGAACTGTAAAAATGGAGTAACTTAGCCATATAAAGTCGGTGGCCTTTCATACTTAGGAATCGAATATCCAGCCCATTGATGGCGGATCTGACAGAGAACATGTCGACGGAAGACACACATATGTTTGCGTCTTAGAAACTGGAACTGGAGGGAACATACATGTACTTGTAACATGCATATAGAACCGTTGGGGTCCAAGATAGGGGACATAACTGATCAGGAAAATCCACATTTCCACAGTCCGCCTGTGTTCTTTAAGATGTCGGAAGACTTCGAGTGTACGTGTGAAGAGGTCCGTCACATCGCCCTCTCCCTCTTCCCCAATATCAACCTTTCTATACAAGGTTGCTAAGCCTTCGGGACCTCTATCCTGGTACCTATCCTCATAGGGATTCAGAGTGTGATAACAAAGTCATACGACAAAGTGTCGTCTGTGGTTGTCGGCATACGAGTTATAGATATCTGTCACATATTCCTCACTTTCCTTCCGTTCTACTAGTGTTCTCACTACCTTATCGATTCCGGCTCGTTCACCCTTTGTTAGTCGATTGATTCTGGCGGAATCTTTCTTTCTCGTATCGGGGTTATCTAACGTTATTGCTAACGTTGTGTTCAGTACAAGAGGCTCGGCCGGCGCGGAGGCCGTGAGGACCGAGGCCCTGGTACTGCTTTCGCTTGCGTTCGGGGGTTGTGGGTGCTGCACTATAGGTTGGGAGGGAGCGTATGGAGGGGGCATGTAGATAATCGGGGGGCCTAATAGTAATTCATCGTTCGCTCGTTGCTTGGAAGGTAACTCAGGGTAGAGCGTAGAGGGGGTCCTAACAGGGCACTGGCCTGATGTTTCAGACTCTTGTTTTAGTTTAGCTTCCTTTCTCTCTTTTATTTCTTCTTCTAGCTTTCTAGCGGCAAGGTGAGCTGCTTTTCATAATTCTTTTTCTGCCTTTACTTCTTCTCTCTTTTTCCGTTGCGTTGTTTCTTTGCGCCACATGCCGATACTGTCGAGCATAGTGGGCGTCGTTTTATTGCTACGTAGAGCTATTTCTAGCGTTTCTATTTTATGGTCATCAAAGGATCCCATCAGTGGCCACTGGCTTTCGGAGTCCTTCTGTGTATATTTATGCCATAGTTTGCTATAAGCTACAGCGACTAGTCCATATTTAGTAAACATGTCCTTATTAGGGGTGCCCTCCAGTGGAGCCGGATAGTTCATCTCTAATAAGCGGTCCGGGTAGAACCAACTACCAATCAGTGGGGAGAAGATAGGCATGACGGGTTACAACGGGGACAAAAGTCTGCACTACCTATCTTTTCACTGCTTGCAAAGACTAGACAGAATATCTCTATTCCACGTTATTTGTAAGCAGAGATTACCTCCAAAGAACCAATATCGAACAACCAGTGTTTGGACAATCAAACAATCAAATGGTGAGAAAGAGATAGGCACGACGGGTTACAACGGGGGACAAAGGTCCGCGTTACCTATCCTTCACTATCTGCAAAGACTAGACAGAATATTTCTATTCTACGTTATTTGCAAACAGAGAATATCTCAAGAAGCACTATTCGTCAAAAAAAAAAAAACAATCAATGTTCGGACAATCAATCAGTGGGGAGAAAAATAGGCACGACAGATTACAAAGGGGGACAAAGGTCCGCGTTACCTACCATTCACTATCTGCAAAGGGGGAGGGAGTATTTCTACTCTTCCCCGTTTGTAGGCAGTGAATATCTCAAAAAGAACAATCAAATAAGCAATACTAGTATTTTCTTTTTTTTTTTTTTTTTTTTTTGTTTTTTGAAACCGTTTATTACAAGACTCAAAAAATATACAAATATGGGCCTACAACCTTCCGGTCGGCCGCTAGCAATAAAAGGAGCATACGATATACATTTATAAAACACATGGTGCTGCGGCCGAGCATGCACAGGAGGTAACATCGTTGCGAGCCACACTGTCCAGACCCCACTATACGGTTCCATTTTAAACTTAAAGAACAACAAATACAAACAAACCCACAAGGCAATCCTCAATCGGAAATAGCAACACGTGCTCCCCTAGAGGGGGGATCCTAGCCATCCATAGGAATCTCAAGAGGGGGGGGGAGAGATCAGAACTAGGGCTGGGTACACCTAATGCCCAGGTACCGGGGGGATGAGTTGGCTAAGGGGACGGGGCCGGCGACGGATCGGGCAATAACGGTGGAGCACAGATTCCCCCGCGGTAGGCGTTCCAGGGGCCCCATACTTTCACCCATGTCGCAGGCTTACCTCTCGCCACATACACCACCTTTTCCCGAAACATGCACCAATCCATATGTTCCTTCCAGGCCGAGACAGTCGGGGGCCTCTGGGATCCCCACAGTTGGGCAATATCACGCTTGGCAACCATATACCCCAGAGTCACCCACCACGTCTGCGGCACCGAGTAATCGGTAGGCTCCCACACATTCAACAGGCATCTCCTCGCTTCGGGCAACAGCGCCACATGCGTGACCACTCGCAGCACCTCATGCACACCACGCCAGAACCCCTCCACCTCCGGGCACTCCCACAAGATATGCAGTAAAGTCCCCAGCGCACCACACCCACGCTTACACAAACCGTCCTCAGCATAGCCCATACGCAGGAGCCTTGGCCCCGTCATGTAGACCCTGTGGAGTATCTTGAGCCGGACGAAACGAAGGCGAGCCGGTATGGCCACCTCTTTCGGGGAGGCCACCGCGGAAATCCAGTCCTCGTCGTCCAGCTCCAGCCCATCGGCTACCCAAGCCTCACGAAGGGCAGTCAACAAGTCCGAGCGGTCGTTGATCAGTTTTTTGTAGATCAGTGAGATCGTGCTGTCAGGGACGTGTCCATCCAGCACTCTATCCTCCAGGGGGGAACACTCCGGGATGGAGGCAACGTCCGGAAAGACGGAGCCCAGCGCATGCCGGACCTGCAAATACCGAAAGTACTCGCTGCCCTGCAACTGAAATTCCGTCTGCAGCATCTCGAACGTTTTAAATCCTCCCCTCGTCCAGAGATCCCCCACTTTGCTAATGCCTATTAAATCCCACTTCTCAAAGCCCTTCGAGGTCCACAAGGAGCCCAACCGCTCAGATGCGTATAGTGGTGACGCCCGGGTCAAACGGTCCTTCCACCCCATTGCAGCATTGGCCGCGTGCCACACTCGCACCATGACACGCGTGGGGCCCGTTAGGCGAGCGTCGGGCGCGCTAGAGTAGAGCGCTCGATTATGGTCACCACCTGGAAGTAGCATCCTATCCATTTCAAACGCCGGGTTCAAGGCGGGCCCATATAGGCCCTGATTAATCGCAGCTAGCTGGGAGGCCCAATAATACCGTTTAATATCCGGGAGGGCAATCCCCCCGTCATACCAGGGGAGCGTCAGCTTAGCCAGGGCAATACGTGGCCTCCCGTCCCAGAACAGGCGGCGCTGCAAACTCTCCACTTCGCGGAAGTAGCGCGCTGGGACGAGGTCCATAGTGTTCTGCAACGCGTATAGGAAACGCGGCAGCGACATCATTTTAAACAATGCCGCCCGGCCGAGCGGCGAAAGCGGCAAACGCCGCCAGCGCGCGACATCCTCTTTCAGACGCTGGAGGGGGGGAAGCAAGTTCCGATCATACCGAGCCTCCGGGTCCAGAGTAATGAAGACACCCAGGTACCTAAATCCCTGCGGGGCGACCTGGATCGGACAGCCCCGCGGGAGGATAGGAGCCTCCCCAGAGAGAACATACACACACGATTTAGCCCAGTTGATGACCAGACCGGAGTTACGACCGAATGAATGCAAAACATCAACCAGTACTATGAGTGATTTACGTGGGGAAGCTAGGTACAAGAGGATGTCATCAGCGTATAGGGATACGCGGTCTTCATACTCAGGGGTCCAGCGGAGACCACGGATGGAAGGCTCCCACCGCAGCCACTCCGCCAGGGGCTCCAAGGCAAGTGCAAAGAGGAGCGGCGATAAGGGGCAGCCCTGCCGTGTGCCCCGGCCCAGCTCGAACGGAGCCGACACTCTTCCGTTCACCACCACCTGCGCCAATGGGCCCGAATACAGCAATTTGACCCAACTGATGAACCCTGGGCCAAATCCAAACTTCGCAAGCATCGCCCAGATATATGGCCACTCAAGCGTGTCAAACGCCATGGTGGCGTCTAAGGACGCCAAAATGGCCGGCTCCCGTATGAACGGGGCACGTGCGAGCACACCGTGCAAACGCCGCAGATTAAGGGCTGTGTTGCGATGGGGAATAAAGCCAGATTGGTCCTGATGAACCAAATCGCCCACCACGCCGACCAGCCGATTGGCCAGTACCTTGGCGAGAATCTTGGGCTCCGCATTCAGTAGCGAAATGGGCCGATAGGATGTAACCCGGTCCCGAGGTCTCCCTTCCTTGTGGATGACCACGATTGTAGCCAGACGCTGGTCCGGCGGGCGGGAGCCCACCGAGTGTGCCGCCAGGAACATAGCCCGGAGGTGGGGTGCCAGCGTATCCGGTCGCAACTTGTACAACTCGATAGGGAGACCATTCGGACCCATGGCCTTGCCGGAAGCGACCGAGCGTATGGCGAGGGCGATCTCGTCGGAGGTGGGAGCGGCGTCCAACGACACCCTGTCCTTCCCGGAAAGGGACGGCAGCGCGATATCACTGAGCAGGGCACGGGAATCCTCTTCCGAGCAGGGAGACACCGGGGAATACACCCCATGGAAATAATCCGCGAAGCAGGAGACAATTTCTTCTGGCTCAGTTACACACACACCATCCGTTTTCTCAATCAGCGGGACCACACGATTCGCTCTCTCTTTTTTGTCCAACCACGCTATAAGTTTACCAGCCTTATCACCCACATCATACAGTCGCCCCTGTTGCTCTCTACTGAGGCCCCTGGCCGCCTCCGTGACGAGGGCCCTGTAGGCCGCTTGCTTGAGTTGGAGGACATGTAATGCAGCATCCGTCACCCCACCTTCTAAATTCCCCTCCAACTCGGCTATTTCAGCCTCCATCCGGGTCACCTCCAGCCGCTCGCGCCTCCGGGCGTGGGAAATAAGGGATAGGGCCTCCCCTCGGAGTACTGTCTTGAAGGCCTCCCATAGCGGTACGGCCGAAGGCACAGACCCCACATTCTCATCAAAATATCGCTGAAGGGATTTAATCAATTCAGCGCGAATGGTGGGGTCGCGCAGGTACCAAGGATTGATTGGGACCACCCTACCCTCACCCCTCGGAAAGACATCAAAGTGCAGTAGGAGCGGGGAGTGGTCCGAAATACCCCGTGGCAAATGGCGCACCTCTCCAACCCTCCCAACATAGGCCGCCGGGACAAGGACATAGTCTAGTCGTGAGAAACTACCATGGGCTCCCGAGTGGAAAGTGTACTGCAGCTGCGTGGGGTGTTTTAAACGCCAGCAGTCCACTAATCCAAATGTATCCAAGAGGCCGGGTAGCCACGCCTGTGCCCGGGGGAGGTCCCTAGGGGGGTGACGATCCAAAGACCCAGATACCACCGCATTAAAATCCCCCCCCACAACTAAAAGCCCCCCCGGAAGGCCAAGGAGAAGGCGCCCAAGGTCCGCAAAGGTGGTCGACTGCAGCCCCGGTGGGATGTATACTGACACAAAGACAACCACTTTGCCCTCCAGTCTTCCCACCAAGACCGTATAACGTCCCCTGTCATCGTGGAGCACCTCATCAATCTCCAACGGAAGCGAGTTCTTCACCATGATGCCCACACCCCGTGAGCCGGACGTGAAGCCCGAGTGAGCCACTAGGCGATAGCCACGCCAATTCATGGCGCAGAAGGAGTTGCCAATGAGGTGTGTCTCCTGCAGAAAGACTACATCGGGCGAGATTCGCTTCAAAAACTGCAGGACCACACCCCGTTTGATCCTGTCCCCCAGTCCATTCACATTCCAAGACAACAAAGTTAGTTCCCTACCCCCCATCATATACAGAAGCCATCATTCGTCCCCCGGAGAGCACTTTAGAACTAACACAATAATACGTTTGCCTTGTGATAAAAACGAACAACACCCCATCCCTACCCACCCACCCCAACAGAACTCCCCCCTCCCTGCACCCCTGTATGAGCCCAAACAGCCCCCCCAACGTGCAGTGTGCCTGTCGCCCCATATATAGTTAGACTAACTAAACCCCCTAGAGGAGGAGGGAGAACCCCCAATAGACCCAACACAACCTCCATAGGAGGGGAACTTATAAAAACTGACGCAGAATCAAAAGTGGCATCATTTTCGTCCAGAGTGAGGCCCAATATTAGACCCTCAGTCCTGATCCAGCGTGCCGTCTCCCCCCGCCGCCCCCCCCCGCCCCCCCGATCACGATCCCCGGGCAGAGTATCCAGCCAGTCCCCGGCCGCTTCGGGACGATCAAAGAAGTGCGTGCGACCATCCACCTCCACACGCAGCTTGGCTGGGAAAAGCATGGCGTATTTGATGTTTAGGTCCCGAAGACGGCGTTTGACGCCTAGGAAGCTCAGTCTCTGCTTCTGGACCGCTGGGGTGAAATCAGGATAAAAATTAACCTCCATATTGTCAAGCTTGACCGGTCCATGCAGTCTGGAGGTTTGCAGGATAGCGTCTCTATCCCGAAAATTGAAAATCTGGGCGATGAGAGGTCTCGGAGGGGCTCCGACCTTCGGCCTTCCCCCGGGAACCCTGTGGGCCCTCTCCACAGTGAAGAATTTGCTCAGCCCCCGTGGCTGGAGATGGGTAGCAATCAGGTCCTCCACAAAGAGATCCGCCGCCGCATCCTCGCGTCCCTCGGGCACCCCGATAATGCGGATGTTGTTCCTCCGTGCCCGACTCTCGGAGTCCTCCAGGCGTCGATCCATAAGCGCAGTCGCCTGACTAAGCCGGCGCACCTCTATTTGCAAGGCCGCCACATCTGTCGTTAGGCCCGATGCGGTGTGGGCCAAAGACTCTACTCGGTCGTTGGTTTTGGAAAGATCGGCCCTCACCAGGCCAACATCCACGAGGACCGAGTCAATCTTCTGCGCCAGTGTATCAAACCGCTGGCCCACCGAGGCCTTCATCTCGGCAATGGCGCCCATAACATCTCGCAGAGTCAGATCTGCGGGCAGGTCTGGGGCATCAGGAGGGCTCTCAGGGGACTTGCGCGGTCCATCGGGAGATCCCTTCTGGAGGGTATAGCGGTCCATACTGTTGGCCTGATGGACGGCGCCACGCCGGGTCGATTTGGTCTTTGCCCGGTCTCCATCTTGTTTCGTGGCCATGGCCACCAGTCTCCCAGTCGCACCAGCCACGTCGTGTAGGGCAGGAAAGCAGGGCCACGAGCTCCGGGGGGGCCCCCTCAGAGCAGCGGGGTGGATCACAGCCTGCAGGCAGGCAGGGTCTCCCAGCAAGGCCACACCACACCAACACCAAGGGCTCCGCGACCCAACCTCGCAGAGACGACAAGGTGGTGCGAAAGCGAAAGCGAAAGTGCGGGGTACGCGAGTCGCCAGGCCCTGCCTGCCGCTGTTGTTCACTTTGTCACTGGATCACCCCACAGCGCAAATCCGGGGTCCGGCGAGGGGAAGGCCGCACACCTCAATCGGTGCTCACTCCGGTGTCCGAGGTCCGATTCGGAAGCGGGAAACGGGTGCCACCTCAGCTCAGGTTCACCAACATAGTCCCCTCATCCAGGGCAGGATAATTTCAGGATAATCGTAGGAGGTTGCGGAGGTCCTCGGGAGCCTCGCACCTACGCGGCCATCTTGGTTGCGCGCTAGGCTCCTCCCCCAATACTAGTATTTTCAATCAATCAATCAATCGTTTCGCAATTCGTCGTGTTACACGACTTTACCCGGACCGCATGGACAGTTTCTCGTCTTCCGCCTCCAGCGCCCAATCGTCCTCTACTCTCCGTATTTGCCGCGGCACTCCTGATGGTTCCCAGTCAGGACCGTAGATCACTCGAGAGAGGTCTGCTCGGAACCAGTGAAGTTCGGATGATCGGCTGCCAGACGAGGGTCTATCGGGCAGGAGCTCTTCCCGATCGTTACAGTCGTTCACTCTGTCGTCGGGACCTCTCTCATTGGATCCACGTGTCGCTGATGGGCCCCACGTTTGGGACGCCAATTGTTAAATGGTAGCGGCTGTTTCAGTCGATAACCTTTCAAGTGTTGCCCGGTGGTAATCGCCTCTTATACCATTCGATGATTAACCAACAAAAGAGGCAGACGCCGGAGACTGGAAGGCAGGAAACAAAGTTTTATTCCGTCGGAGCAGAACACATCAGATCGGACAGCAAGGTATCGTCTCGAGGTGCTCTAACCACATCTCTGAGGCCTGGCCCCTTATACACAAGTTTATTGCTTTATTGCAGGTTTATCATACATGGCACATTCTTGAGATCGCTTTGATACATGAAAGGACACCCTCGGAACCCTCGGCTCAGGTCCGTTCCCACACATAGTTACAGTAGAAGTCCCCACCCCACCCGCGGTAGGAGATGGCTATCACACAGCTGGACATTCCGCCAATTCCCGGGGGTGTGTGCAACCGGTCGGGTCTCAGGGGTTGGGAGCCTTGATCAACTGTAATCCCTTTGAAGTGAGATGTTTCCCTTACAGTAGGGGCAATAAACTGCATCCGCAGGGCTAGGTGATGGCCTGGGATCGATTCGGACAATCGGGCGCAGAGGAAGGGGGTTATCAAAAGGATGTATGACCATGTATGGGATGAAAGGAGGTGTTGGTCAGGCGCGGGATGTGGTTCCATGGCAGGGTCGCGCAGAAGGAGAGGTTTTATAGCCTATGCATGAGAGAGCGGGGGTGGTCAGCGCGCGGGGGGATGTTCGCAGCGCCAGAGGGACGCGCTGGCGATCGGCAATGAGCGGGGAGAGGGGCCATGGTGCCTAAAATGGCCACCGTGTGTTTCTGCGTGCGGCGCTGGGGGGGGGGGGGGGGGGCAGAGACAAGATGGCGCAGATACTGTTCAGTTACGAACTAAATTTCCACACATGTACCACAGAGAGTAAGGCCTGGCCCTCCACGGCTTTGCAATACTAGAGCCCATGTACCACAGAGAGTAAGGCTTGGCCCTCCACAGCTTTGCAATACTAGAGCCCACGTACCACAGAGAGTAAGGACTGGCCCTTCTCAGCTTTGCAATACTAGAGCCCATGTACCACAGAGAGTAAGGCCTGGCCCTCCACAGCTTTGCAATACTAGAGCCCATGTACCACAGAGAGTAAGGCCTGGCCCACCAAAGCTTTGCAATACTAGAGCCCATGTACCACAGAGAGTAAGGACTGTCCCTCCACTGCTTTGCAATACTAGAGCCCATGTACCACAGAGAGTAAGGCCGTGCCCTCCACAGGTTTGCAATACTAGAGCCCATGTACCACAGAGAGTAAGGCATGGCCCACCAAAGCTTTGCAATACTAGAGCCCATGTACCACAGAGAGTAAGGCCTGGCCCTCCACAGCTTTGCAATACTTGAGCCCATGCACCACAGAGAGTAAGAACTGGGCCTTCACAGCTTTGCAATACAAGAGCCCATGTACCACAGAGAGTAAGGCATGGCCCTCCACAGCTTTGCAATACTTGAGCCCATGAACCAGAGAGTAAGGACTGGCCCTCCACAGCTTTGCAATAATAGAGCCCATGTACCACAGAGAGAAAGGACTGGCCCTCCATAGCCTTGTAATACTAGAGCCCATGTACCAAAGAGAGTAAGGCCTGGCCCTCCATAGCTTTGCAATACTTGAGCCCATGAACCAGAGAGTAAGGACTGGGCCTCCACAGCTTTGCAATACTAGAGCCCATGTACCACAGAGAGTAAGGACTGGCCCTCCACAGCTTTGCAATACTAGAGCCCATGTACCACAGAGAGTAAGGACTGGCCCTCCACAGCTTTGCAATACTAGAGCCCATGTACCACAGAGGGTAAGGACTGGCCCTCCACAGCGTTGCAATACTAAAGTCCATGTACCACAGAGAGTAAGGCCTGGCCCTCCACAGCTTTGCAATACTTGAGCCCGTGAACCAGAGAGTATGGACTGGGCCTCCACAGCCTTGCAATACTAGAACCCATGTACCACAGAGAGTAAGGCCTGGCCCTCCACAGCTTTGCAATACTTGGGCCCATGCACCACAGAGAGTAAGAACTGGGCCTCCACAGCTTTGCAATACTAGAGCCCATGTACCACAGAGAGTAAGGCCTGGCCCTCCACAGCTTTGCAATACTTGAGCCCATGAACCAGAGTGTAAGGACTGGCCCTCCACAGCTTTGCAATAATAGAGCCCATGTTCCACAGAGAGTAACGCCTGGCCCTCCACAGCTTTGCAATACTAGAGCCCATGTACCACAGAGAGTAAGGCCTTGCCCTCCACAGCTTTGCAATACTAAAGCCCATGTGCCACAAAGAGTAAGGACTGGCCCTCCACAGCTTTGCAAAACTAGAGCCCACGTACCACAGCGAGTAAGGACTGGCCCTCCACAGCTTTGCAATACTAGAGCTCATGTACCACAGAGAGTAAGGCCTGGCCCTCCACAGCTTTGCAATAATAGAGCCCATGTACCACAGAGAGTAAGGACTGGCCCTCCACAGCCTTGCAATACTAGAGCCCAAGTACCAAAGAGAGTAAGGCCTGGCCCTCCACAGCTTTGCAATACTTGAGCCCATGCACCACAGAGAGTAAGAACTGGGCCTCCACAGCTTTGCAATACTAGAGCCCATGTACCACAGAGAGTAAGGCCTGGTCCTCCACAGCTTTGCAATACTAGAGCCCATGTACCACAGAGAGTAAGCCTGGCCCTCCACAGCTTTGCATTACTAGAGCCCATGTACCACAGAGAGTAAGGCCTGACCCTCCACAGCTTTGCAATACTTGAGCCCATGTACCACAGAGTAAGGCCTGGCCCTCCACAGCTTTGCAATACTAGAGCCCATGTACCACAGAGAGTAAGGCCTTGCCCTCCACAGCTTTGCAATACTAGAGCCCATGTACCACAGAGAGTAAGGCCTGGCCCTCCAAAGCTTTGCAATACTAGAGCCCATGTACCAAAGAGAGTAAAGACTGGCCCTCCACAGCTTTGCAATACTAGAGCCCATGTACCACAGAGAGTAAGGCCTGGCCCTCCACAGCTTTGCCGTACTGGAGCCCATGTACCACAGAGAGTAAGGCCTGGCCCTCCACAGCTTTGCCGTACTGGAGCCCATGTACGACAAAGAGTATGGCCTGGCCTCCACAGCTTTACAGTACTAGAGCCCATGTACCACAGAGAGTAAGGCCTTGCCCTCCACAGCTTTGCAATACTAGAGCCCATGTACCACAGAGAGTAAGGCTTGGCCCTCCACAGCTTTGCAATACTAGAGCCCATGTACCAAAGAGAGTAAGGACTGGCCCTCCACAGCTTTGCAATACTAGAGCCCTTGTACCACAGAGAGTAAGGACTGGCCCTCCACAGCTTTGCAATACTAGAGCCCATGTACCACAGAGAGTAAGGACTGACCCTCCAAAGCTGTGCAATACTAGAGCCCATGTACCACAGAGAGTAAGGACTGACCCTCCACAGCTTTGCAATACTAGAGCCCATGTACCACAGAGAGTAAGGCCTGGCCCTCCACAGCTTTGCAATATTAGAGCCCATGTACCACAGAGAGTAAGGACTGGCCCTCCACAGCTTTGCAATACTAGAGCCCATGTACCACAGAGAGTAAGGCTTGGCCCTCCACCGTTTTGCAATACTAGAGCCCATGTACCACAGAGAGTAAGGACTGGCCCTCCTCAGCTTTGCAATACTAGAGCCCATGTACCACAGAGAGTAAGGCCTTGCCCTCCACAGCTTTGCAATACTAGAGCCCATGTACCACAGAGAGTAAGGCTTGGCCCTCCACAGCTTTGCAGTACTAGAGCCCATGTAGCACAGAGAGTAAGGACTGGCCCTCCATAGCTTTGCAGTACTAGAGCCCATGTAGCACAGAGAGTAAGGCCTGGCCCACCAAAGCTTTGCAATACTAGAGCCCATGTACCACAGAGAGTAAGGACTGTCCCTCCACTGCTTTGCAATACTAGAGCCCATGTACCACAGAGAGTAAGGCCTTGCCCTCCACAGCTTTGCAATACTAGAGCCCATGTACCACAGAGAGTAAGGCCTGGCCCACCAAAGCTTTGCAATACTAGAGCCCATGTACCACAGAGAGTAAGGACTGTCCCTCCACAGCTTTGCAGTACTAGAGCCCATGTAGCACAGAGAGTAAGGACTGGCCCTCCATAGCTTTGCAATACTAGAGCCCATGTACCACAGAGAGTAAGGACTGGCCCTCCACAGCTTTGCAATACTAGAGCCCATGCACCACAGAGAGTAAGAACTGGCCCTCCACAGCTTTGCAATACTAGAGCCCATGTCCCACAGAGAGTAAGGCCTGGCCCTCCACAGCTATGCAGTACTGGAGCCCATGTACCACAGAGAGTAAGGCCTGACCCTCCACAGCTTTGCAGTACTAGAGCCCATGTACCACAGAGAGTAAGGCCTGGCCCTGCACAGCTTTGCAATACTAGAGCCCATGTACCACAGAGAGTAAGGCCTGACCCTCCACAGCTTTGCAATACTAGAGCCCATGTGCCACAGAGATTAAGGCCTGACCCTCCACAGCTTTGCAGTACTACTGCCCCTATAACACTGAGAATAACGCCCGACCTTCTATAGTATTGCCGCACTACAGCCCAGTCTATTCACAGCCGAAGTTTTTTATGCGCCTGTAATACAAACATTAGGGCCTGACTCTCCACAGATTCATAGTGCTGGAGACCAGACCACTCACTCATTTCAGAGCTGAAACTCAATGCGCATCTAATACAAACATTAGGGCCTGACACTCCACAGCTTACATCGCTGGAGCCCAGGCCACTCACTCATTTCAGAGCTGAAGCCCAATGCGCATCTAATACAAACATTAAGGCCGGGCTCTCCACAGCTTTACATCGCTGGAGCCCAGGCCACTCACTCATTTCAGAGCTGAAGCTCATATTAACTGATCAATCCAACATTTGTAGCTCGACCTCATAAAGAGACGAGAGATAGGAAGAGCGAAGAGATGAAAGAGAGAGACACGGAAAGAGAAAGATAGGAACTCGTAAAAAGAGATATAGTGACAGAGAAACCCAGCAAGAGAGACAGGGGGTGGCAGATAAATGACTCTTGACGAGAGAGAGATAAAGACATGAAGAAACAGAGAATGGCAGAAAAAAAGGGAAGCGACATGGCGAGAGAGGGAGAGTGAGAGGAGAGAAGGAGTCGTGAACAGCAGAACGACATAGAAAGAGACAGTAATAGACATAGACAGGTAACTAAAGAAAGAAATAGGAAGAGACAAGAGACTTAGGAAGAGAGAAAGACATGAGAGCCAGGGAAGCTAAAGACATAGGCAAATAAGTAGCACTGAAGAGATGAAGTAAAACGCCAGGCGAAGTAGAGAAAAAGAAGAAGAGATGGAAAAAGAATGAGACAGGGAAAGAGAGAGAGAGGGAGAGGAAGAGGAAGAGGAAGAGGGAGAAATAGGTGTGAGAGTCTGAGAAAGACAGAGATGGGAAGACAGAGAAGGAGAAGCAGTGAGACATGCAGAGTATGAGACAGAGAGAGACAGACATGACAGGTGCTGCTGCAAACACAGAGAGAAAGAGTAAAAGAGTGGTAGGGACTCCCTGATCCATCCACCCACCCACTCACCCATCCATCCATCCATCCATTGATTCATCCACCTACCCACCCATTCATTCATTCATTAATCCATTCATCCATCCACCCACTCACCTACCCATGCATTCATCCATTCCACCCACTCACCCATCCATCCATCTCTTGCTCTCTCCTGTACATCAGTACATCTTAAAATAACTCCAGGTACAGACGTGAGAAGAGCAAGAGGTGGGAAAGGAGAGAGAGTATAGATGGTAGAGTGGGGTGAGAGAGGCCAGGGGGACCTCAGATGCTGCATCGCGAAGCTCTGTGTTCACGCAGGGCACAGCTGTGTGCCTGCCTCCATTACTGAAGCAGGTGCAGTGGCACCGGGACCAAGGGCTGTGACAAGCCAACGTTTCATTAATCATGGCTGCGTTTTCCTACCTAACAAGGCGTAGGAGGGCGTGTCTTGCTACGCCTCTGTGAGGCATCAGGGACTCAGCTATCATTGGTGCAGCAGGTGCAGTGGCACCGGGTCCAAAGGCTGTGTTTTAGTAACAAACAAGGCGTCGGAGGGCGTGTATTACTTGCTTGCATCAGGGCTTGTGCACCCTTGCTATGCCACTGTGTGGCATCAGGGACTCAGCTATCATTGGTGCAGCAGGTGCAGTGGAACCGGGTCCAAAGGCTGTGTTTTAGTAACGAACAAGGCGTAGGAGGGCGTGTATTGCTTGCTTGCATCAGGGCTCGTGCACCCATGCTATGCCGCTGTGAGGCATCAGGGACTCAGCTATCATTGGTGCAGCAGGTGCAGTGGCACCGGGTCCAACGGCTGTGTTTTAGTAACAAACAAGGCGTCGGAGGGCGTGTATTGCTTGCTTGCATCAGGGCTCATGCACCCATGCTATGCCACTGTGTGGCATCAGGGACTCAGCTATCATTGGTGCAGCAGGTGCAGTGGCACCGGGTCCAAAGGCTGTGATTTAGTAACGAACAAGCCATAGGAGGGCGTGTATTGCTTGCTTGCATCAGGGCTCGTGCACCCATGCTATGCCGCTGTGAGGCATCAGGGACTCAGCTATCATTGGTGCAGCAGGTGCAGTGGCACCGAGCCCAATGGCTGTGTTTTAGTAACGAACAAGGCGTAGGAGGGTGTGTATTGCTTGCTTGCATCAGGGCTCGTGCACCCATGCTATGCCACTGTGAGGCATCAGGGACTCAGCTATCATTGGTGCAGCAGGTGCAGTGGCACCGGGCCCAAAGGCTGTGTTTTAGTAATGAACAAGGCGTCGGAGGGCGTGTATTGCTTGCTTGCATCAGGGCTCGGTCACCCATGCTATGCCGCTGTGAGTCATCAGGGACTCAGCTATCATTGGTGCAGCAGGTGCAGTGGCACCGGGTCCAAAGGCTGTGTTTTAGTAATGAACAAAGCATCGGAGGGCGTGTATTGCTTGCTTGCATCAGGGCTCGTGCACCCATGCTATGTCGCTGGGAGGCACCAGGGACTCAGCTATCATTGGTGCAGCAGGTGCAGTGGCACCGGGTCCAAGGCTGTGTTTTAGAAATGAACAAGGCGTCAGAGGGCATGTATTGCTTGCTTGCATCAGGGCTCGTGCACCCATGCTATGTCGCTGTGAGGCATCAGGGACTCAGCTATCATTGGTGCTGCAGGTGCTGTGGCACCTTTGTGGGGGGTGTGAAGGGCCATTTCCACATTCATCATGGCTGCCTTTTACTACCAGACAAAGAGGCAGACTGGCTCACATCCCATGTCTTCATTGGGGCCCATGACATCTCTACTGAGTCATAGCAGAGACAGTGAGCTTGGAAGAGAGAGAGTCAGTAAAGGGGCGAGAGAAGGTAGGTGAGAGGATGGGAGCTGAGGAGAGTGACGTGGAGGATGAAAGCACAACTTAAGAAGACGTCCCTCGGTATGAGAGACCTGGTAAACTGCAGTCCCTGCTCAAACAGCTGTTTGTGCAAGAATCGCACTTATAAGTGATGCAAAGTTTATCACGCCCGGTAATCACCATGTGCAACACATTTGTCAGCCCTCTGATCCCACTCTATTCCCCCCCCCCCCCCAGCAACCACTTCTTGGCCTCATGCGAGTGAGTGAGTAGTGTATGAGGAGTAGGACATGGACAGTAGGTGTAGGTGAAGAGTGACACTAGAGTAGGAGGAGAAGAGCAGGAAGAGTAGGATCAGGCTTTGCGGTGGAAACGAGTCCGAAGAGCATGGTTGGAGGAATCCAGGGAGCGGGGGAGGCGCCTGTGGAAGAGCATGGAGGGCAGGAGGTAACACCACAAGGCGCACCGTACTATGACCTCCAGGCATAACCATGAGGCAGAAGACCCTGCTTTGGAATAAACCTTGATGTGCATCCGTGAACCCCCACCTGATGTGGTACCGCATACACCTAGAACTGTAAACGCAATACGGGTAAGCTGATGGGTACCACATACAATTACAACTGTAAACGCTATAAGCGTCAACTGATCAGTACCGCATACACCAAAAACTGTACACGCTATACGGGTCAGCTGATGTGTACCGCATACACCTAGAACTGAAAACGCAATACAGTCAGCTTATGGATACCATATACACCTAAAACTGTACACGCTATACGGGTAAGGCTGCTCGGTACCACAATCACCTAAAACTGTAAACGCAATACAGGTAAGCTGATCAGTACCACATACACCAAAAACTGTACACGCTATACGGGACAGCTGATGGGCAGCACATACATCTAGAACTGTATATGCTATATAGGTCAGCGGATGGGTACCACATACACCTAGAACTGTAAACGCAATACGGGTAGGGCTGATGGTGCCACATACACCTAGAACTGTAAACGCAATACGGGTATGGCTGCTCGGTACCACATCCACCTAGAACTGTAAACACAATACGGGTATGGCTGCTGGGTACCGCATACACCTAGAACTGTAAACGCAATACGGGTATGGCTGCTGGGTACCGCATACACCTAGAACTGTAAACACAATACGGGTATGGCTGCTGGGTACCGCATACACCTAGAACTGTAAACGCAATACGGGTATGGCTGCTGGGTACCACAATCACCTGGAACTGTACATGCAATACAGGTCAGCTGATGGGTACCACATACACCTAGAACTGTAAATGCCATACGGGTAAGCTGATGGGTACCACATACAATTACAACTGTAAACGCTATAAGGGTCAACTGATCAGTACCACATACACCAAAAACTGTACACGCTATACCGGTCAGCTGATGGGTACCACATACACCTAGAACTGTAAATGCAATACGGGTAGGGCTGATGTGTACCGCATACACCTAGAACTGTAAACGCAATACGGGTATGGCTGCTGGGTACCGCATACACCTAGAACTGTAAACGCAATACGGGTATGGCTGCTGGGTACCGCATACACCTAGAACTGTAAACGCAATACGGGTAGCGCTACTCGGTACCACACACACCTAGAACTGTAAACGCAATACGGGTAGCGCTACTCGGTACCACACGCACCTAGAACTGTAAACGCAATACGGATATGGCTGCTTGGTAACGCTTACACCTAGAACTGTAAACGCAATACGGGTATGGCTGCTGGGTACCACAATCACCTAGAACTGTAAACGCAATACAGGTCAGCTGATGGGTACCACATACACCTAAACTGTAAACGCCATACGGGTAAGCTGATAGGTACCACATACAATTACAACTGTAAACGCTATAAGGGTCAACTGATCAGTACCACATACACCAAAAACTGTACATGCTATACCGGTCAGCTGATGGGTACCACATACACCTAGAACTGTACACGCTATAAGAGTCGGGACGATGGGCACCACATACACCTAGAACTGTAAATGCAATACGGGTAGGGCTGATGTGTACCGCATGCACCTAGAACTGTAAACGCAATACGGTCAGCTTATCGATACCATATACACCTAGCACTGTAAACGCAATATGGGTATGGCTGCTGGGTACCGCATACACCTAGAACTGTAAACGCAATACGGGTAGGGCTGATGGGTACCACATACACCTAGAACTATAAATGCTATACAAGTCAGCTGACAGATACCACATATACCTAGAACTGTAAACGCTATACGGGTCAGCTGATGGGTACCACTTACACCTAGAACTGAAAACGCAATACAGGTCAGCTGATGGGTACCACATACACCTAGAACTGTAAACGCAATACGGTCATCTTATTTATACCATATACACCTAAAACTGTAAACGCAATACGGGTATGGCTCCTGGGTACCGCATACACCTCGAACTGTAAATGAATACGGGTAGGGCTGATGGGTACCACATACACCTAGAATTGTAAATGTTATATGGGTAAGCTGATGGGTACCACATACACCTAAACTGTAAACGCCATACGGGTAAGCTGATGGGTACCACATACACCTATAACTGTAAGCAAAAAATGGGTCAGCTGATGGGCAACACATACACCTAGAACTGTAAACGCCATACGGGTCAGCTGATGGGTACCACATACACCTAGAACTGTAAATGCTATACGGGTCAGCTGATAAGTACCACATTCACCTACAACTATAAACGCTATACGGGTCAGCTGATGGACAACACATACACCTAGAACTGTAAATGCTATATAGGTCAGTGGATGGGTACCACATACACCTAGAATTGTAAATGCAATACGGGTAGGGCTGATGGTACCACATACACCTAGAACTGTAAACATAATACGGGTATGGCTGCTGGGTACCGCATACAACTAGAACTGTAAACGCAATACGGGTAGGGCTGATGGGTACCACATACACCTAGAACTGTAAATGCAATACGGGTATGGCTGCTGGGTACCACATACACCTAGAACTGTAAATGCCATATGGGTCAGCTGTTGGGCAGCACATACACCTAGAACTGTAAACGCAATACGGGTAGGGCTGATGGTACCACATACACCTAGAACTGTAAACACAATACGGGTATGGCTGCTGGGTACCACATACACCTAGAACTGTAAACACTATACGGGTAGGGCGGATGGGTACCACATACACCTAGAACTGTAAACGCTATACAGGTCAGCTGATGGGTACCACATACACCTAGAATTGTAAGCGTTATACGGGTAAGCTGATGGGTACCACATACACATAAACTGTAAACGCTATAAGGGTCAACTGATCAGTACCACATACACCAAAAACTGTATACGCTATATGGGTCAGATTATGGGCAGCACATACACCGAGAACTGTAAGCGCAAAAATGGGTCAGCTGATGGACAACACATACACCTAGAACTGTAAACGCCATAAGGGTCAGCTGATGGGTACCACATACACCTAGAACTGTAAACGCCATATGGGTCAGCTGATAAGTACCACATACACCTACAACTAAAAACGCTATACGGGTCAGCTGATGGGCAACACATACACCTAGAACTGTAAATGCTATATAGGTCAGCGGATGGGTACCACATACAACTAGAACTGTAAATGCAATACGGGTAGGGCTGATGGGTACCACATACACCTAGAACTGTAAATGCTATATGGATCAGCTGTTGGGCAGCACATACACCTAGAACTGTAAACGCAATACGGGTAGGGCTGATGGTACCACATACACCTAGAACTGTAAACACAATCCGGGTATGGCTGCTGGGTACCACATACACTAGAATTGTAAGCGTTATACGGGTAAGCTGATGGGTACCACATACACCTAAACTGTAAACGCCATATGGGTAAGCTGATGGGTACCACATACAATTACAACTGTAAACTCTATAAGGGTCAACTGATCAGTACCACATACACCAAAAACTGTACACGCTATACGGGTCAGCTGATAGGCAGCACATACACCTAGAACTGTAAGCGCAAAATGGGTCAGCTGATGGGCAACACATACACCTAGAACTGTAAACGCCATACAGGTCAGCTGATGGGTACCACATACACCTAGAACTGTAAATGCCATACGGGTCAGCTGATAAGTACCACATACACCTACAACTATAAACGCTATACGGGTCAGCTAATGGGCAACACATACACCTAGAACTGTAAATGCTACATAGGTCAGCGGATGGGTACCACATACACCTAGAACTGTAAACGTCATACGGGTCAGCTGATGGGTACCACATACACCTAAAACTATAAACGCTATACGGGTCAGCTAATGGGCAACACAAACACCTAGAACTGTAAACGCCATACTGGTCAGTTGATGGGTACCACATATACCTAGAACTGTAAACACCATACAGGTCAGCTGATGGGTACCACGTACACCTAGAACTATAAATTCTATACAGGTCAGCTGCCGGATACCACAAACACCTAGAACTGTAAACGCTATACGGGTCAGCTGATGGGTACCACTTACACCTAGAACTGAAAACGCAATACGGGTCAGTTGATGGGTACCACATACACCTAGAACTATAAACGCTATACGGGTCAGCTGATGGGTAACACCTACACCTAGAACTGTAAATGCTATGTAGGTCAGCGGAGGGGTACCACATACACCTATAACTGTAAACACCATACGGGTCAGCTGATGGGTACCACATACACCTAGAACTATAAATGCTATACAGGTCAGCTGATGGGTACCCCTTACACCTAGAACTGAAAACGCAATACGGGTCAGCTGATGGGTACCACATACACCTAGAACTGTAAACGCAATACGGTCAGCTTATGGATACCATACACACCTAGAACTGTAAACGCAATACGGATATGGCTGCTGGGTACCGCATACACCTAGAACTGTAAACGCAATACGGGTAGGGCTGATGGGTACCACATACACCTAGAATTGTAAACGTTATACGGGTAAGCTGATGGGTACCACATACACCTAAACTGTAAACGCCATACAGGTAAGCTGATGGGTACCACATACAATTACAACTGTAAACGCTATAAGGGTCAACTGATCAGTACCACATACACCAAAAACTGTACATGCTATATGGGTCAGCTGATGGGCAGCACAGACACCAAGAACTGTAAGCGCAAAATGGGTCAGCTGATGGATAACACATACACCTAGAACTGTAAACGCCATACTGGTTGGCTGATAGGTACCACATACACCTAGAACTATAAACGCTATACGGGTCAGCTGATGGACAACACAAACACCTACAACTGTAAACGCCATAAAGGTCAGCTGATGAGTACCACATAGACCTAGAGAACTGTAAACACCATACGGGTCAGCTGATGGGTACCACATACACCTAGAACTGTAAACGTCATACAGGTCAGCTGATGGGTACCACATACACCTAGAACTATAAATGCTATACAGCTCAGCTGACGGATACCACAAACACCTAGAACTGTAAACGCTATACGGGTCAGCTGATGGGTGCCACTTACACTTAGAACTGAAAACGCAATATGGGTCAGCTGATGGGTACCACATACACCTAGAACTGTAAACGCTATATGGGTCAGCTGATGGGTACCACATACACCTAGATCTGTAAACGTTATACGGGTCAGCTGTCTGGAGGCTGCAAAAGAATCTGATAACCTCTACCTGGAGAAAATCCCAACATAAGTTTGTTCCTATGTTCGAAGGAGGCTCATTGGAGTGAGAGGATTTGGACATGAACACTTTTTAAATGTGTACGTGAATACAGAGAAAAAGATACCTTGTTGTGCAATATAGCTATTTTGGAACATTTTCCTAGCAAAGCAGCTCTGTATACCTCAGCAGTATTTATAACCCTCAGAAAGGGTAAGGAACACTTAGTAAGGTAATCATCAATTATTTGCTTTCTAGCATCTCCAGGAAATTAAATAATATGGTCGTAAATTATGAACTGAGGTGTTAAAACTTCACCTGGGATGGAATTAATTATGCACTATTCCAGATCCAAAGGGGCAGGCAAAAGAAGGAATTCGTTTTTTGTAAACATAAAGCTCAATCTCCCACATGCTAATTGACTTTCTTTTGTTCCTGAAGATCCACAGGACGTTTTTTGAGCCTATTTTTAGGTCTCATCTAAGTCAGTGCGTATTCACTGTTGCTTGTGAGAGTTATTGTTTACTTCAAGAGGTTTGGAGCGCGCCTATTGCTTACCGTTTGTTGACTTCATTGTTACTCTTATTTACTGCCTCCTAATTGGCAAGCGTGTGCCAGTTTCACTTCCTCTTCTTTCATGTGGTGCATGGACCAAGTACTGATTGCATCGTTTTGATTAGTGCCCTTCCTCTGCTTGCGCTGTAATTAAGGCACTATTTTTCTTTCTTCATCCTCACTGCCCATGTTGCATCTTCTTTTTTTTTTCCTCATTGTCTGCGTTTCCTCTTCCGTTTTGCTTCTTGCATGCTACCGCCTGTTGTCTTTGTTGCTTCTTCCCTCCACCCTCCCACCCTCCCATTGTCATGTTGCTCCTTCCCTCCACCCTCCCACCCTCCCATTGTCATGTTGCTCCTTCCCTCCACCCTCCCACCCTCCCATTGTCATGTTGCTCCTTCCCTCCACCCTCCCACCCTCCCATTGTCATGTTGCTCCTTCCGTCCCACCTCCCACCCTCCCATTGTCATGATGCTTCTTCCCTCCCACCTCCCACCCTCCCATTGTGAGAGTTGCTTTCTCTCTCCCACCTCCCATTGTCTGTGTTGCTCCCCCACCCGTCATAAGAACAAAAGCTCTGTGTCGTGGCAAGAACAGGCCATGCCGTGGCACTTTTTACCCTCCTGTTGTCTGTGTTGCTTATTCCCTCCCCTCGTCCCTTAGCTCCGAACCTCCCTCCTATTGTCCATGTTACCCAGCCCCACCCACCAGAAGATAAAAAACTGTTCTGAAGCGGCCAGCCCTGGCACCATCAAACCGCTTTTTTTCCAGCTTGTAGCCGCGCTGATAGTATCTTACTGGATGCTGCTAGTGGGATGGGGATGGGACAGTAAGTTTGTAACTCAGGCGTGAATTTTATTTTGCAACTGGAAGTTTCACAGACATGTTGGTGTTGATAAATGTTGTTTAGAATCCACCTACCTGGTGCAACAAGGGGCAGAGGCATGCCCTTGAAGTGCCAGTAAGCAGACGATGGGACAAGTCTGGAAGCTGCTGTGCTGTGCATGGGGTTCCTGCTTATTTATGAAAGCCATGAATCTGCGGCTTAGGAAGCAGAGGACAAAGCTAGCTCTCTGACGGCAAAGAGAACATAGGGTCTCCAGGCATGGCCTCAGCAGCGTGTGGAAGTTGTGGAGTTCAGGCTCTGTGGTAATGATGTTACGCAGGTCACTTTTTAAGCCCGATTACATCCTTCCATAGTCAGAAGCGGTAATAACATGCCGGTTCAGTATTATAGACTGGTAAAACCATCCAGTAGTTCCCTTTCTGCACCACTTTCCACTTGTAAAACCCTCCAGGTAATATGTGGAGAAATCTGCTGGGGGAAAACCCTGGGATGTGCAAGCTGCATGCGGCTCAGGATCTGAAATTGGGCCCAACCCCACTGTGTCTGGTTTCAGAGTTAGTGCAGGACTCAGAATGAGGCTGGTTCAGTGCAAACCATCATGTCCTACAGACCTGTGACCTGCAGGGCAGATGCAATGTTCTGTAGAGGGCACATTAATCTATAGTGCCGATATCGGCAACCCCCCGCTTAGCAGTAAATAGTCGCGCTGCGCAAAATAATACAGTCCACACAAGTTTGTGTTGGGCAAAGTTTGCTGCAGGTTTATTACATACAAGGAGTATGCCAATGTGGTGGGTTAACTTACGGGTGATCCAAAGGCAGACAGCGGTGACTTACCTAAGCTGCCCTGCCCACCTGATGAGCCAACTCCACTGTGGGCAATCCAATCGGTGCTATCATTTGTGGGGGTTATACCCCTTACATCTCATGGACCAGCAGTCCATACCTTCTACTCACGCCTTTTTAGGGGCGGAGCGTAACCAGGCAAGCCCCCGGTTGCTCAGGCTTACAACTGCCCGAGGGACTAGCGGGGTGCCGTCGTTCTCAACCAGGGTCCTGCCGTAAAGACTCCTTTTTTGGCATAATGCACCCTTATTGTGCTCCTGAAACCTTGTACCAATCAGCCTCAGGATCGCCCTGTAAGTACGCCACAGCCCTGGATGTGGCCACCGTCATATCCAGGGCTCCCACCCCACCATGGCTGGCTTCATGACCTCCTGCAACGTGCGATTGCCAGTCCTTCTAACTGGACACTTTCCATCTACCTCAGAAGGTTCCCAGTCCTTACATCTGGACAATTCCCATCCACCTCAGCAGGTGTACCCCATACCTATCGGAGATACATAGTGGCGTATCCACTCAAGAGACCACGCCTTATTTACCAAGCCCTTCTTATTTTATTTGATTTTGCATTCAAGTTGCATAAACCCCTCCTGCTTGATTTGCTTGTGCGTGGCTTACTTACCCCACCGAAGGCAAGTCTGCTGGCCTCCACTTACATTGGGGACGACTGTTTTGTTTTAACCATAGATTTATTTACCCATCCAAAGGCTTGTTTGATGGCCTGCCCGGAATTGAACAACTGCTCTCTACTTTGGCCGCAGTTCAGGGTGAAAGCCCTATGGTGCACTGTGCCAATACTGGCCTACTTGTTAGGCATTGCCGTCTTTTGCATTACCCCCACAACGCCCAGTCACTGATTTCAGAATACGCTGGAAAACATATTGGAGTTTGCCTCCCAGGCCCACAGTGTATTTGTTAACAAGTTATGGTGTGTGGCCAACACCATACCCTTACCTCTGCCAGCTGGCCTCCTCCTGTATAGGAGTACCACGCCGGCCAGACTTCTTACCCAAACGGGAATGCAAAACTACTGCTCTTCGTAACCCTGGTTACGTCTGATTTAAACCATTGTGCACTGCGTGCAATATAGTACCTAACATTCAGTGTTGACTAAGCCCTTGTTTACCCCCGTACTTGAATATTCCCAAAATTGCGGGTTCACACAGATGACCATGTACTGCACTAGCTGTGGAAATTTACCTGCTCCTTCCAAATTAGAATTTTCTTGAATAATGGACATGCCAAATTATCTTAATACATTGTAGCCTCTTTGTGCTTTAGCACCTTGTTTCCCCAACTTTGGGGACAGCAGCACACTTGTTAGATGACAGCTTCCACAACCAGCCTCACTGCTACGGCGATCAGGGCGAGGGATGTTTTTGCTCAACTGAAGCAGCTGGTAACATGCCCTCGGATCCAGAGTGCACACACCTTGCTGAGTGTGACCAGACATTTGCACAGACCTTTTTGATTGCTAAACCATGGCGAACACATCAACGGTGTCAAATCTGGTTTGACGGAATATATGTATTGTGCCCACTATTGCAGTCATCGCACCCTTTCTTGAATGGATTGCCCTCCACTAATCCACTAAGCGAGTTTACGGGTCAAACCTGGGGCCAGACATTACAAGTGTGCTCCACTCCAGGCGTATCTCGCCAGTGCACCCAGTACACACAGAGGTCTGCGGCAGGCATCGTAACCCTCCAAAGCACCTCGAAATGTCTGCACAGGTTTGAGAGCATCGGCAAGAGCAACAAACATATACTAGCAGGCACCGACCTATCGTTGACTGACCTCCTCATGACACCGGCCCTTCACGGCTTCACCCTCTCTCACCGCCCTTCCACAGTCTGAGTGTTCCCAGGCAGTATCCCAGGTTAATACACAAGCCGTACTGTTTACATGTTTGCAGATGGTAAGGAACACCCCGGGCTGGGGGCCCATCAACCCCCAGGGACTTGTGACCTGCAAGTTACTCGAGGATCTCTGCAACACACACATGAACCCACTGTGCTCTTGTGAATGTGTGCAGCTGGAACAATGGCGCTTTACCACCTGCAACACTGGAAAATGCAACACACAACTACCGCAGGAGGAATGCGGTCGGTTTCACCTTCGCATTAAGGAACTCACTCCCTGATGAAGGGCAGGGCAACTGCCCGAAAGGCATTGGGGTTTTCATTAGGACTAAGAATAACCCTTTAATGGATCTACTTTAAAAGAACCTCCATATCTCATGAATACAATGAGGATATGATACTAGGTAAAGAACAATACAAATACATCTTTTTTTATTTGAATTAACCAAACTTTATTGATTATCTTTACAAACATTTGAACGCTCACATTATCGGCAGTACGCATGGAGGGACATATCCCGAGGAGGGATATGCAACCTTTCTGAAACCTATGCAGACACCGGACCACCTGCTGGGTCTGGAAGGATTCACAGTTTACAATCACTCTACACAGGACTTTTCCACCAAAGAAATGAAGTGAATTTAAAAAAACAACGAAAGGACACGTGAAGTTAAAAGTTTTACACAACAGATGCCATCGGAATTGCTTTTTAATCCATCCTTCAACAAGAAAGTTTAAAAAGCTGGACTGCCCCCTCTGCTCTCTCGTCACTTGCCAGTAGTAAGGGGTGTCTTGTTTGTGTCACTTCCGGCAGCTCCTGTCACAAGGCTCATCAATGCCCTGAGCATGCAAAGACATCAGCACACCCCCCTGCCCCAGAGGCTCATCTTCATGCCACAGAGGAGAGATCACTGTCCCAGATAGATGTCAACTCAGGCAATATTGCTGACCAGAAAATATTGTGGGATCCAGCATTGATGTCACTGTTTGAAAAGGTCCTACTCGTGACTGGGCAGCCGCTCGCAGCTGTGTGCAGAGTTCGTGACTTTGACCTTAACACCCTGTTCGTTTGCCTACAGAAGTGGTGGAGTGGAGCTTTGGTCATTTTACCGTGGCCGAGGAGAGTGTGAGGCGCTTTCAACAGGGGCCGGGACTGCGAGACCCAGGGTTCCGCGCAGGATCAACGCAGCGCACCTGGAGTCTCTTCCCGCCCCCTGCTCCTCCTATAAAATCGTGCCCCTGACGCATAGCGGGACGCGTGTGCGGGACGCCGGACGAAGCCCGGACAAAGGGCGGACAGTCTTAGACAGTCCGAGACAGGCTGAGACTGGACTGGACACGCTACTCAGCTCTTACTGTCTTCGTTTTGCGTGGTTTGCAGTAAGACTATTCATACTTGTTTCTACTTCTTGGATATACCGTCATCCATTATAACACTGTTGTTATTTGGTTATTATTACTAGATCAAGAAGAATGCCTAAAAAGAATTTAGCGGCGGGAGGTAACTCAATAGAAAACTATATGATACAAGTAGTCTCTAAGATTAACAACGAGAGGCGCGAATCCTTAGGTCTTAGCCTGTCCCCTAACTTATCTCCCCTAAGCCCTTCACCTGATTCACCCTGGATTGATAAACCTTCTCAGGTCGAGGGAAGTGCAGTTTTAGACTCTGATACCTTAGAACATGGCATTTCAAACCTGAGTACTCGTACAACACAGGGTCAAGACATAGCTCGGGCTAATGACTCGGAATGTCAGGTAGTTGACACTGATCAAGACCAAGATCAAATTGTGCAGGAGAGTGAGCAGCCAAATAATGAAGCTGATCCCCCAGTTCTAGATCATGCGCCACGTGCCATCAGAAAATGTAGAAAAACTCAATTATACCGTGGTGGAGTTCTTTTAGGGAAGAAGAGGGTTGCGTCACCCGTGAGAAGTAGGGACAAAAGCAGGGGGAAAGTAGAAGAACCCGAGAAGTATAATGTGGATGAGGAGTTATTATCAAGATTAGCTGATTTAATTGACACTAAACTTAAAATCTTAATTAAACCAGTAGTGACCAAATTGGACAAGCTAACTGCTGATATAAAGAAACTAGGTGCAGATCAAAAAAAGTTAGTAGAAGCTGTGTCTAATATATCAGACACAGTTTCCAGCCTAGCTCTACCCGTAAAAGAGGCTCTTTTTCCTTCATCTGAGGGAGGCACTACCTCAAACACTATACACGCAAATCTACAGGAACAGTCCTCAACTACAGCGACACATCATTTACTGCCAGGAGATACATTACCCCCAATTCCACCTGTAATACCTGCACCTACTACAGAAGAAGTTATGGTACAGTTTCTGGAAGATGCGGCTCCATTAGTACTGGTATTGGCTAACGTCCCCCCACTAGCCCCAGACCAATCAGAATCCCCCCCGGCAGTAACAAGTAAGGCCCTGCACTGGTTATCAGGCAATATGCAGCTGGCCCCGTGGGGGAAACAACAGCTAGCTGGTGACATTAAGTCAGCCAGAAGGGTCCCATGGATAGGTCAAAACCCTAAAAAATTCAAGGGTGACTGCATTATTATAAATTTTGCCAATTCTACAGTTTTACCAAACATCCTGCCAAATATTTTGCCGCCGCAGCGCAGAAGAGGTACCATCATTCCTCTCACCCTAGAATTTTTCGGCAAAAAACAGCGGAGCATGTCCTATCCTAAGCCTACCCATAATTTCACCAGGCCTATATGGCCAGCGACATCTAATGGCTGGGGTTTTGAGGTACCAACTAATAACTGGGGGTATAGTCAGGATAGAAGGGAACGTCCAATACGACCACCCCCTCCAGATCAATATTACTCTACTCATTTTAATAATCACTTTAACATCCCCATCTCCAATAGGTATGGCATCTTCTCAGATGAGGGGGGACTGGATGGGGTGGAATGACTACCTGACACATCTTCTAACCTCCTCCCCACCGACCGATTGCCAGAAGTTACAGACTTTGGAGATATTCTACAAGGGTTAGAACCGCAAGGCAGTAAGGATGGGGGTTTGGTTGGCTGGAATCAAATAGATATACCAGGTTTACCCACTGATATAAACCCAGCCTGTCCTCAAGCTTGTTCTTCGGCTAATCCCGGGACAGATGGGGTACGCTGCTGTACAGGCTTAACACCTATCACTCAAATTGTATGTGGAAATGTGGCTATAATACAACATGAACCAATTAAATATAAGGAGGGGCTATTATCCTGGAATATAGCTGGACTGCAGGATAAATTGTTTAATATAGATTGGTTATCCTTTGTTAAAAATTACCCCGTTATATGCCTCCAAGAAACCTGGGCAGTGGGGAAAAATATACACATTGACGGTTATGAGAGTTTTATAACTTCGGCAGTTCCTTCACCTAGTGGTAGAGCTAAAGGGGGTTTGGCAATCCTTGTTAACTTATCACTAATATGCCTTAAAACTGTACATCACTCTGGCAATAATAATATTCAGGTTGTCGAATTTAAGAGGGGCAGTACAAGTTTTGCTCTGATCAACTTTTATAACGCAGTGAGTCAGTCTGGCGATTGCAATATGGAGTCATTGCGTGAATTCCTAAGGGCCAAAGATGATTCCCTTCCCCGCCTTAAGATAATAGCGGGTGATTTCAACACTCATTTATGTGGGAATCCTAGCCTGAGTCCTGTTGGTCATTTGGGTTGTAACAATCTGGAAGGAATACACTTTGATCACTCGCGAAGGGGTTCATGTTTAAATGACTTAATGAATGAATATAACCTTTTCACTGCTATGTCAATAGTTGAGGAACAAACTGTATTTTCAACCCCTACTTTTAAAGGTCACGCAACAGGGTCATATATAGACCATATTCTATTATCGGCAGAATTTGTTAATTTTGTTGGGGATTTTTCGATTATTTCAAGCATTTTTAGCGATCACAATCCTTTATGTATTACTATGGGTGTGAACTTACTCGAAAAACATAACCCTCGAGAGGACTGTGGTACCACTAAATGTATTAATGGTAAGCGACGCTTAAAGTGGTCAATGGTGGACTGTAAGCAATTTTATTTTTCTATCAACAATGTATGCCATCATGATCTGATAACATGTACATCTACTGCTTCAGCACCATTACAAATTCTGACGTCTTTTAATGAGATTGCTAAAAAGGTGGAGTCACTTTTAACGTTACCTGCTAAGAGGATAGCTAACTCATCCAATAATCCAAAATGGTTTGACAGCAACTGTTCGAAGGCCAGTCGCGAGCTCAAGAAAGCATTAAAAACAAACCAGAGAGATCCTTCAACCATCAGGGTGTTGCGGGCTGAGTACAAAAAGTCTCTTGCCATTCGCAAACGTGCTATTAAGAAAAGCGTTTGGGAGTCCTTGTTAGATCCAGAGATACTAAAAAATAGCTCTAAGTTCTGGGAGATCATTAACAAGCCCTTATTTGATCATCCCAGTATTTCAAGTACAGGCACCAAAATCCCAGAAGAAGTTTGGATTAACCACTTCAGTTCCATTTTTAAAGGTAATGGTTCCCAGGTACAATGCAGTCTAAAAGAAATTAGTGAAAAATCCCTGTTCTTCACAACTGATGAGGTAATAAAGGGCATAGAAGGCCTATCAAACAACAAGGCCCCAGGACCTGACGGTCTCCCTCCTGATCTTTTTAAATCTTGTATAACACTCTGGGCACCGGTCCTTACAGCTGTACTTAATGCTGCTGTGCTTTGTGGATGCCCAAAATCATGGGGGGTATCCACTATTGTGCCTATTTTTAAAAAAGGAGACCGCAGTAGCCCTGCCTGCTATCGACCAATATCTTTAATAAACTCCGTGGTTAAAGTTGTGGGAGGAGTAATTTTGAACAGATTGGTCAGATGGTCAGAAGAAAATAATATAATATCTTCAATCCAGTATGGATTCAGGCCTGGTCATTCTACGATTTCACAATGTTTAAACTTATACCTCATCATCGCGAAGTATACTAAGGCTCGAAGAGGAACGATCCATATGGCGTTCATGGATCTTTCCTCGGCTTTCGATTGTGTGAGCCGGGGGAAGCTCTGGGACGCCATGCTAAAAATGGGTGTGGATCCAAACTTAGTTGATTTGTTAGATGATATGCACTCGGACACCAATGCAAATGTCAGATTCACCCAAGACCTGAATGTGACCAAAGACTTTGGGGTGCATCGTGGTGTCCGACAAGGCTGCATCCTGGCCCCATTCCTTTTTAACTTATACATAAATGATCTGGAAGAGCATCTTTTAAGCACCAATACGGATTATCCGTACATAGGCCGTAGGGGGCTGCCAGTCCTTTTATATGCGGATGACGCAGTTCTCCTATCAAGAACAGCAAACGGACTACAAATCTTACTAGACTCCTTCCATTCTTTCATGACCTCAAGAGAGTTAAGCATTAATAACTCTAAATCATACATAATGAAGGTCGGACAGGGAAATAAAAAAGTAAACTGCCTAAATGTAAATGGTGTACGTATTCCTACTACACATACATTTTCCTATCTCGGGGTCCTCTTTGACAGTCAATTAAATTGGGGACCCGTGATTGAAAAAAAGAAGGGAGAAGTCACTAGGGTAAACGCGGCAATAATGGACTTTTCTAAGAAAGTGGGCAATAGTCCAGTTGCCGCCTTGCTCCAACTTTACCAAGCAAAAAGTGTCTCCACAGCGTGCTATGGAAGTGAAATTTGGGGTTATGTTCCTTCGGATCCCTTACAGACTGTTGAAAATAACTTCTTGAAATTAGTATTAAGGGTTACCAGGGGCACGGCCAACTTCTCCGTGCACGAGGAACTGGGGGTTTCCTTCGTAAGTGACAAGATTGCTGTTAATCCCATGTTATGCTGGATGAATTGTTGGTTAAATGATAACATTCCACTAACCCAGCTTATTTTAAGAGAGTCACTCACATGGGACAACAGGATGAAGGTTCCCTGGTTAAAGTATCTTTTTAAGTGCTTTGCTGATCTAGGTCGCCCTGAACTCTTTTTATCCCCTGAATCGATCACTAAACAGGATGTTATAACGGTCAAGAAAGCTTTTATTGATCTTAGAATCCAAGATAGGGAATCACGTGAGCTAAAAAAAGAAAGTGTTCGTAATCATGTATTAGTAAAAAGCACCTTGCTCATGGAACCCTATTTATCCTGGCAATTGTCCAGTTATGACCGTTTCTTACTGATCAGGTTCAGGTTTAATCTGTTTCATTTTCTGCTGGCTGTACCTAGGGGATCTCATCGTGGACAAGTGTTGCCGGCTTGCGGCTGCGACGATATGTCTCCGCAAGACCTGGCACACTTTCTTTTCTTTTGTCCCTTTTATACTGTACCGAGGAATCTATATTTAAAACCCTGTCTGAAAAAACTAAATTTTATACAATATCGTCCTGCATTGCACTTTCTACAGCTATTAAGTTGTGAATATACCTTGTATCTATGTAGTTTTTTAAAATTGGCAGTAAAATTTAGAAATAGTATGGAAGGATAAAAATAATATATGAATTGCTATTACCTCTTTTTTATAATGGACTCCACAAAATACTCTGAATGCTTGTTGTATATTTGTCTTCACCTGCTTATCTTACAACTGTATTTTATCTTTATGTATTAATGTGTTCTTTTTAAATGTAGTGTAAATGCTTTTATGGTTGTCAATTCGCACAACCGAATAAAGTTTATTGACTTGACTTGACTTGACTGGGCAGCCTCGGGGCTGCGCCGCAGGCTCCTTGAGCAGGGTGGGAATCGGGGTCAAGCCGGGACTGGGCGGCCTCGGGGCTGCGCCGCAAGCTCCTTGAGCAGGGTGGGAATCCGGAGTCAAAGCGGGACCGGGCGGCCTCGGGGCTGCGCCGCAGGCTCCTTGAGCAGGGTGGGAATCGGGGTCAAGCCATGACTGGGCGGACCTGGGGCTGCGCTGCAGGCTCCTTGAGCAGGATGGGAATCCGGGGTCAAGCCACGACCGGCGTCCTCAGGGCTGCGCCGCAGGCTCCTTGAGCAGGGTGGGAATCCGGAGTCAAGGCGGGACCGGGCGGCCTCGGGGCTGCGCTGCAGGCTCCTTGAGCAGGGTGGGAATCCGGAGTCAAAGCGGGACCGGGCGACCTCGGGGCTGCGCCGCAGGCTCCTTGAGCAGGGTGGGAATCGGGGTCAAGCCGGGACAGGGCGGCCTCGGGGCTGTGCTGCAGGCTCCTTGAGCAGGGTGGGAATCGGGGGCAAGCCGGGTCTGGGCGGCCTCGGGGCTGAGCTGCAGGCTCCTTGAGCAGGGTGGGAATCGGGGGCAAGCCGGGTCTGGGCGGCCTCGGGGCTGCGCCGCAGGCTCCTTGAGCAGGGTGGGAATCGGGGTCAAGCCCGGACTGGGCGGCCTCAGGGCTGCGCTGCAGGGTCCTTGAGCAGGGTGGGAATCCAGGGTCAAGCCATGACCGGCGGCCTCGGGGCTGAGCCGCAGACTCCTTGAGCAGGGTGGGAATCCGGAGTCAAGCCGGGACCGGGCGGCCTCGGGGCTGCGCCGCAGGCTCTTTGAGCAGGGTGGGAATCCGGAGTCAAGCCGGGACTGGGCGGCCTCAGGGCTGCGCTGCAGGGTCCTTGAGCAGGGTGGGAATCCGGGGTCAAGCCATGACCGGCGGCCTCGGGGCTGAGCCGCAGGCTCCTTGAGCAGGGTGGGAATCCGGAGTCAAGCTGGGACTGGGCGGCCTCGGGGCTGCGCCGCAGGCTCCTTGAGCAGGGTGGGAATCGGGGTCAAGCCGGGACTGGGCGGCCTCAGGGCTGCGCTGCAGGCTCCTTGAGCAGGGTGGGAATCCGGGTCAAGCCATGACCGGCGGCCTCGGGGCTGAGCCGCAGGCTCCTTGAGCAGGGTGGGAATCCGGAGTCAAGCCGGGACCGGGCGGCCTCGGGGCTGCGCCGCAGGCTCCTTGAGCAGGGTGGGAACCCGGGGTCAAGCCATGACCGGGCGGCCTCGGGGCTGCGCCGCAGGCTCCAGGACCGGGCGGCCTCGGGGCTGTGCCGCAGGCTCCTTGAGCAGTGTTAGAATCCGGGGTCTCTGGTTGGCGCAGGTATGCACTTGCGACAAGCAGGGACCCTTTCCTCTAAGTCAGGGCAAAGGATCACCTCTTTAAAAATAACCCCTGCTCACCCTCTAGGTAACGTGGCGCGAGCAGTCAGGCTAAATTTCCAGAGGGCATATAGGTTAAGCGTTCAAGTTGTCCCACACAATAATCACCACCCCACCACACAAAGACACAAGGCTGTATTTATGTCCAAAATATAATTCTTTATATAAAAGGTTTTCTTTCAGGCAGGTTGCATAAATACAGGTCTCTTGGTAAAATAATCCAGTTACTCTCAAAATGCTTTACGGGCAGTCCACAGTTGTAAAAATGGCACAGTTCTCTTTAAAATAGGTTTCTTAGGTCTTCTGGGCACTTCGTAGCGCCTTTGGGGTGCCTTTGGCAAGGTTTTTACAGTGCCTTGCCGTTTCCCACGCTTCTCGCGTGAGCCGGAGTACGCTTGCCGAGTCTCACTCTTCTCGAGTGAGCACCGGTAATGCTTTTCAATGCAGTACGGTTAAAACGTAGGTACGGTTCGAACCTTGCTGTTCCCAGGGTAAGTACGGGTCGAACCAAGGCTGTTACGGCACGAACTCAGCCAAAAGGAGCACTTTTCAAAGCGCCATTATTTCAGCTGGCAGTACGGTGCGAACCAGGCACAAGTATTTACAAGGCGGGTACGAACCAAGGCACTTCACAGGCAGTACGGTGCGAACCAGGCACAAGTATTTACAAGGCGGGTACGAACCAAGGCACTTCACAGGCAGTACGGTGCGAACCAGGCACCCGTAGTTACAGGGCAGGTACGGTTCGTACAAAGGCAAGTACGGGCCGTACTTTTCACGCGCTGGCACAATACCTTGCAGATTTCACGGGGAAGGTTCGTGGCGGCCTCGCGGTCCAGTCCAGGGGTGTCCCACGTCGCGCTGGTGTCCCCAGTGTCCAGGGGACGGCGGAGCTTCGTGGGGCGCTCGGGCAGGATGCAGGTTGCCACGAAGGGGGTCAGAAGCAGGAGGGCAGCCTCGGGGTGAGATCACAGCGCCGCGCGCTGTTAGCTTCGGCCGGAGACGCGAACCAGGGCACTTTAGTCCTTTGCAGAAGCCTCTACAACCCGGCAGGGGTCACAGGGACTCGGCGCTCAGGCGCGGAGATCTCCACCTTACTTTGCGAGCTACGGCTCGAGGGGGCAACTGTTCACGGTGCTCGGGCTGTCAGGCCTTTACGTTGTTTGCAGCCACGCCAGCAGCAGAAGTCGCGTTGCTCAGCGAGATCAGGGGATGCACAGGTTCTCCGGGGTCAGCTTGCTGAATCACTTCAAGGCACTTCTCCTCTTCTTTCAGGATGGTAGCGCCCACTGTTCCTGGGGCGCAGGTCAGGGGGCAAGTTCACACGCAAGCCCTTGGAGATTGTTTTAAAGGCACAAGTTGAATCAAAGTCCTTTTCTTCAGGCTTTCCCTCTCCTTCCAGCAGACAGGCACCCACTGCAGGCCAGTCTCTCAGGCAGAGAGACAGTATTCCTCCTTCAGCTTCTCCAGGTCCTTCTCCTTCAGGCAGAGTTTCTTCTTGGCGCAAACAGGATCTA
Organism: Triturus cristatus; assembly: GCF_964204655.1. Classification (NCBI taxonomy): domain Eukaryota; kingdom Metazoa; phylum Chordata; class Amphibia; order Caudata; family Salamandridae; genus Triturus; species Triturus cristatus. Next base: position 791,952,308 of record NC_140595.1, read on the forward strand.
ATTTCTTAGGAGCCAGGCTCCTACTTTTATACACCAATTCTTTTGTTCTTTAGCGCCAGGGGGCCTGGGCCTGGCTCAGTCCAGTTTTTGGAGCACTTTGTTGTGGTGACTCTGCGCTTCCCTTTCAGCAGCAGGGCAGAGACATCAGCCGCTCCACAGGGGGCGGCGCCGGCTTTGTGCTGGCAGAGCACAGGTCTATTCAAGAGTCAAGGTGTACTCCTCCCACCCATCCTGGTGTAATCTCTCTACCCACCACCTGGCAGCCAGCCTGTCTCCTGGAATTCCCCAGCCCTGCTCCTTACTGTTGCTAGGCAGAACACACACACACACAGCGCAGAGGCGGACTGAATGGCCAGATCAGTAAATACTAACTTTCTAAAAGTAGTATTTACAAACACAGGATATTAAAATAAACTTTACTAAAAGAAGTATTTTATTATTCTGAGTCCAGGCATACTAAACATGACTTTCTACCATGCTCTATGAGTCCACTGGGGTCACAGCGTGTAGTGACTCCAGCAGCCCATTCTGGCCTATGGAGAGCAGGTAGCCTTCAATAGTGAAAAACGAAAATGGCTGTAATTCACTATTAAGACATGCCACACACATCAGGGCATGTCCTACCTTATGCCTACAATGCACCCTGCCCTTGGGCCTACCAGAGGGGTGACTAATATGTAGTTAAGGGAAGGTTTAGGGACTGGCAAGTGGGTGCACTTGCGCAGTCAGCGCGACGGTACCAGACCGCACGCAGGTTCTGCAGTGGCAGATCCTAGACACATTTTACTAGGCCGCTTCTGTGGGTGGCACAACCAGTGCTGCAAGCCCACTAGCGGCATTTGTATTTACAAGCCCTGGCACTCCTGGTGCACTCTACTAGGGGCTGACAGTAAACCAAATGAACCAATCATGGACACCAATCAATGTATACATTTTACCATAGGGAGAGCATATGCACCTTAGCACTGGTCAGCAGTGGTAAGGTGCCCAGAGTCATAAATCAGCCAACACCAGGTCAGAAAAAATACAGGAGGAAGGCAAAAAGTTTAGGGATGACCCTTCAAAAAGGGCCAGGTCCAACACAACCCCCTTCCAGCCAAAACGCAGGGTAGACCAATCACCACCGTGATGGTCTTCCCTGCTTGGGGCGATAGAACAAGGACCTGGCCCGCAACTGCAGGGGCAGACTCCAGTTCTACGCCAATCTGAACCTATTGGACTCCCTCTGTCCATACTCTCAGGGCCCACCAAGCCAATCCATGGGGAACCCTTCTCCTCACCTGTGGACACCACCTGTGCAGCACCTAACCTTAACTGGCCCACAGGTGTGTCCCACCAGAGAGACAGCAAAATGCTACAGTGGCCACTGACAGTAGTCAGGGATGAGACCCAGGCCGTATGCCTCTCAGGGCTCTCAATCCTCTGTGGTGCCAGGGAGCAGGGGCCAGTAGCCCCAGGTGCTTGGCACCCTTTGTCCATTCTCCCCCTTGTCAGGTCAGGTATGACATCCTGGCACTGACCCACCAGCCCCGGGACTGTACCCAGCGGCTGGACCAAAGACTGGGGTGGCCTCTCCCACACCCGGTCCTCCTCCTTGGGGCTCTGTACCCTCCCACCTGGAGTGGCACCCCCTTCCAGAATTGCCACGGCACCTGTGGCAGGTGTCCTGCGCAATTCGCCCACCAGTTCAGGGGTTCTATCCTGCAACTGGGTGCCCAGGTCAGGGGGGACACCCTGAACCTGGCCCTTCAACCTAGGGTCTAAACCCTTCAGTTGAGCCGGGGTCAGAGGCGAGGACTCCCTCCCTCTGCACCCCCTTCCAGAGTACTGCCCACTCCCAACTGGCGTGGTACCCCTAGAAGCAACATGGGTCAGGACACTGATTACAGTGGTCCCACCCTCCAGGTCAGACAACACCTGAACCTGGCTTCCCAACCCTGGGTCCAACCCATGCGGTTGAACGCTCGCCTGGCGCACCAGGACTTCCCGGGGAGCACGCATGCCCCCCCTGAGGGTGACACATAACTCATGTGTCGTGTGACAGTCTGCCTGGCGCTGATCTCCAGACCCCTGTCCATCTGACAGTGCCTGAAGATCCCCCAGGACAGAAGTGGTGTCACCATGGTCACTCACGGGGGACGCAGCCCTTCTGGCTGGCCCCTGACCCACTGGTTCTTCCACTGGGGACTCTTTCCCCCTCTCACCCCTCAATCTGGACCTCTGCACCCTCCCAACTGGAGCGGTACTGCCAGACACCAGAACTGATGGAGGCCTGCTTACAGACACTCCCAGCTCACCAGACACTAGGGGATCCCCCTCAACGGGTGGCCCATCAGGACAGCCTAGGCTCCCCGCCTGGTGTTCCCTTAAAGAACCATCCAGGCTCTGAGACTGGGTTTCGGGCACCTGGGGGCACGCAGCCCCACACTCACTCCTTCTCCACTGAGACAGGACGTGAGCCCCTACACCCCTCCCACTACCATGGGACCTAGCTGGGCTACTCTGCACCACTTCCACCACTCTGGGTTGGAAGATACCTGAGCCACTCCCCACAGGGTCATTCCCCAATGCCTCTCCAGACCCTCTGGAATCCACCAAAAGGTCTACCTCCAATGTGAGCTCTCTGCGGTCAGAGAACTCGGTCTCCAACAGGTGTTGACATAGCTCTGGAAAACAGGGACTTAAAATATGCTCTCCCACAATTGGATCACACAGCCCCCTAGCAGGGTTAACCAAACTAGCCTTCACCTTACCATCCAGTGCCTCACACACGTACTCCACACCACTCTCCTGAGACTGGCAAGACAGTATCTGACTGTCTCTGTCACACAACCCACACTCTTCTGGGCGGTCTTCACACTCACCTACCAGGACTTCAATGTTGGGGGAACCCCTCTCCCTGCGCCTCTCATCTAGAGCCAGTAGAGTGTCCCTCCCGCCACTAGGACTATGAACCCCTGCGCCAGTTACCCTATTCCCTTCAGGGATACTGCGCACTACTGGAGCTACCTCATGCCCTTGAACCTCCTGGTGTGTGTTAACCCCCTCCTTCAAGCCAGGCGCCACATCTCTGGGTGTGTGTACTACTCTTTCAGCACTAGAGAATTCAATATTGCTGCCACCATCTGAGCTGGATTCCTCCTCCCACTCAGAAAAGCTCAATCTCTGAGCTACGCACCTTTCTTGCTGCTGGGATGAGACACTCATGGCCTCAAGCCTCTCGAGCTCCATATCATATTTCTTCATTAAAAAGTCATGCTCCATTTGCATTTTCTTTTCTTCAAGAGCCAGCTTCTTCTCTTCCAGAGCCAGTTCCAGTTTTGCCAAAGTGACCTCCTGTTCTCTTGCGGCCTGCCTGTCTGCCAGCTCCCCTGGCGACAGGTTTCTACCAAAGCTGTGGACGCTCTCTGCTGGTTCCACTAACACAATCTCATCAGTTGCATTCTGTGACTCCATCCAGGCTTTCAGCGCCTTGTAGAGATCTTTCTTGTTCCTGCATCCTGCATGCGGAACCTTGAACTTCTTGCAAAAGTACCTGAGTTGCTTTTTTGTGTAGTCGTCCAGTTTTGACGCATCCCACTCCCATTCCATCTCAGAGGCTTCAGATGCTGTGCTGTTTGAGCCCGGCATGGCTTCAACGCAAGGGATCTTTTCTTGGCAGGCGAAATTAAATGGCAAAGTTCTGTGGCTTAAGCTACTGGACCGCCTACTGTGCAATGGTTAGCAATCACTGCGCAGACAATTAGAACGCAAATCCGTAAATCCGCACCGCTGCCACCAATGTTAGAATCCGGGGTCTCTGGTTGGCGCAGGTATGCACTTGCGACAAGCAGGGACCCTTTCCTCTAAGTCAGGGCAAAGGATCACCTCTTTAAAAATAACCCCTGCTCACCCTCTAGGTAACGTGGCGCGAGCAGTCAGGCTAAATTTCCAGAGGGCATATAGGTTAAGCGTTCAAGTTGTCCCACACAATAATCACCACCCCACCACACAAAGA